>NW_024870696.1:13125000-13525000 GCF_019054845.1 Dipodomys spectabilis | reverse complement strand
TATTATTGTATAAAAACAGACATTTAAAATTGATCTCACCAATATCTTTTCCGGATCCTGCTACATTCTATATATCATTCTTTTAAGTTTCTTTCTTAAAGTGTACCTGATGATTGTATTTATTTTCTCTGAATGTGAGTGGTAAACTATTTTTCTCCTGTGGAAGTCTTTATTTGAACTCAAAATTTGAGTAATAATTTAGTCAGATCCCCTCCTCACCCTTCTTTTATTTGGGAGGGGGGTTATTGAAATTTCACAAGGACTTGCTAGGCAGGTGCTCTTTTACTTGAGTCACAACCCTAGCCCTTTGTGCTTTCATTGTTTTTCAAATAGGATCTTGAATTTATGCCAAGATCCTTTTTATTTACACTTCCCCTGTTGCTTGGATGGCAGATGTGTATCACGCAGGCCTAGATGTTTTTAGTTGAGTGGAGTTCTGAGAACCTTTTGTCTAGGCTGACTTCAAATAGTTTTTCTCCTGATCTTATTTTCTCTAAAGGCTAGGATTACACCCATCTAGCTGAGTATGTCCAATACTAGAAGATATTCTTCTATGCTTTTCTGACCTCTAATCTAATGGATAACTTAATTGCTATTTCTTTCTTTTTTTTTTCCGGCCGTGGGGCTTGAACTCTGGGCCCGGGCACTGTCCCTGCGCTCCTCAGCTCAAGGAGAGTGCTCTATTGCTTGAGCCACAACACCACTTCCTTAATTGCTATTTCTTATAAATAATCTAGCTCTTTCAGGACACTTTAAATATTTTTCTCTTCATGTTTTTGATCATTTGATATTTTACAAATTTGATTTATTCTTATTCGTCCTCCTTAAAATTCACTGAAATTCTTGAATCTGAGGATCTATACATCTCGTTAATACTGAAAAGTTTGTCCTGTAGTTCTTTAAATACCTCCTCTCTTTCCAGAACTCTTGTTGGATATTTTGAATCTTTTTACACTATCTTCCATGTCTTTTAACTTTAACTGTATTTCTCCCTTTATCTCTGGGCCTATGTAGTGAGGTACTTTCCTCATCTGTGTCTTCCCATTTGGTGATACACATCTTACTTGTGTATAATCTTAATGTCAACCTATCCATCTGTGCCCCTTTTCATTGTATTCTGTTATTTTTTTTTTTCAGGTAAGGGGTAGGTTTATTCAGTAGATCTGCTGGGACCAGGCAAGGTTGGCACTCCACATGGCTGGCAAAGACTTGGGAAAGAGATCTGGGAAAGAGCTGGGAAAGAGAGAGAGAGAGCTGGGAAAGAGCTGGAAAGAGAGAGAGATGGGAAAGAGAGAGAGAGCTGGGAAAGAGAAGAGAGAATTGGGAAAGAGAAGAGAGAGCTGGGAAAGAGCAGTATTCTGTTATTTTCTTTGAATATTTTTTCCTATCATTTCAAGTTCTGGAGCGTTTTTTGATCAATATCAACTAACATTTTCTTATGCTGGATTATTTTCTTGTATGATTTTTAAACTTTTGATTGCAAACAAGTGTCTGTTGTACTTGCATTTTTTGTAATTTCAACATTTATTTTTTAAATTTAATTCTGTTGTCAAGGTGATGTACAGAGGGGTTACAGTTTCATACATAAGGTAGTGAGTACATTTCTTGATGAACATTGTTACTCTCTCCCTTGTTTTTCTACCACTTGTCCTCTTCCCCAGTACAGGCCCCCTCCCCACCCCCCACCTTGATAAATTGTAAAGTTCATGGACACATCGTATACTATAGTGGTGAGGGTAGCCTGATAGAGGGGGCTTGTTTGGTTATTTGATCTAAGAATGTTATTTCTTTGGACCTAGGCTTGTTGAACATTATGAAACATTTAATATAAACGAAACCCATAAATTCAGGTAACATATCATCTTGGTGTTTTTTTCTCTCTTAGAGGCAGAAGCCCCTCATTTCCTCTTTTTGTTTTAGAGTAGATTTTCAGTAGTTTACTATTCAATTAAAGTTATAGTGCTTCAAGTGTCCCAGCTTGGTTCAGAGTTCCAAACAATGTTGGTACCTTATCACTTGCTCCATAGTGGGTATTAAAACCTGTGCCTTAACTCCTCTTTGCTATCAGGACTTGTCTCTGCTCATAGAATAGGTGAAGTTTTAATTCACATGCTTATTCTTTGGTTTTCCTCTATTCTTAGGAATTTTCTTTTATGTATTGCAAAACCAACAATATCACTTTGAAAATATATTTGATGTATTTCTGTATTTTGTTTAGTTTTTCTGGAGATTTGCAGCAAGACACTTTTCTTATTCTCGTATATTGCTAGTATTGCATCCTCAAATGAGTTTTACAAAGAGAATACAATAGGAAAATATAAATAATACCTAAGGGATATCACACACCTAACTCAACCACTTGCAGCTATAATGTTCTATTTATTTATTTATTTTGTTGGTTGTGGGTCTTGAACTCTGGGCCTGGGCTCTGTCCCTGAGCTCTTCAGCTCAAGGCGATCACTCTACCTCTTGAGCCACAGCACTACTTCTGGTTTTCTGAGTGGTTTATTGGAGATAAGAGTCTCATATACTTTCCTGCCTGGGCTGGCTTTGAACCACGATCCTTAGATCTCAGCCTTCTGAGTTGCTAGGATTACAGGCGTGAGCCACTGGCACCCAGCATGCTATGATGTTCTTAATGGAGAGGTTAGCAAGCATATCAGACACAGAGTAGGGAAAGATTTGAAGTAGCAGTGCATTAGTGAATAATTAGATTCTGCTCCTCAGATGATACAGTCTTGCTTACCTCATGATAATTCCATTGGAAAACTGATTATTGATCATTTCTTCCAGCAATTCCCAAAGTATCTAGCCCAAAGTGATTGAGGTTTTCTTGCCAGTCCTGAAGCATGAACGCTGGGTCTGGGAGCTGTCCCTGAGCTGCTTTTGCTCAAGGCTAACACTCTACCACTTGACCCTCAGCACCATTTCCAGCTTTTTCTGTGATTTTATTGGAGATAAGGGTCTCACAGACTTTACTGCCTAGCCAGGCTGGCTTCAAACTGCCATCCTCAGATCTCAGCCTCCTGAGTAGCTTGGATTACAGTTGTGAGCCACCGGCATCCAGCTTTGATTTTTTTTTTTTTTTGAAATGAAAGATCACAGTCAGAAAGCAGGGAGAGAGTTCGCATGCTTTACTACAGATAAATTCCAGAAACAAATCAGAAGCTGCAAAGGGTTTCAGTTGCAAGAGATACTGAAAGACTTTAGCTTTAACAATAAAAAGGCAAAGCAAACAGAATGACAAGCAAGAGTGAAGGTACAAAGGATTGAGCTGAACACATGAGTGTAGGTGTTGTACTGAAGACACAGCTGCTCTGAGGGAGAGAAATCTATTCGCAGAAACTTTGGACTGCATTCCTTTGTATTCAAAGTTTTAGGAGCAATTCTACTTGTCTGGGATCCAGTTGCTAAAGCTAAGCTGTTGGTGTGAGGCTGTGGTCATCCTTTTCAGCCTGGGTCCTTTGCTGAGGCTATGTCTCTTTTATTTATTTATTTATTTATTATTATTTATTTTTTTTATGTGTGGTGCTCAGTTCTTTCTTCAAGTGAGGAAGAAAAATGGTGTGTTAGCTTCAGCACCTTTGGGATTGGCTATTCCTCCAGAGGCTCTAGCTCGAGATGACAGCATGGCAATATATCAGATCTAGGAGCTGTTCTCCTTTTATTGAGATATAGAAAACTTCTTCAGGCCTATGAGGCTATCAGGAAAGTCAGATGCACAGACATAAGTTCATTCCAACTCCCGAAGGCTGTGAAGGAGGCAATGGGGAACCCATGGTGCAGCAGGTGCATTCCACTGGGAGCTGCTGCATCTCTTGTGAGGATGCCAATCGTGCAATCCCAAGAAGTTCCTTCAGTTGCAGGAGTGGTCTCAACTGGGGTTAATTTTGTCCCCAATGGGACATTTGGTGTTGTTTGGAAACATTTTAGATTGACAGAGCTGAGGAGGAGGGTACATCTAGAGCCTCTGGTTTGAGGCTGGGAATGATGTTCACACAGGACAAAGAATTCTCTGACAGTAAAATGTAGATAGTGCTGAGGCAGAAAAATTATGCTCCATGTGTCTCTCTCATCTATGAAATGGAAGAATTAGAAGATAAGTTGATATATATGTGGCTGTATTAGGTAAGATCTGTATTCAAATGACTCATCCATCTAATACACACCACTTCAAGCTGTGCCATATCTATAGAAACATAAAGAAAGTGAAATTGAAATGACTTGAAAATGTTCTCACCTTTCTACCAGAGAATAAACTCTTGTTTCCAAAATCTCGGGACAGGGACCCCTGTATCTGCCTCCATACTTTGGGTCATTTGGTTTGTCATGTCAGTTGCACTGTGTCTACAAGGTTAAGGTGGAGGGCAATCTTTCCTTAGCTGAAGGCTGTCTCCAGATCAGGATCCATTTATTCCTTGTTCATGTAGTTTCTCCCTTAGCTCCTGCCCAATATGGCACACATCCCAGAGAGACCAGTTTTGTTGAGTCACCTTGATTTGTTTATAGTTACCATTCATTCACTCATGCATTTAATTCATACATTTAATAAATACACATGCACAATACATGAAGCAGTTAATTAGTTACTATGGATGAATATAAAGATGAATAAATCAAGCCCTTGCAGTAGGGAGAAGAAATGTGTGGTTCATTTTGCTTAGCATCAGCTTATATGGTCATATGGACACAAGAGGTTTATCTTTGTTGTTCTTGTTGTTGTTGTTAAGGTACTATGTGAGTTTTCTGTGTTTCTATTGTATGTTCTTCCCCCCATGGTATATCCCTTGTTGTCACTATACTTGATTTTGGCACCTTGAATGTTATATATACATTTACCTAATTTGGGGAGGAGAAGGGAAATAACAAAATGCTGAAACAAGGACACAGAATGACCCATTGCAACAACGAGACTCACAAGACACTATGTTGGAAATGAACTTGACAACTTTGGGGGGGGAAGTTGGGGAAGTGGGGGAAGGAAGGGATCGTAGGAGACAAACAAAGGAGGGGGTGGCAGTGCTTGACAAGAAATGTACTCATTACCTTACTCATGTAACTGTAACCCCTCTGTACAGCGTCTTTACAATAAAATTTAAAACAGAAAAAGAAGTTACTTTCAGCATGTTAATGAGTCTAAAAAAAAAGAAATGAGTGTGCCATTACTATGGACCATAGGAGCCAATGCAGAGTGGCACAAAGTGCCAGAGGTACTCAGAGGAGCGAGAGATCACTTTTTTCATATGATCACAAAATGCTTCCTAGGAGAGAGTTCTTATGAGCTGGGCTTTTAAGCATAAATAACTTTCTGGCCAGTGGCCATGGAAAGGGGAGAGGAATGAAAAAAAGAAAATGAGAAATGATATGCAGGAAGAAATTTCAGAGTCTATTTGGAGACTGGAGAACAGCCCTACTTCATTGGAGTAATTAAGATTAGGTAGATTAGGTAACCTTAGGTAGATTAGGTAACAAAGTTTGCTTTTGACCTTGAAATGATCATGATTCATAGCTATATTTGATAGGCACTAGAGTACACATTCATTCTTCAACAAAAAACAAATTTACATCATAGGTTTTTTTTTTTTTTTTTTTTTTTGTAGTGGGGCTTGAACTTGGACCTGGGTGTTGTCCCTTAGGTTTTTGGTTCAAGGCAAGTGTTCTACCACTTGAGCCACACCCCTACTTTTGGCTTTTTGGCAGTTAACTAGAGATCAGAATTTCATCGACTTCCCTGCCTGGTATGGCTTTGAAACACAATGATCAGCTTTCAGCCTCCTGAGTAGCTAAGATTACAGGCATGAGCCACCGGCACCTGGCTGACTTCTTTTAACCAAAGTGTTCAAAACACTGAGGATGCAACATTGGACCAGCTCTTGATTTTTATTTGCACCATAGACTGGGACAGGGCCAGAATGGAGCTAAGCAGTGAGCTGTGGGTAGAAGCTGAAGGAAGAAGATGAGTTAGGGGGTTCTTCCCACCTCCTCAACAGAACTCACAAAGTTCTGACTGGATGGATGATGATGCAGATGGTGAAGAAGACAGAGAACGTGACACGGTGAATAAAACATGACAGGATTTGGAAAATAGTTGGGGAGCATCCAGTTTCATGCCCCAGTTAGATGGAGATTTGTAATGCTACAAACAGACTATTAGAGAGGGGAAGGAGATGGTTTGGAGGGAAGGATGATGAGTTTGTTTTTAACCCAGTTGATTCATGATGCTGTCAGCCCTTCCAGGTGCAGGAGCCCACTTGAGCAATTGTAAATGGTACCAGACTTCCAAAAGAACAGGGCCAAAGAGAAAGCATTGGGAATCTTCCAGATACTAGTGTTAGTTGAAGCATTGGATGGATGAGATCACTAAGAGAGCATGTGCATAGAGAGGAAGGCAGGCAGCAGGATGTGTGTGTTAAATACATTTAGGAAGTAAAGGCAGAAAAGGAGATGAAAATGAAAAGACAGTCAGGAGGTGGGAAGAAAACATGAGTTTGGAGATGCTCCCTATGGAGGCACAGAGGGGAGAGAATGTATGCATGCCTTCATAGCTTTCAGAGAGACAGACTTCATGGTTGTTGTTGTTGTTGTTGTTTTGGTCGTGGGGTTTGAACTCTGGGCCTGGGCACTGTCCCTCAGCTCTTCAGCTCAAAGCAAGTGCTCTACCACTTTGGCTACAGTGCCACTTCTGCTTTTCTGGTGGTTTATTGGAGATAATTATCTCATGGACTTTCCTGCCCAGGCTGGCTTTGAACTGTGATCCTCAGATCTCAGCCTCCTGAGTAGGTAGGATTACAGGCGTGAGCCACTGGTGCCCAGCAGACTTCTTCTTCTTTTTTTAACCTCTTGAATATGTTTGACTGTGAGAGTGTAGACTTTTTCTGATGGATCCACTTATTACTTCTTTGTGCTTGGTCTGGCACATTCATCCTCTGTGCTAGGAGTTCTGGTAAAAGGATGGCAAGAAGGCTGACTGACCTTCTCATAGGCTCTTGGAGTACTGTGGCTACAATAGAACTATAGAAGCTATATAACCTTTGTTCCGGATGGGAAGATACTAGAGGGCCTGTTTATGACCTGTTTAATCTCTGCCATCCTGGTCCCTGTATCTTCAATGGCTAAGTGGTTGTATGGGAAGCTAGAACTCATGCAAACCCTGTAGCTTCCAGGTAGAGGGATTTCTAAATGCTTTTTTTTTTTTTTTCTTTTGTCCATAGCTAGGAGAGGCTCTGTGTCGACTGTGGCTCTTGCTAGTTTCTGAGCAATTTGAAGCTATTCTTCTAGATCTTTTATATCATTCTTGCCCATCCTTAGGGTTCAGACCATCCTTACTCAGCTAGTCTCTTAATCCATGTCTGTTTCTATAACAAAATGTTAGACTGAGTAATTTATAAACAACCTGAGTTGATTTTTCATAGTTACGGAGGCTGGGGAGCCCAAGATCAAGGCGCTGACAAGTCCAGTGTCTGGTAGGGTCACTGTCACTAGAGAGTACTTTGAATAGTGCTTCCTCTAGAGTAGAGTAATGCTGTGTCTTAACATAGCACAAGGCGTAATGGCAAAAAGGGCTTAGGTAGTTTCCTCGAGCACTCACTTGCTTTTAGGTTGCACTGGGGTTTGAATGCAGGGCCTTGTACTTGCTAGGTAGGTGCTCCACAACTTGAGTGCTTCCTTGTTCTCTTTTACTCTTCTTAGTTTTAAATATAATCTTACTTTGAGGTTTTAGCCATTATGGACCATAGTCTTCCTATTTATGCTCCTCATGTAGCTGGATGACAGGTGTTTGCCATGACCTTCAGCTTTTTATTGGTTGAGATGAGGTCTTGCTCGCTTTTTGCTCATGCTGGCCTCAAACTACAATCTTCTTTCTGATGATCCCGATCTTTGCTTTCTGAGTAGCTATGGTTACAAATGTGAGACACCATCCCCAGCCCTTCTAGACTTTTTATAAGGCACTAATCCCACCAATATTATTAGCCCTTCAGGTCTAATCACATCCCCAAGGCAACATTTCTACCCCCCCCCCCCATTTCTTAATATGGTTGCATTGGATTAAATTTTAGCATAAATTTTGGAAGGGACACAGTATAACAAATATGTGGTAAGATGTGACCTTTATCACAGGTACCTAGTTCTGTGTGATATTACTTAAGAGACTTAGTTTCTTTCATCCTTACTCGGCTCATTTAAGAAATGGCTAGCACTACCCATACCTACCCCATAAGATTCTTGGCAGAACAAGTAAAGTCCCACATACACAATGGTTCCATCTTCTACAAGCTTTTGGTATTGTTGCAGATTTTAGGAGTTTTCTCTGATTTGTCTACTTCATGCTCTTTTCCTTGGAGAGTTTCCTTCCCCCAGTGTTTTTAATGCAAGAAAAGGAATTATTAAGTGGAATAAAATTGTTACTGAGTACTCTTTAGCTCCTGCCTGGCTCCCTGAGCAAATGAAGTATTTGAATGCTTTGATTGTATTGCTATAACTCCCTTGGTGAATAAGGAGTTGTCTTTTAGGATTACCTATAATGCTCGATGTCTGTCCTTGTAACGCTAACCATAATACCATCTTTAATGATGTGACACCCCCGCCCCCAAGCTTTATACAGTGCTTCCATTCTTCTCCCATCACAGGTTTATATCATTCTGTATGCTGGGTCTCCCCTCACCCCCTCTAGTGAACTGTCTTCAGCTTTTAGAGTCTGTGTGTGTATGCACGCGCATGTGCATGTGTACGTGCATGCGTGGGGTGTGTGTGTGTGCGTGCGTGTGCATGCGCGTGCGTGTGCTTGTGTGCTTGAAGGATTGCTGCTTTTCTTTTAACACAAAAAGCTAAAGTTTCAAAGCAGGTGGGATGTGGGTTAAACACCGTTCTAAATGGCAGGCCTGCTGTTCGTGGGGAAGGAGAGTGGCCTGAAAGTTTAAAAATAACCTGAACATTATAGACTCCTGTGAATTCTACAGCCCAGAGCATTGTGAGTCTGTGGGTGTTTTACCTGCTGGAGTGCAGGCAGGAAAACAAGTTGAGAGGCAGGAGGATTTAAATGTGCTGAATCCTTTCATGGCACGTGTTGGTAACAAAAGTATTCAGGAGAAAACTTGAAGCCATACATAATGATCGGGATCGATGTTCCTCAATGGTAGGACTAGAGCTACCCTTGGGTTTGTAGAGCAAAAACCACTGGGTAACATCAAGTTCTACCATGCAACATTTATTTATTTGTTTATTTATTTGTATTTTACTACTGAGCAAATGTTCCTTCTTCTTTCCTCCCTTCCTCTCTTATTCTTCCAGAGTTTGGCTGATAGCTTTTTCCATATGGAAAATGGAGGATGACCTGGGGCTGAGCTTAAGGCAGTTATGATATAGATTTGCCATTTATTGACAAACAAGTCAATGGTATATAAAACGATGTTCTTCAAGAGTCAATTGCAGACACTGGCATACCCTTTAGCTTTTTAGGACTTTTGAAGAATTGGAACCAGTTTTGAACTAGGACTCAGGACTCCTTGGCCTGATTCATGTTGGTCTGGGGCATTGTACTGTAAAATTGCCTCAGTAAAGTCAGGCTAATAACACCAACCTACGTTGGAATGCAGTATGCTTGAGAATCTGTTGTCACATTTTGTTCAGCAGTGACCCCATGAGATTTAGAGACAGACATTCCTGTTGCCATTATAAACCTAATCAGAACTAAGGTGCACATCTCCCAATATTGTCTCGTACTTCATTGACTCATTTAGTCTGAAGATTGTCAGCATTGTCTGTAATGTGTAGACATATTCTCGTCCCATGATATTGTAGGATCATCATGGGATAAAGTGATGGATGAGCTCAAATCTTTATTAATGATATCAATCAGAGGCCTTACAGGGTTTAAGCTCTCTGAGTTTTAGTTTTAGGTGGACTATGATTTATTTTCTCTTATTCCACCAATCATTTATCATATCTCAAGATAAATTTAGTTTCTTCTAATCTTGCATTTATTTGTAAAATGAGGATTGTGATAGAACCTATAAATAGGATTATTCTGAGAAATAAGAAAAGTAAGGAGCTTAGCATAGTACCTTGTACATAATAGTATTTAATGTTTGTTACAATATTTAAATCTCATGCCTATATATTTAAGTGTTCTTTATTAACTGTAATATTGTATATATTTTTCAATGTAGACTGATTGTACAAAATACTAGGTTTCACAACATTTTCAAACACCCATGCAATATAGTCTTTATTTTTGATGCATATCTATTTTTCTGTTTATAACCATAGAATTTGCCCTGTAATGTTCTTATTAGAGAATAGAGATTATTTAATCTAAAGGGAAATAGAGTAGTAAGAAACTTCAAATTGCTATATCAATTCTTGAGTATGTTTGGAAAAAATATTTTAAATAATTTTCACACAAGAAAGACTGTGTGAAAATAATAAGGGGAAAGTTATCTGTGACTGTGTAGATGTATATGTGTGTGTGTGTGTGTGTGTGTGTGTGTGTGTGTGTGTTTATGTGTCCCCAAGGGATTGGTTTGGTACAGTATT
Organism: Dipodomys spectabilis; assembly: GCF_019054845.1. Classification (NCBI taxonomy): domain Eukaryota; kingdom Metazoa; phylum Chordata; class Mammalia; order Rodentia; family Heteromyidae; genus Dipodomys; species Dipodomys spectabilis. The sequence continues at coordinate 13,514,467 of NW_024870696.1, read as the reverse complement.
TGAGTGAAATGTTTCAGAAATTGTTTTTTGATTGAGAATTATGTCTCCACCTTTCCAGTTTTAAAATGGGCAAGTTGGGACTATTTAAATCATCAAGAGTGCTTGTGGTTCTTCACATTCGAATGTACTCTATTAAGCCTGTCTGAAGGCTGTCAACAACAAAGGAAGATTTCTTGCATGCCAATATTCGTGGCCAGCAGAGCTGAATCTAGAGTGTGTCTCTGCATATAAGCATGTGTGTGTGTGTGTGTGTCTTCTTGTCTTAAATCTTCATTAGCCAAAAGACATGATGATGACATTTGCCTTTTTTTTTTTTTTTGGTAGAGGAAAAAGATAGAACCAATTAAGACTCTTTTTTGAAGCAGAACTTTATTCTTCTGTTTAATTTACTGTGCAAAGTGATCTGAAAATATTCTTTAGGGGAGTATCTGAATGTATTCTTTTAATAACTGCTTCCCCCAAATCTTATTTTAACTGTTTTTTTTAAGAACAGGAAATTACATCCTAGAGAATGAATTCTATAACTTAATGATTGATAAAATGAAGGTATGGCTGTTATGGTGCTGAACACCTTCCATCTGGGTTGGAGTCATCCGCTCTCCTACAAGAGAATTAACACTCCTTCTTGGTGTAAAGGGGAAGATTACCACTTTACCTAGAAGGGATAAGTGGAAACACCTAACCACAGAGGTGACTCAGAGCCAGAACTAGAATGTGTTAGACACCGGGGTTGATAGTACACAATCAGATGTTAGTCTTATCCAACAAAAGACAGAGCAGGAAACTCATTCATTCCCTTGGTATGTACTTAGTAAAGGTCTGCTATGAGGTGTTCTAGGTAATAAGGTGAAGAAGATATGTTCATATATCCTTTATTCCATTTGAAGCAGGTATTATGTACAAGAGATCTGAGATAGGACATATTTGTTAATGCTATGGTATAATGGAGAGATGGTGTTGGAAAGGCTGGTTGAGTTCAGATTTTCTTATTAGGGAAAGGAATTTGGACACTTTACAGGTAACCATGTTAAGTAGTTGAGAGGGAGAATGATATCACATGGATCAGAAATAGAATTTTAGGAAGGAGATCTTATTTGAATTACCTTGGATTCATTGAAACACATGGAGTTTCAAGTGATGAGATTCCAGTCACTTCAGTGAACATTTGGATCTGGAAATGAGGTGACAGATGAGGACTAGGAGCTGGATATGGGATATTTAGAAAGTGTGGGTTACGGAAATGGTCTCAAAGGGAAGGAATCCAGAGAGGGAAGATAAAGGTATCAGAGACTCATGGGCCACCCCGACAGTAAAGTAAGAACAATAAGAAGAAGAGGAGGAAATAGTGAGGAGGATGTAGTAACTGGGATGCTAGGAGTAGAGAATTTCTAAGAAGGTGGGGAGGTCAGTACTGCCAAATGCTGCAAAGTGTTCAAGGAAATGGTGGGTAAAATAAGGAGTTGGGGGAGGTCAGTTGGGGGTTCTTGCTGTCATTTCTGGGGGAATTGAAAGAGCAGAGTCAGCAAATGGCCTATGCAGGTATACATGTAAAAACAGGCCTTGAGTCTGTATCTCATGCGAATTCCAATTCGCTCTGATTATTTTATACCAGGTGGGTGTGACCACCTGCTCAGTGTAGGCGAGAGTGGGAGAGAGAGGGTGCAGTGATGGACAGGTGGTGACTTAATCTGCTTATGATTTCCACCAGAGGACTGCAGGAGAGGCAAGACCAGTGGGTGTGGCAGAATGTGGTTCTCTTCTCTGACTCTTCAAGTTTTCTCTAGGTTCTGCTTCAGCCGTTTTCTCTGCTCTTGGGGCTTCATCTTTAAGAGAGATACGCAGGCAAGAGGAGCATGCACAGCATCTGCTTGGGCTCTTTCCCCTCCCAGTCCTTACCTGTTTTGCTCTAGCACCTGACATGCCTGACACGTGGAAAGTGCTCATTGTATGTCAGTTGAATGAATGAATCAGCCTGAGCCCACCTAGGTGGAGAGAACTTGCAACGTGTAGGCTGTGTTGTGTTTTCTGAGTCAAGAGGCCATGGGGGTGGATGGATGGGCGGCTTCCGTCAGTTGTTCTCACCCTCATCAGTTGGAGCCGTAATTCTGCTGAGTCTCCTGTTGAACTTGGTCTTGGCAGAGCATCAAGGGGTAGACTTTGAGGGACAGGAGGGAAGGTGAGCAGAAATAATGAAGGGATTCTTTGCTTTCTGGGGCTTTTAATCTACCCACTAACTTTCCCATGATGTGCTTTTTATCTAGATTCAGTCATGAGGCTTGAACTTGGGTCTTGGGTGCTGTCCCTGAGTTTTCCCCCTCAGTACTAGCACTCTACCACATTGAGCCACAACTACACTCCTGGTTTTGGTGTGGTTTATGGGAGATAAGAATCTCATAGACGGGGCTGGGAAGGTGGGTCAGTGATAGAGTGCTTGCCTTGCATGCATGAGGCCCTGGGTTCGATTCCTCAGCACCACATAAGCAAAAAGAAAAAAGCTGGAAGTGGTGCTGTGGCTCAAGTGGTAGAGCGCTAGCCTTGAGCTGAAGAGCTGAGGGACAGCGCCCAGGCCCAGAGTTCAGGCCCCACAACCAGACTCTCCCCCCACCAAAAAAAAAGAATCTCATGGATTTTTCTGTCCAAGCTGGCTTTGAACTTCAATCCTCCGATCTCAACCTCCTGAATAGCTGGGATTACAGATGTGAGCCACCAGTGTCTGGCTTGTATTTGTTTTTTTTCTGTAGACTGAAATGTAACCTCATCTTATGGAAAGTTAGTAATGCTCTCAGCTGTGTGATCCTAGACACAGCGACAATAAAATAAAAATGCTAGTTTCTTGATCAGACCCATGCATCTTCTGGTTGGTACACATCCCCGACACTCATGCTCCAGGCTGTCATGCTACACCTGTAATACCATCTCTTTCAAAGGCAGCTCATGGATTCTCCCCCTTTCTGGTTGTCTTCTGGTAGTCCCCCCCTTCTCTGATCCTGCCAAGTGATATCTGATGGTATACTTCACATTCTGCTGATGTTTGAGCCCTTCTCAAGGGTTCGTTTTCTCTTCCTTTTCAAACTGCAGATTCCTAGAAGGCTGTGACTGTGCCTAATTTATCTTTGAGCCTCAGAATCCCCGAGAACAATGTTTGGCATATGAAAAGGGCTTAATGAGGATTTGTCAAAGGGATTTATGAATTCATGAATAAGTAAACAAAATGCAGGGCTTTCTTAGGTACCTTTGGGGTTCCCTTCTAATATTTTTCTGTTTCCTCCTCTCTTTTCCTTCATTCTTCTTTTTGATTGTGTCTTAGGAATTTGTATGTCTGGGCACCTCCTTCTATTTCCTACACTCCAAAGCTATCCCAGGGCTGGACTCTGCTTTCAGAAACATACACTAGCTATGCAGTGTTTGCTGTTCATTACCATGGTCACAGCTACCATAGCTGGAATGTACCTAAGCAAGCTTTTATTCAGCACTTACTATGTGCCAGGTACTGTTCAAGGGCTTTATACATATTCACTAATGATCTTCCCCATAGGGAAAGACATATTTAACCCTCTGGGAAATTCTGTGGTTCAGGCTTATGCCTTATCTCTGCAAGACCCAAGGTCATGCCTCTGACTTGACTCTTAGGCAAGAAAAACATCATTTTGATGTCCAGTGTATTATTAGCAGCCACACAGCGTTAAGAATCCCAATTTTATTGTCAGGAGATCTGAATCTGCTATTTCTTAGCTCTGTGTACTTGAACACGTCCCTAGCCTCCTGGGTTTCAGATGATAAAATGTGCCTCAAAGCCCCACAAGGATGTGAATGAGATGTTATTAGCACGATTGGCACAGAGGAGATGAGTTGTCGTCAATGAGTGGTTTCAGCAAAACCTTTTTAGTAGAAGTTGTGGCTTTTTCATTGGCCGATTAGGGTATTGAGCTGTGGGGTTTCTCAGGCTTAGGTGTGAGAGATGCTGGTTTTAGGGCTGGACATTACATAAAGATGTGGTTGCATTTTCCCCCCCAAGTGAGAGCTGTGTGGTGTTGTGCAAGCCAGTACCTTCCCAAGATGTCTGCATTGCCATCCTGCTCTTCTGCTCTGCTATGCATTTGCACATGGTTTCCTGCCAACTTTTTTCTTAAGAACCCACTCCCAAATCCTCTGTACCCTGTTTTGCATAAGAGTCAATTTCTTGGGAACGCTCAACAGGGGGGAAATAGAACAAAAGGGGCTCTCATAGTTTCAGCAGAAGCCATCAGATGGTAACGGTGAGGGTGGGCCAAATCAAAAAGAGTAGGGCTGGTGGGAGGGGCACATTCTTTTAGGATGAAGGCTGGATTTGCAGATTCCTCAGTGATGAGCTAAAATCTCTAATGAAGATAATCCAACATCTATCTGATCTCAAAATAACTTTATGAACGAGGGGAATCAGCTTACTGGTGCTGTGCCTCTCCCATTCACATTTGTCATCTTAGTACAAACTCCCATGGCCTGTCTGATTGGGACACTATGACTGCTTTGTTTCCTTCCATATCTGGAGGATACTGAAGGGACTGTCCCTCCCTGTCTGCTCCTCTTGGGTGGCTCACTAGAATATTGGGGATGAAGAAAAAAGGCACTGAAATTCAATAATTGGCGTGAGATCAATCATCTTGGGCAGTTTTTCCTTTCTTCCTTTCTTCTTGTTGGGTTCTCAGTTTACAGGTCACTCCCTACCATTTTGTTATCATGTCTTCACCGTGTGTGTGTGTGTGTGTGTGTGTGTGTGTGTGTGTGTGTGTGTGTGTGTGTGTGTGTGTGTGTGTGTGTGTGGTGTGTGTGTGTGTGTGTGTGTGTGTGTGTGTGTGTGTGTGTGTGTGTAACTCTGTGCTTTCTGAATGGAGCTACAGTTTCCAGGGGCTGTAGGATGGATTGCTTGCACTGTGATGAAGTTCTGGACCTGGACTTCAAGAAAGTCCCATAGAGGAGTAGAGGACTAGTGACGAGGTCCATGGTGAGGAATATCTGTCCTTTGAAGTATAGCGTCTGGGATGCTAGACTGTGAATAATCTGTGCTCACAACAGTGTCTCACAAGTGACCAGTAGATGGTGCTCTGATAACAGGAAAATAACAGCTACTGGCCTTCGGAGCCCATAAATTTTTCTCATGGTCTTCAGCTTTCTCACTAGTTGTTGATTTCCTACATTTCCACTGAAGGGGACAGTAGAACCAGGGGCTCTAGGAGAAAAATGCTCAGCAGATTCCCTAATAAGGAGCATTATGGCAATGATCTGATCTTTCCTGAGGGCAGTAGAGCTCCATCCCACATGGTACCAGAGCATTTGACTACTAGTCAATTAAACTTGCAGATAATTCACATGCCATGTCCATCAGGCTAACATCACTTTAGAGTTTCTTTTCTTGATATACAATTTGTAATTATACAGCATGGGTATGAGAAACTGGAAATCAGAGCCTATAGAAGTCCACACACTGACTCTTACTAGAAGTGGAGAAATAGCTTTACATGGTACATGTGTTGCGAGGCTGACAGATTTCAAAGAGGGTCAGCTATGGGGGGGGATTATATAAACTATTAACTATTAATCATAAGATTATGTAGCTATACAATTATAGGTTTCTAACAAATGAGAGAGCATGAAACTAATATAGAAAATTTACAGATTGCAAAGTTCTAAGAGTTTGTGACAGGCAGGTAGGGGTTGAAGAAGAGAGTGTGCCTTCCTACCAGCGCTGCTGTCCATAGACCAAGTCCCTTTCTATATCAATTGGTGCCATTGTGTTTGTCTGTGTCATCTTAGGCTGCACCCTCTAAGAATTCCTCTTAGCTCCTCTATAAGGTACTCTTGCTCTGCAGTGTATTCTACATTACCTGAGCCTACCATTGGTGAAGGCTTCTCCCTCACAAGGGAGGTCTCAGCTCTGGTGGGTCCTCAACATCTCCATGTGTAATTTCTTGCCCTGAGCATCCTAAGTCTCTAAAAACTTACAGTAGTCATAGAGAACTCAGGACACTATAGAGAGAGAAAATGGAATTCATGCTGAATCTTTGCTCCACAGGGTGACATTGAAGAGACAAGTCAGTGATCCCTAATTTTTGAAGGACCACTCCTGGGAGATAAAAGGATCATGAGACCAATTTACCCTTGAAGGGAGTGAAGTTTCAACATGAGTGAGGTCTAGAAACATTCTACCCAGCCAGGCTACACAATCTCATTTATGCTAAGCAGATACATCATTTGTGTAATCATTTGTTTTGTTCATTGTTATATCCCTAGGGCCATAGAAAGTATGAAAAAAGTATGTGTCAAATAAATGACTGGTATAGGTTTTGTACTGTGGACTACGAATCTCTGAGTAAGCCAGGCTGTGGGCATGTGTTTGAACTGAAGACACGGCCCAGCTGTCCCCTCTCACGTCCATGCTAGTTGAGGCACGTTTTCTTCTGCCTTATCTTGCCTTGGCTCAGCATAGCAGTGCCCACTTACCCCTATCTGAGCAATGCTCGTGAAGGGGATCAGAAGTATCATGAAGCCAAGCACAAAGATACATAGTCATACTCATCACGGGTTCTAAGTGACTGGCTGATAAGGATTTCAGGGAACATCCTCTCCCCCCTCCCAACTTCTGACTAGTGTTAAGGGGGAAAAAAGAGGATCTTATAATGAAAGTAGGGCAGAGAAAATCAGTAAAATAGTAGCATTGTCTCACCTCAAAGAGATATTTGGCCTGAAATGGACTCCTCCTCCAAGTCAGCAGTGCCTGCTCAGGGTGCACACAGAGACCATTCCTTTAGGTTTTTCCATTTCTTTGAGCGTTTTCCTTCCCATGCACAGAGGTGCACACACACTCCATGCTCACATGATTGACACGTGTCGTGTTCACATGGCTTTGCCCACACAGACTCGCACACCCAAGAACGCACGTGCCTTGGACTCAGATGTCACATATCATTTAATCTCGTGCACTGATACTGCCTTTCACACACACAGAGCCACATTCATTCATCATTTCTAATTTCTGGGCTTTGGCCAGTCTTTGTGTTGGGCTTCAGATACTCCCAGCTAGCAGGGTAGTCAGGAGAGGGGACTGCTGCTCTGTGTCTTCCATTCAAACCCCCGAATCTCTTGTAGGGAAAAGGTTGATCGCCAAATGCCAAGATTCTTTCTCTTGGGTGTATTGTTAGCCTTTCCTACCTCTGCTGCTTAGACACAAATCCTGTGTGTGTGTCTTTTCCCCCTTCCTACATCAGTGAGGTATGTTTGAGAATGTCAGTGGGGGGCTCTTTTGGAGGTAAAAGATGTTAGGATTTTGAGAAGGGCAGTTTGTGCTCAGCCTTACCCTTAAATATTTGGATCATGTTCCAGGAGGTGAGGGGCCAGGGGCTGTTAGGGTCCAACCGAGGAGGCTGCCCTGGATGGTTCTGGAAGAAGAGGGAGGGCAGAGGTTCCCTGCTGGATCCCCTTGGCACCTACAGGGAGCCTCCAGATGTTAAGTGGGGAGACTGGAGGAGGGTGATGCGGGCTCCAAGGCGACCCTCTCCTCTCCCGTTCCCCAGGGCTGCAAGGGGCCAGGCACCCCACTGGCACAGGGGACCCTTCTGTGCCAGGGGGGGCCTGTGGCGCGCGCGCGTGCGTGTGTGCGCCCCACGCATGCCCCCGCACTCTTGCAGAGACTCCGCAGCAGCGCGGCCAGCGGCACCCGCCGGTCCTCGGCGTTACTTGGAGATTAGGACTCTTCCTTGTACCTTTGCAAAGGTGGGCTGCTACCCTTTGGCCAAAACAACCAAGAAGACAAGCCAGCCTCAGAGTGGCTTGGGACCCTTCAGCCTTCCATCTGCATCTGGTCCCTCTCCTACATCCCACCCCTCCCTCCGGGCTGGAGCTCCGGTGCAGCCTGGCTGCGCCTCTGCGCTCCCACTCCTTCTGGCTCGCCTCCCCCACCCTCCCCGGTCCTTTGGCATCTTCTCCGCTTGGGTGCCACGAGGCGGGCTGCTTGGAAGAAGAGTGGGGATCGGGTCCTCGGGTCCTTGTACCAGTCCCGTGCTGGGCCACCCCGAGGCTGCCTACAACCTGTTCCTCCCTTGCCTGCCCGAGTGCCCGCGCGCCCGCGCGCCCGCGCGCCCGCCCTCTCGTGGCGCAGCCGCGGATCGCTGTTGCATGCTGATCCGGGAAGGCGGCGGAGGGAGGCAGCGGCGCCGAGCGCTCCGGGCGGATGCTGGCGCTTGGGCTTCGCGGCTCCCTGGATGCTGTTCTACTTCTACCCTAAACGCAGGAGCCCCGAAGCCATGTATTCCTCTCTGGCTGCATCGACTTCTTCTTTTTGATCTTTTGGGCGTTGCGGATTACGCCGGAACCTCAAAACCACTCTCTACCCCCCTCCTTCCCTCCCCCCACCCCCCAACCTTTGGATGCGGATTTAAAAACCCAAGTCTTGGCTGTGGAATATCTTAGGTGGACTTGCTGGGGGCTGGTGTTAGGAAACATATCACCATAATCAGCCCTCGTCTTTTTTCCTTTTCTTTCTTCTTCCTTTTCTCTTTTGCTTCAAAGTTCTTTTGTTGTCATTGCCCTCTGCCTCTTGAGCCTCCCCCTCCCCCAGCCAGTAAGTCACCAAACTGTTACCTGGAGGGCCGGAGCCTGCCTCTCTCCCTGAACTAGGTGTTGGCTCTGCCTGAAGAGGAGCTATGTTTGAAGAGCAGCCTGCTCCACCCCTCTCCTCTCCGCTCCCCGAACACTACCACACACTGGCATTTTGAGAGAGAGAGAGAGAGAGAAAATTGCATCCAGAAACTGAGCACCCCCCCAAACCCTCTCCCCTCCTTCCTCCCCCCCCCCCCCCCCCGCCCCGGTTTTCTTTCTTGAGGAATGGAGCTTCGCAGAGGTTGAATTTAGATCCAACAGTTCGCAGCTGCAGCTGGCGGCCGCCTCTCCGAAGAGCTCGGGGGCTCCCGAGGCGGTGGTCCGCGTGCCCGGCCGGATGCGGCTGTGACTCTTGCCGTGTGTCTGGCTGCTTGTTGCTGTGTGCAGGGGGGTTCGGCGGCGGCGATCACCTTCTGTGTCTTCTGTCTGTTTAAACTTCAGGATGGCTCGCTTCGGGGAGGCGGTGGTCGGCAGGCCTGGGTCCGGCGATGGAGACTCGGACCAAAGCAGGAACCGGCAAGGAACCCCGGTGCCGGCCTCAGGGCCGGCGGCCGCCTACAAGCAATCGAAAGCGCAGAGGGCGCGGACTATGGCTTTGTACAACCCCATTCCTGTCCGGCAGAACTGTTTCACCGTCAACAGATCCCTGTTCATCTTTGGAGAAGATAACATTGTCAGGAAATACGCCAAGAAGCTCATCGATTGGCCATATCCTTTCTTGTCCACCATTAATTTCCTTCTCCCCCTTTGCATTTGTTTTCTGGGTGAGGGGGATACCTAGCATGGAACGTGTCCCTCACCCCTCCCCGGTGCCACTTTGCCCCTTTGCTGAAGTGCATACTACTTCGTTTGCATCTCAGGGGCAAGCGTGGGGCCCTGGAGACCTATCTGGGCACTAGTGTTTAAAGCGTGGGGCCCTGGAGACCTATCTGGGCACTAGTGTTTTTCAAGGTAAGCATTTTAGTTTTTTAAATCTTCCCCCACCCCCATGTGGCAATCTCTAGCATCCCCGGTGAGTGGTGTTGCCTTGTTTGCCTCTTTCTGGGCTGGGCTTTGTCTGATTCTTTGCGTTCCCCTCACCCCCAATCCTTTCATGAGCTACACTCCACATAGAGTGGGTTGCCTGGAATCCAAGGGCTTTCTTTCATAACCAGTTTTCCTTTCCTCTCTTAAAGCCCTCCCCTTCACCCCCCCCCTTTCCTACCAGCTGAAGAGACACCTGCACTGTCTTGCCAGTAGGAAAGTCGGGGGCTCCATCAGATTTATCAGGTTACAAGTTCCAAGAGCACGGGCCAACACTGTGCCTACAAATAGACATATGAACACACACACAACAGGCTTTTGGCTGGGGACCCAGATAACTCTGGGGACTAAGTTTAAGTTCCACTGAAAAGTGTAGTCAGTGTCTTTTGGGGGTGGGGGGTGGGGGAGAGGCAGTTTCTGTCGCCACAGACTGAACAGTTCAAAGGTGGAGTTTTCTGTTAAGTGACAGAAAATGGGTTCATCAGGACTCCCATCCTTTCCTTGGTGCTGGATCGGGTATTCCTCTTTTCAGTGCTTGGTTCAATTGGTTACTCTCCCAGTACCCAGGATCAAACAGATCTGCGGGGCTGGGATTCATCAGCTGAGGGCTGAAGGTGTACAAGTAACCTGTGTGGAGCACCAGGGGTAGGGGGTGGGTGTTGCTTTTCACACTGGCAGGGCGTATTTGGTGGTGTCAGGACCCAATGGCATAGAAGAAACATGGTTGCAGGTCGAAGCAAGTCTACCAGAGGCAGGCTGCAGATGAGGCACTGCACTGCCTTGCTCTTCTCTAGGAATTTGGGTGTCTCACCAGGCATCCAGTCAGGGGTTGAGGGATTGAAGGAGATGATGTGGTGTCAGTATGAGAACGGGTTTGGAGATGGGGACTTTGGTGCTTGTGGAGGGACATGTCTTGGGAAGAATGCACCTGTCAAGGAGGCTCCTCCCCCACCCCCTCCTTTCCACCCAGCCAGGTGTGCAGCAGCAAGACAGCGGGAGCTGGGGGTGAGGGGAGTTCAGCTCCTCACTCCCCCCTACCCCTGCTCCCCACATGGCTTGGCCATCTCTTTGCTACCCCTACCCCAGTTTCTGGCCTTCCCTTTTTCCTCCCTAGTTCCCTGCTTCAGCAGCCCATTGGCTGGCACGTGGTACCTCCAGGCAGGCAGCACCCCTCATTAGGAAAGGAGGAGCATCTCTAAGCAGATATTCCTGCTGCTGCTGCACTCAGCCTCCCACTAACACCCCAGGCTGGCTTTCTCCCGTTCTCCTCTTCCCTGTACTCTCCTCCCCCGCTCACCCCCACGGAGTGATCCAGTGATCATGGCCCCGCAGTGCCTGAGTTGAACGTCTTTAGGTGGGGGCTTGGGGGGAGGGAGGGGTCGGGTCCCTGCAGTCACGCCTGCCTGCCTGCCTGGGAGCTAGCTGCACAAAGCGGACAGATCTTATTGTGCTGTGTGCTGCGGCTGCAAATAACTCCTCCAGGCGGGACGCCACTGATTTCCCAGATGCCTCCCCCTCCACCTTCCTCGCCCACCCGGTACAAGTCTTTAAAATGTCCCACTTTACTGTGCCCCTCTTAGGGCCTGTTTATTCAGAGTAGCAGCCCTCCTCCTCCTTGCGCTAGACAAAGCCTCTGAGCCCACCCCATCCCCCCCCTCCCCAACTCGGCAAGGGGCAGATTGTGCCAGCAGCCACTCGTGCACCTTGGACAGCACCACTGAAACTTCTCTAGAGGTCCTAGGGGCTCCCCAAGTCAACTGGGTTCAGCAGCTCAGTTACTTCCGGCTGGCCCCAGTCTCCCAGGGCTGGGAAAAGAAGCAGGCTTCCTACCTACACCATGCGGTTGCCTCTGTTCACATTCTTGCTTCCTCTGCAAAGACACCGCCTGCATTTCCACCAAGCACTGTGAGCACTAGGTGCAGCAGTGAGCCTTATTCCTCTCTTTGCTGGGCTTGGGCCAAAATGGACCAAAGGGAATCAAAGGAAAGATGCTTGAGGGATTCCACTTCAGAAACATACTCAGTGCCTTGCCCATGAGCCCTGTCCCAACAGCTTTTCTAACCTCATAGTTAGAAATTGTACAGTGATTCCACAGCCTGCTGATGCTGTAAATGGTACTCAGAGAACATTTGCTAAGGTGTGTTTCGTGTGAAGCCTGTTTTTTCCCCCCTCCCGTACTGTACAACTTAATTGACTAGTATATTCCCTGTGGTAGTGACCACATGTGACCACTGTGCTTCTGTGGGCTTTGCATTTTTTTCCAGAAGCCTATCTAAGTGCCCGATCATGCCTTCCCGTCATTTCCTAACAGGTAACTTCTGAGAATATCTTCCTTTTTTCTTATTGGGAGTTATTGTGACCAGTGATTATCCATGAAGATCTGGGGTTTGACTGTATTGGTTCAAATCCTAGTTTCTTCCACAAGTTCTGTTACCTTAAAAAGTTACTTCATCACTCTGTGACTCAGTTTCCTTACTTGTAGATTAAGATGATAATAATGAGTTACTGGAAGAATTCAGTGAGTTCATAAATGACAAGTGCCTAGACCATTACCTAACCACCGAATAACCATTAGCTGTTATTACCAATGGAATTATTCCAATTTCAACACACCTCAATGGAGAGCTTTTAATTCAAGGTGTAATCATTTAGATTCTTGGAACTCAAAGGGCAAGGAGTTATGTTCTTATCACTTTAGAGTTCCTCCCCTCCCCGAATTTCAGAATCCTGGTCCCCATTTCTGACTCACTGAATCTGATCCTCAGGAGATAGTATGCGCAGGTAATTGACGAATGCACTCTTGGGGTGGTGGTCAGCTTGAGAAGTGTTAAGCTCTTCATATGGCCCAGATTTTCAAAAAAGGGAAGTTTTTCCAGAAAGTATGTCAAGACCTGTGTGAGTACTAGCATATTTGAATTCAGCATACTTAAGGATTTTGACTGCTTGTGTCCTACAGCACCTTGTGTGACTTATACTTTTATAGGTTGCAGAAAATCACTGTGGGACCCAGGAGGATTTAATGGGCTCTGTGTGTGTGTTTTAATCACCTTGGTCTAGAAGAATGAGTTAAGTTAATGGAATGATTAATGTTTGTAGGACCCTCTGATCTGAGTGGGGGTAGTTCTATTAATATCAACCTATTAATAGGCAGGTCTAGTTCTTATTTGTAGAAACATGCCTAAGATAAACCAGATTTGGCATGAAAGAACATAGCAAATCAGCAGCCCACTCTGAATGTGTTTCATTTTTCTTGGAAGCTACATCTGCATAGGGAGATAATTTTATTTTCTTATGACACTCTCTTCTGCAGTGGATACCATAGCCTTTTGAAAATGCTAATCTGATTTAAAATGTGATATTACATTTTATAGCATTCTTCCTTTTTTTCCCCCTCTTGCTTATCGGCTAGATCTAACAAGAGTGTTCTCTCTCTCCAGACAATAGATATTCTGAATGCCATTCCATGGTCAGTGTGTTACATTCTTTCTAGCATTGGCACGTGCTCTGACACAATGACCCTGTGGATGGGCAAAGAGGATCTCTCTCATATGTACCACTTTTGGAAGTAGTGGGTGAAGAGAAGAAATTCTATGTCTGACTTGGAGGCTCTGTACCATACATGAGCAATAGGAGATTTTTTTTTCTATACCCATTGGGTCATCTCAGTGAGGAAGCGTATGTTTCATGTAGAAATGAACATGATGGTTGGGAGTAGGAAGATCAAATGTATTTTCAGCCTCTGAAATGATGAAACTCATTATAATGAACTTGGGGGTATTCGTCCTTGGTTTCGGATGCAGAATTTCATTGTATTACCGAGGCACTGCAGTTATGGGCCAGAGGTTATGTGTGAGTTACTAATTGTACATTGTCCAATAAACTGAACATTTATTTGGGACAGTTTGGGGGAGGATTACCCAGAATGTTAGCTCCCAGGTACATATATGCTGTCTGCTCTGCTTGCCTGTACATATACAGCACCCTGCAGGATAGTAAACTGTAGCTTTGGTGAGATTTTAGGAATGATGTAAGTCTAGTGAGTCATGAGTTAGGGTGTCTTGATTGGGAGAGAGGTGGGAGCTAACAGGATGAAGTCTGGAATTATATCTTATTTTTACATGGTGCAGTTAGGCTCCAAATCTTCCATATACCTGTAGGGAAACCTATAGCATGCACCAAGGCTATAGGGTAAAGGTCTTTGGGGTTTTGTAAAAATATATTTTTTGAGGTTCCCAAGACAATTTATGAATTGTCTGTGGGCTCTGATCTTGATAAGAAATATGGGTAATATTTCCTCTGGAAGCCTAGAGCAAGACTGGCTGTGGGGACCATTTGTAATTGGGATCTGGCCTGGGATGTGAATTGCAGTGAAGTTTGGCAGAAGTAAAATAATTTGAAGATAGTGACTAATATATCTTGGATGTGATAGTTTTGCCTATTGGATATATGTCATTATTTTCTCACCTTCCAGCAATTGTCATCCCTAGATAGGTATACTATACACTATCAATTAAAGGAAGAGAATGAGGAGAAAGAGGAGAGGAGGAGGAGGCTAATGGGTACAGGTCTTCTTTCCTTCTAAAAATCCACCCAAAATTGTTTATCTCTCTTTAGACATTGCTGTACAGGCTGTAGGTGGTTTTCCCCCTCAAACTCTGTTCTTTTTTATGGGAACATTTGGTTTCTTTTAGTCTTCATACTCTTAGTTAAAACAAAGTGAGCCAGGTGTCTGCAGTTCATGCCTGTTATCTTAGCTACTCAGGAAGCTGAGATCTGAGGACTGAGATTCAAAGTCAGCTTGGGCAGGAAAAGTCCATGAGACTCTTATCTCCAAATATCCAGCAGAAAACTGGAAGTGGAGCTGTGGCTTACGTAGTAGAGTACCAGCCTTCAGCCTTGAGGGAGAAAGGTAAGAGACAGTGCCCGGGCCTTGAGCTCAAATCTTAGTACTGGCATTAAAAAAATAAGCAACCTATTAAAAACAACTAAAGTAGCTAGGCACGGATGGCTCATGCCTGTAATACTAGCTACTCAGGAGGCTGAGATCTGAGGATCATGGTTTGAAGCCAGCCTGGGCAAAAAAGTCCCTGTAAAACTCTTACCCAATTAACTACTCAAAAACCAGAAGTGCAGCTGTGGCTCAAAACAGGTAGAACACTAGCCTTGAGCAAAAGAGCTCAGGAATAGTTCTCTGCCCTGAGTTCAAGCCGCATGACCTTACAAAAAAACCCCAACAAACAAACAAAAAACAACAACTAAAGCAAGTCCGGATTTGCTAAACTATCAACTCTGACCAACCCCTTAGCACCATGTGTTTGAGTAGCAGATCAGTAGACTGCCTGGTACACAGTGGTACAGGGCTGCCTGGGAAGCTGCACTTACCAGACACCAAAGCCTTTTGGTATGATCCAGTCATTCCCAGACCACATGCCATGCTGCTGGTCTGGTTTGTTTACACTGACCACAAAGACTTAAAGAGGGACACCAAGTGCAGCTGTAATGAATACCCTTTTCAAGGAGATACACCAGTCTTTACTTTGTCTCTTGGCCTAGTCTTCCACTCATCTTTTATCTTTCTATATTCTCCTTCTCTCATTTTTAGGTTCAGCCTTTGTGAATAATTCATTGCATGTGTGGGTTTCTCCAAGGGTTTTCAGAAAAAGAGTTATCTTTCTCATGGATATGGCTGAGATCTCTTGCAAAAGGCCAGCTAGCATCAGCAGTTAACTTTTTCTTAAGTCCTCTGTCTTCTGTGGTGGGACAGTGATGCAGAAAAAGGTAGCTAGAGTGAAGAGAGGGATCTTTTAATATTTTTCCTCGTCATTTTGATAATGACTGCCTCCTTCCCAGCCCTGTTGGATTTGGGTACCCCATACATATGCACCTCCTCCCTCCCCAACTTAGGGACCCTGGTTAACTAGAAGCTATTTATGTCCCTCACTATGTACCACTGAGTCCTCTTGTCAGCTTTTTTTTTTAATGCAGATATATGCTAAAACATCAAGCAAAGAAGCAGACTTCTTGAAACATATAGGAATTGGGGGTGGAGAGTGGGGTTCAGGCATTGTTGTGTAACCCCCTTTTCCCACTACTGCAGCCAGTGTGTGGTTTCTCAGTCCTTTTCAAAGAAGGACAGCAATAACAGAGACTTGGATCACATTTATTTCCATTTTCTAACACTGCACTGTAAAGACCCATATGAGGACTTAACAGTCATGTTTCCAGCATCAGTCTTAATTAAGGACAGAAAACACAGCATAAAAATTTAGGTTCCTTCTAGCAGTCACTTGAAGCCTATTTCAGTGGGGTATACTTCCTATGGTGTATCTTTGTTTGTGGAATATATGAAAGCTGTTCCTTAATTATCGGTTCCTGCATCTTTGGCTAGTCATTGGGCTAGGGATGAGTTCTGTGTCCTTATCTGTGGAAACCAAGGAGTTGAGGGATATTAGGTATGTCCCTAAGAAGGGAAGTTGAACCATGTTAAGGAAGGTGGGACTTTTAAAAAAAGTGTCACTTAGCCTCCTGTAGAGCAGTGGCTCTCTTCCATCTTTACCTGTGTGTGTGTGTGTGTGTGTGTGTGTGTGTGTGTGTGTGTGTGTGTGTGTGTGTGTGTGTGTGTGTGTGTGTGTGTGTGTGTGTGTGTGTGTGTGTGTGTGTGTGTGTGTGTGTGTGTGTGTGTGTGTGTGTGTGGTGTTAGGGATGGAATCCAGGGCCTGGTGTGTGCTTAGGCATGCATTCTACCATTGAGATACATATGCAGCCCTCTTATTTTATTTTGAGCTCTATTTTAGGATTAAACTATTCTACTATTAATCCTCTGTATGTTAAAAAAGGGGGTAGGGGCTTGAAATAGACCTATGTTCATAGTAGTAGATCATTTTTAAGCAGACGGGCAGGGCGTTAGAATACAATACCCATTAAGGCTCCAGCCACATTTTGTTGTGGTCCTGTCTTCAGAAAAGCACACTGATGCTGAGGTGTGGTCTTCTTTATCTGTGGAATTGATATAAATCACTTTTGCTACTTTGCATAATTTTGTGGCTAACTTATTTTGTGAATGCTTTTGGTCCTTCTATATGTTTGCTGCTTTATATTACATCTCTGGAGAGTTTGTAAAGCTTCCCTTTTTCAGATGTGTCTTTATTTCCTCCTCTCAGAAAAAAGAATAAAATAAGACATGGCTTGATGGTAGATAACGGGAGGAGGAAAAGAAGAAATGCCAAGGCCAGTGCCATAAATGGAGCTTTGCTGGTCACTTGATTTGGATATTACTCCCATTACTAAGGTACAAGTGGGTCTAGACCAGAGAGGAGGCTGTGAAAATGAATCTTCATGGAATCTTCCCAGCCTTCAGCTTAGCTGTAGTTTGAAAGTTCTCAAACTTTTCTGGGCTTCTTTCTCAGTTTCCACACTATTGTCTCGTGGGGCTGGTCAGAGTCAAAAAGCATGAAATGAATTTTCAACACTTACTAACATCCTGGCAATTTCCAGCTGTGTGCTGTTGGGAACTATTTTGCTACCATTCTGCCAGCCATCACTCTGTTCAGCAGGGGATTTCCATCAGCATCAAAGCTAATTTCTCATTTAGTTGTCAAATGTATGGACTCTGTCTGTCCTATCACAGCACTGGCTCTTAAACGTCAGTGTATTTCACACTCACCTGGAGGGCTTGTTAGAGGACAGATCACTGGACCTCATTCCCAGAGATACTGCCTCAGTAGATCTGAGGGGGGAGGGCTGAGAATTCTCATTCATCACAAGTTCCCCAATGACACTGATGCTGACTGTGTTCTGAGAACCACCTATTGCTCTATGTGATTTTGTTCTCTGCCTAAAAAGGCCTTTAGAGAAGACGGTCTTGCAAATTTTGAGGATAATCCCCATTTCCAATCTCTCATATGCTGGCCAAAAGTTCTGCATTCACTAACTTTGAGTTCAAGTAGTGAGGCAGCATCATGTTGAAGTTAGTTTATCTTGTTTATTCTGGCCTTATAGTGGAGAACAGGCTCATCTGAAAATGGGCTTTTCCTGCTAGTTCCAGTATATAGCACAGTGATGACACAGGGTAAGCATTCTGTATGTATATTCAGCTTTGAGTTGAATGATTTCTAATTAAATCAGATACTATTGATGTAACAAACATCAGCAATGTGCCTACTATATGCCTAGTGTTGTCCTGGACAGGATCTGTAGGACTGAGTATGGCTGATGGTAGTATGAGATAGTATTATGGTAGTGTGGATGGCTTCTAAGGCAGTGAAGGATCATCACCTAGGACCTAGAAAGTTATAAAAGACAAGCTTTACCTACTTTATAATGTTGCTCAGGATTACTCCAGTTTCTGTATTATCCAGTGTGGGACTTCCCTACTGCCAATGAAAATACAGAGCATTAATTAGCTGGCATTTTTGTTGTAAAGACCACCTTATTCATTGCCACCCAGAGATCTATAGTACAATGACAATTGAGATCTGTAATGATGGCCCGGAGGCACCCAGAATGCTGTGGTGCTCTGTATATTACCAAGAAAGCATTCATTACATTATGTTGGACATCATTTAAATGGTATGTGAACTTCATTGTACTGTATTTGAGCTTCTGCAAATTATAAGCCATATGGATACATAAAGTAGCTGTTGATCACATTGTTATTTGTTAATTTGTTATTTATTAATTATTTGTAAATTTGTCACATTCACTAAAACTTTCTTTTCCAGCTACACCAGATGAAAGTGGATTTGTTGCATCATTCTAGAAATCATTTCTTTCAATTCTAAAAATACTATAGAATTGGAGATGAACTTTGGTATGATTATCATATCATCAAGTGGTGGTTAGAACAGTCATTATTTTTTAAATGGAATGATAGCTCAGCAGGCTTTAGATTTGCTGGGAAACTTGCCCAGCTGGTGAGTTCGTATTACACTTATCTGGTTGTGCTTGTTTTTGTGGGCTAACATTGAAACATTATTTCCAAGTGAGCTTTCAACAGGCATCTCAGCGAGACATCATCTGATGATGATACCTTCCCTAACTTCATTCTGAATGATTCAACCTTTATGCTTGGGTCTTATTTTCATTTTCTTTTAGGCTTCCATCTCCTTTCTCCTTGATCAAGATTAGAATACAGTGCACTGCAACTGCTCAGTTTTAGGGTGATAATCTTCAGTTTCCTAAAGGTCAGTACTATGTTTAGAACTTGAGAGTAAGGAACCACCTGCATGACATCTAGATGATTCTTTTTGGAGTTCTGGTATCCTTCTAATGTAGCATTTATTTGTTTTCTTTATTAGAATCATGCTCCTATTTTTTGGCGGGGGGGGGGGGGGGGGGAGGGGGTTGGTTGTGGGGCTTGAACTTTGGACCTGGATGCTGTCCCTCAGCTCTTCAGCTCAAGGCTCGTGTTCTATCACTTGAGCCAGAGCACCACTTCCGGTTTTCTGAGTGGTTTATTAGAGATAAGAGTCTCACGGACTTTCATGCCAGGGCTGGCTTTGAACCATGATCCTTAGATCTCAGCCTTCTGAGTAGCTAGGATTAAAGGCATGAGCCACTGGCACCCAGCTAGAATCATGATTCTAATGATGCCCTCTTTCCAGAAAAATCTACATTCAATTTTGCATTCAGTTTGAGAGGTCTGTGAATGACAATTTAAAAATTATTGTTAAAAGACTTCCCATATTTTGGGAAGTTGGGCTATCAGGAAAAGTGATTCTCATGCCAACATCAAAGCCTTTATATGCAAGCATGGCAGGAACTCTTTGTGAAGTTTGTCCTAGTCTGTCAACCAGATTGCTATGGGAGATTATAAACATTCTGACCAAAGAGCGTTAACTCTTCCCTTATCACCTAAGTAGATGACTGTCAGATATGTCTAGTGACAAATTGTTCTTCTGTTACTAGAAAACTTAAGGAATAAAAAGTTGACTTACATCTCCCTAAGTTTCTATTGCTTTGTTTGGCCCCAGTGGTGTCTGTTCTGTGAAGTAATACTGACCAAATCAATTTCTTATTCATTTAATAGCCTAGGCCATGGTATGCCCCTGTTGACAAGAACTTTCTGTGATGATGTGATAAGTATTTTTTAATATGTATTTTTTTAAATCTGATATGGGAGTCACTGGCTACATGTTCTCTTTGAACACTTGCTATAGGGCTAATGTGATTGAGAGTTAAATTTTATTTGGTTTCGATAAATTTAATCTTAGCATGCCACATGTGGCTGGTGGCTACTGTACAGGATAGAATAGGCAGAGAAGATAATGAACCAGCAAGCCTAAAGCCTCCTTTAGGCTCTATTTTTTTTAACTTTTTAGCTGGATGAGTTTCTCTTGGTATGGCGTTTAGGTCTTCTCAGGAACCTGCCTTCACCTCTATAGTCATTTCTCCGGCTTTCCTGAGCAGAGAGTTAATCTTCTTGTAGGACTTGGTTCCTTTTCACTTGCTGCTGCTTTTTCTGGGCTTAGGATTATACTCAAAGGCCATTAATTCTGTGAAACCTGCCTTGATTTCTCTTGGTGGATCAGACCAACTCGCTCTTTTGTTCTTTATTGGATATTTTCTATTTTTTTCACATTTTATATTAACATCAATTAGTTGTATAAGAAAGTTTCATTTTGACACGTCCATACATGTTAAAAAAAGATTTTTTTTTCCTTGGGTCTGGTTGTGGGGCCTAAACTCTGGGCCTGGGCACTGTCCCTCAGCTCTTCAGCTCAAGGCTAGTGCTCTACCACTTGAGCCACAGCGCCACTTGCGGCTTTTTTTTTTCTGCTTATGTGGTGCTGAGGATTCGAACCCAGGGCCTCTGGCATGCAAGGCAAGCACTCTACCACTGAGCCACCTTCCCAGCCCCATGCAAGCCATCTTGATCAGACTTTCCTTATGCTTCACTCTCCCTCATTCTCTCTCATCACTTCCCAAATCAGTCTCAGCTAGCTTGGTGGTTCCAGTTTCACATGTGCACACAAAGCATTTTGACCATATTCATCCTCTTTCATCCCCTCTATTTGCCCTCCCCTTTTCCACTATTACCTGCCCCCTGAAGGTGACCTATTTTGCCTTCCTGTCATTCATTTACTTATAGGTTCAAGGGGGTTTAAATTTGGTATTTCACATATGCCTATATAGTAATTGTATTATAACACTTACCACATAGCTTTAGTATTGGTTTTAAAGTCTCTGCAAGGGGAGAGGCTATTATCAGTCTTTTAATTGCCAGACAATATCTATTGACATTAGCATTTTACCTTGTTTGTTTCTTTAAATGAATTTAAGTTGTAATTGCTGTTTTTAGAAATGATGTTCTATTCCTAAGTAGAAGTTGTAGTCAGCTAAAACCCTTGGATTTTTAAAATATGAATTGATAACAGAATTGTTTTTCCTCTTTTGTTGTTCTCTTTTATTTTTGAATCTAGATTCGTTATAGTCCCCGGGTAGGGACAGGGAGCTAATATTCATTAAGCATCCGGTGAATTTCAGACTGTTTATATGTAAACAACCTATAGTCCAGTGAGACAAGTGTAACTGGCTACATTTTAAATGGGGAGAAACTGAGGAAGAAAGAAAGAAAAGAAAGAAAGAAAAGTAGGTCACAGGCCTGAGGTTACCACTAGAGAACTTGTGATTCAGCTGCGATCCAGTGCTTTCTGCGAGGAATTGTCTCAGGACGTAGCTGTTTGATCGTTGCTCCTCACTCTGAGCTCCGTGTCATCTGAAGATCCTGATAAGCATGTGCTTCATGCCTTCATCCAGATAATTGGTAAAATATGGTTAGAATTGATGATCCTCTTCTGCTTATCATCGGTGTGATAACCAACGCCCATTGATTGCCTGGCTTTTCTCAGATTCTCTGAACTGTGTTTTAACCAACTGACAGTTCTCTATTTTGTCTGTAAAATAATTGTGGGAGATATCCTTGTCACATGCTTTACTGAAATCAATACCTACTTCCATGACTATTTCATGTCTATTTTAAGCTAGCGCTTTCTGCAAAGCTCACTTTAGGTATCGTTTTCAGGGACTCAGACAATATTTTATTTCTTTCCTAGACAATAAAAGACTGCAGGAGTTGGAGGGATATTAGCCATCATCAAGTTCAATGCCCAGTTGATGAAAGTTCTAGATTTACCAGGCTTTACATGGAACACTTGAATAACATTGTTAAAGACATTGCTTCTACATTCACATCTCAGCACTGCCTCTGCCATCTAGCTGCAGACCTGAGCAACCTGCTGAATCTTGCTGTCCATTGATTCCTCAGACATAAAATGCAAATAGTAATTTTACCTGTAGGGTGTAGGTTGGAGAATTTTTTGTGAATATCAGATGAGAAAATGCATATCAACTGCACAGGAGAATGCTTGGCATATAGTAAACGGAGAATAATAATTCTTAGTTATTAGTATCTGGTTAATTATGGATGATTCAATGTTAAATACTTGCAGCCAAGTTTTCTCCTGTAACAATACGGTCTTCCTCTAGACTCTTAGCAGGTTTCTTTCTTTCTTCCTTTGTGTGTGTGTGTGTGGTTGAACATTCTCTTTTATTGTAATACTTATTTCACATGATTCTCTGTTGCTTCTTTTTTTTTTTTCTTTTTTTTAAAATGCCAGTACTAGGGCTTGAACTCAAGGCCTTGTGATCTTGTTTGCCTTTCTCACACAAGGCTAGTACTTTATTGCTTGAGCCACTATTCCTGACTTTTTTGCTGGTTAATTGGAGATAAAAAGTCTCTCTCTCTCTCTTTTTTTCCACCTAGGCTTACTTTGAACCATGATCCTCAGATCTCAACCTTCTAAGTAGCTAGGATTATAGGCATGAGCCACCAGCACCAGGCTTCTTAGCAAATTTCTTTCTGGAGTGTTGGCAGGTACTGTTCACATGTGATAAAAGTCCTGTGGCCTTTGTGTAGGTCTTCTTAGGGATCTTTACTTATGAGATGGAGCCCGATTTTCATGCTTTCTCAAGCTTCTAAGACTGTTGAAGGGTCAGCGTCGGCTAACATGGGGTCCTTCATAAACACATCAGGATTTAGTACAGTGTTAGTATGATGGGTTTATAAAAATATCAAGTTTATTGGGCATTTACAATTTTCCTTATTACTACACTGTGTGTCCCATAGATGCCCTTATTGCATTTATTTCTCATGATGATTCTGTGGCTTTATACTTTCCTGATTTTTGCATTTTGCAGTTAGAGGACTAAGGCATGGAGAGATTAACTCATTCACCAAGGCAGCACAGTGGATGAGAGCTGGAGGCCGGATCATAGTCAGTCTCAGCTAGGTACTTTTATTTACATGAGCTCCTTTTTTGCGTTTTGGTTATTGGGATTTCGTCTTTAAAATAAAATGTCAAATATTAACATTAAAACATGTTTTCCTTTACATTTTTTAATGCCAATGTTATACCAACATATGCACTTAGGTTTATAATCTAGAAAACGAAAACAAAAAAAGGAAACCCTTGAGGAGTAATTATGAGGCACAATTGACCTAGCAGGATTTTGACTAAAGCAGACCAGATATTTAAAACCATCAACAGCTTGAACAAACTCACTTGGTTTTCTTTGGTAGCCAGACATTTCAAATGTTTGATTGATGGCATAGGGAAGGATCCCAGGGAGAGCATCTCTGCTTGGCTTCTGGGAAGATTTCCTCAAGGGTTGTAGTTTTCCAAACTAACCGGTTAGTCTCTGCCAATCAACTTTCTGGGATATTCAAGATCTCTGTCCTTGTTCCATTTGAAAAGGGAGTAAGGATTCGAACCCAGGGACTCTAGAGGAGGCTTCTGAAAAAGCTAGAACACTGTGTCTGGAGAGGGAAGCTACATGACCTCCAGCCCTGGGAGGTTTGCCTAATGAGCTCAAGAAAGGCATCTGGCCTGAGATACTGGAGGGCATTTTACCTGTAGGAACTGGGTACTGGTGGGCTGGGCAATGGAGAATTAGAATGTGCCACTTGGTGACTGGAGACCAGACAGAAGCCTCTGAAGGAATTAGAGAGTGGGCCTGAAAAAGTTTAAGGAACTGTCTCTCATTTCTGCTCACTTTGGATAGGATTTGCATGGAAATTTGTATTTGTGAAATAACAGCCATATGGATGCGAAACGATGCATGTGTTCTTCTGGTCTGTTGATAAGAGGAGCAGTTGAAGGACGTGGGTTTGTCTGGAGGTGGACGAGGGGGTGGATGTGGTCACATGAGGAGGGAGCAGGCTGAGATCTGGGCATTTTGACAAGCGAATGCTCCTTTCTTATAGACAGTTATATATGTGTGTGTGTATTTATTTATTTTGAGATCACCATCTGCCCCCCCCCCAAAAAAAAGACTGTGGAGAAGGATGTTACGTCTCTGGGTAACAAATAAGAGGGTAACAGATGACTTCTCTGAATGCATAGGTGCAGGAAGATGGCTTCTTTTCATCAAAAGTATCATTGTACAGACTAAAGAGAGCAAAGAAATTGAGTCTATTATAGTAGAGTGGTCCAGAAGCTGTCCACACTTCTGCTTAGAAAAATCAGGGCTGAGAATAACTCTGCACAATCCTAAGGCTGGCCATCTCTCTTTCTTATTTTTGCCAGTTCTGGGTCTTGAACTCAGGACTTGAGCACTGTCCCTGAATTTTTGTGCTCAACGTTAGTACTAGTTGAGCCACAGCTCCATTTTGGGCTTTTTGGTGTTTGATTGGAGATAAGAGTCTCACAGACTTTATTGCTGGGGCTGGCTTCAAACTATTATTCTCAGCTCTCAGCTTCCTGAGTAGCTCGGGTTATAGGCATGAGCCACCAGTTGCCTGGCCTAGCTTCATTTATCTTTATCATACAATTCTGGTAGTATTTGATACAGCCTATCATCCAGGGCTAGATAGTTTCAGCTTTTAGATACTCAGTATGGATTCCTGGGATGGATGGAAAAAATTCACTTTAATGAATGCCAGTTGTAATAAGCACTCTGCAATATGTTTTGGAGTCATTTATAATTCATTCTAGTCTCATATGAAGTGGGTATTGTTATTCTCAGTTTACAGATGAGTAGCTTAGGTCTATAGGTCCATGTGACTAGACCAACTCTGACTCTGAGATTTCCTTCCTTTGTACCACAATGCCTTGGGTCGGTCAAAAGACTATCAGACTACTCTAATAAGAGAATCTTTTCATCAGGACACCGTGGACTACCTGCATGTATTTATGGCACATATTGGGCTTGTGGCTAATCCCATGGAAGAGAGAAGGATTAGTAGATGGAAAAAGAGCAAAGGTCTCTTACCCATCCTCAAATATATCAGGGATGAAGATTGAGACATATGGCCATGTTGGTGGAATGGAATGGGACCCTGGCTGTATGTTTTCCTCCTTCCTATAAATCTCTACTGCCACACTCCCTTCATCATGTTGCAGAGGGCCTTTGATTTGAAAATGCCAATTTTCCTTTCAAAATTGGCAAGTGAAGGCCATTTTCTTTTTTCCAGTCTTCAAAAAAGCCTCCTGTCATTCCTGTGTGTTACAGGTACCCATCCTGGGAGTTGCAGTGTGGAGGTGGTAGCTTTCATGACTCTTTCTTGAACTTTCACTGATTGAATGCTTCTGTTTTTACAGCTTTTTAAGGAAATAGAGTCTGGGGGTGGTAGGGAGGCTGCAGAAGATTCACTTCTTTTTTTTTTCCAAAAAGAAATTTTATGACATATTAGGAATACATAACAGTAGATGATGATATCATAAGTAATAAGGGTCATCATGAGGTAATCAATCCCAGTGGAACTCAATAATAAAATTAAAAACTTTCCTTGAAATCAGGAGAGGCTTATGGTAGGTTTATGGAAAAGCACCCTGTGTTCACCTACCAGGCCACCGTTATGAGGATTTGAACCTTTCATTGGCCACCTAGTAGGAAGTTTCTAGCCAATTCAGGTGGTCCTGTAGCTCTTTTCCTTAGAAATATGTCTTTGGACTTTAGATACTTTCTCTTTTTTTGGTGGGGGGAGGTCTGGTCGTGGGGCCTGACCTCTAGGCCTGGGCGCTGTCCCTCAGCTCTTCAGCTCAAGGCTAGCACTCTACCACTTGAGCCACAGCGCCACTTCCGGCTTTTTTCTTTTTTCTTATGTGGTGCTGAGGAATCGAACCCAGGGCCTCGAGCATGCAAGGCAAGTGCTCTATCACTGAGCCACCTTCCCAGCCCCTGGACTTTAGATACTTTCAAGGGGTTCCTAGATGTGTTAGGATTCCATTATGAATGCTGTTGCTGGATGTCTGCATTAGTAGCATCATCACAAGTGACTTCTTTCAGTTGTAATAATGCATGGTCACCCTTTCTTCCCCGTTTCCCTACCCATTATAGGGTACTAGAGTATTAGTTACAGGAACCTAAGAGAAACATTGATCAGAACTTTACTTGGTATAAGAAGGCTGATGTCTATTATAAGGGATCTGTTATACCTCTCAACAAATAAGAAGTCAGAGGCTGGAGCCTAGGGCTCCTGGGTTTTCTAGTCTGAAACACCCCAGGTTCCTTTCATCACATTTCTTTTTCCTCTGTACCCTTCCTCTGGTCAGTCATCTTCCCTCTAGCTCTTTCATCTTCTGGGACTTTCTCATCTTTTTATTAGCAAGAATGTTTGGGGTTATTTCTTATGGGGCATAGAAGACTGGATGTAAGGATTACAATGACTGAGAAAGCACTTCAAAAAAGTCAGAATGGGCAAGAGAATAATAATCCATAAGGATGAAAGCCACCTGTTACGAATCCAGTGAGGATGGGAAACAATGACTCAAAACAATGGCACTTTTTCCCAAAGATGTTGCTGCAGAACCATATGCAATGATAGCATGGGACTCTTCAGTGGCCCCAGGAGAGGTAAACGATCCTGAATAGCTTAAAAAAAAAACCTCTTTTATTTAGATTCCTCCATTTTATTTAGGGAGTTTTATCTAATTGTTCTGCTGATTCTTAAGATTGTTCAGGAGAAAACTAAGGGTCCAAAGAGGTTGTAGCAAAGTCTCATTTCACCTCTGATCCTGGTATCTGCATTTGTACATGAGTGTGTTGGAGTAGTTAGTAGAACTCTATGGTGCCTTCCAGTCCTCCCCTGTGTACTCTGGGGAGCACACAGTTTTTCAACTGCTATTGAACCTGATTTGAGGACACTACTCACTTGCATGGCCTCGAGCACCAAAAGCAGTTGGGTGCTGTAAATTAGAATCAGTGTGGGAATTTCTAGAAATTCTGAATCCCAGACTGTTGCCAAGACACACCAGAATTTCTGGAGGTGGGATTTGGTATTATTATTATTATTATTTTTATTTTAATTTTGGTGTTACTGGGGCTTGAACTTAGGGCCTCAAACTTGTTTGGCTTGCTTGGTACCCTACTATTTGAGTCATACCTCAAGTGCAGCTTTTTGTTATTTTGGAGATGGAGTCTTGTGGGATTTTCTCTTGGATTGCTGTGAACCATAATCCTCTGAATTTCAATTTCTTGAGTATCTAGGATTACAGGCATGAGCCATTGGTGCCCAGCTTATATCCTTTTTTTTTTTTTTTAAATTGGCCAGGCTGGAGGCCTGAACTTAGGGCCTGGGAGTTGTCCTTGAACTCTCTTGCTCAAGGCTAGTACTCTACCATGTAAGCTATAGCTCTTCTTCCAGTTTTTTGGTGGTTAGTCGGAGATAAGAGTCTCATGGACTTTTCTGCTTGGGCTGGCTTTGAACCGCGATCCTCAGATCTCAGCCTCCTGAGTAGCTAGGATTACAGGTGTGAGCCATCGGCTCAAAGCATATCCTTAATTTTCAAAACCATTCCTGATGATTCTCAGTTGAGGCTGAGACATCTATTGATCTTCTAGAGCAAGAGGTGGGTCCACTTGCTTCTGTTTCTTTTATGTGTGCAGTTGTACAACACCTTGCATCTCTTGGACACCTAGGAATTTAGCTTGAGAGAATAAGGTGATTCATTTATGTGTGATACTGTATTGGCAAAATCATTCACCTATGGATACTTCTGGCATTCTTCTGGCTGCACAGGTGATAGCCTTCTGTGATGAGGGCAATGTTCTAGATATTCTGAAGACAGGCCTACGCTGGGGGCAGTTTGAGACTAAGAGAAAAGAGTCATGCTTACTTAAAAGGCCCTTGACTCAGTGACTGAAAACTCCTTGGCCTTGCTTCCTACTGGTTAGCTAACTCCTTACGCAAGTGAGGGTTGACTTAGCAGGACACCTATCAAATGCAGGGATCTTTTCATCTCTGACAACTCCTAGAGATGTGGTAGGGTGGGACTAGCACATCTTGGCTCTTGAGTATGATTTATGTCTGTCCTAGAGTTTGTGTCCACTGATATAAATTGGTAACCTGAAATTGGCTACGGCTGGGAGAGGGAAGGAAGAAAGTATTTCCACCCAAAAAATGGACAAATGCTATATGAGAGGCTTTTCTCCTGGCTGTTAAATATTTATTAACACCACACTTCACTTAGCTATGTATGGAAATAATCCATCCAGTTCCTGTTTCTCCAGATCTGCATTGAGGTGGGTCTTTATCCCCTAAAACAGACTAAAAACAAGACAAGACAAAATCTCAGCCCGCTGTTGCAAGCTAGCCCTTTGGATATTGCAAAGCAACTGTGACGTCTCTTGATTCTTCTCTTTCAACACTGAACATCCATAGTTCATTCAACATTTTCTCATGTACCTTGCAGGCTCATCAGGTGGTTTTGAACACTAAGGTACAGTTGCACTTTTCAAACAAAACATTTCCCAGAGATGGTCTGTGAACTCTTTCACAAAGGCTACTTTTTTTTTTTCTGTACACATTCTGAGTACCATCTTAGCCCCTCTTCTCTATCATGTGAGTAGAGTACTGTTTGAGTGTGGCTAACAACCATAGCTCACAGTCTTTTCCTAAAATATATATTGTTGTTGGTAGACTCTTCATGGGCTCAGATATAGTAGTGTCATCAAGCATGAATTCTAGTGTCTGAAATAGTTGATTTCCCTACTGCTGTTTTGTTTTCTTTGACTAGCCTTTTGTGTTTCTTGTATCATTTTTCTTTTTTTCTATAATGTTCACTAATTTGTATCCTGATCACCAAAATGGTGTGTCAGATGACATGACAAGTGTTTAGAGTCCATGATCCAGTTAGACACATAAATGAATTTGTTAAGATTTTTCCAGCTGACTGTTACTAAAAGGGGCACAAGGAGAGAGAGAGAAAAAAAAAAAGAGGAAATAGAGCTTGGTTCTCAGACCAGTACATTCCCTTCTGTGGGAACTAGATGTGGGTGGGTCTGGAATTTACTCTGTCCCTGAACCTTAGTTGCCCCTTACTGAGATTGCCGAAGTAGCAATGATTTCAACAATTTCAATGACTTTCTATAGAGATGGGGGGGGGGGGGTCATGTGAGTTAGGTTGAATTCTCTGATCCAAAGACAATTAGAGATAGGACATGGTTTAATAATCAAAGAGTAATGCTAAGGACCCTGTGTTTTGAGTAACTGAGTTCATTGAACTCTGCAAGGGAGATGGGACTGTTCTGACAAACAGAAAATCCTCTGAGGGGTTCTCTGCCTTTGTATTATACTTCTTTCTTTACCTTTCATTCATTAGGTTTTAAGTGTTTAGGAGTAGGTGTTATGGCATTTCTATCTTCTTGGAGAGATAGAGAGAGACAGAGACAGACAGACAGACAAACAGAGACAGAGAGGGGCACGGATGTGTACTCAGGCTTGCCTGTCAGATGGTGGATTGAACAGAGGCAGCTGTTGTCATGGTGATGGCAGGTTGCATCCCACCACCATGGAAACTAAAGTTAAAAAACTGATGTTAAGGCTGGAAGTCATGTGATGCGTTTTTGTTTTGTGTTAAAGAAAAGGGGTTTGGTGCTTCAATCTGATACACACACACACACACACACACACACACACACGGTGTTTAAAGACAAGACTGGATTGTGAGAAATGCAATAAGACAATGAAATGGGACAATATGGAATATGCAGAGGCTGTCTCCTTCTTTTTCTTCATATAAACAGTGCATTCTTCCTGCCATCGGTGGGAAGCCACGGGTGGCAGAGGGAAGGAAAGGCAGTGTGGTTGTCAGGTTTGCAGCCAGAGTTGTGCACTGATAAAGGTCATGTGGAGAAGCTTTAGCTCCAGATACCTCCCCTGTCCCCCCACCAACCCTCTCTTTCTTTCCCCCTTGTGCTGGTCCTGGGGCTTGAACTAAGGGTGTAAGAGATGTTCCTGAGCTTTTTTTTCCCCCCTCAAGACTGGCATTCTACCATTTGAGCCAGAGCTCTTCTTCTGGCTTTCTTTGGAAGGGTTTTATTGGAGAGAAGAATCTCATGGACTTTTCTGCCTGAGCTGACTTTGAATTGTGATCCTCAGATCTCAGCCTCCTGAGTAGTGAGGATTACAGTATGAGCCACTGGGTTCCGGCTAGCTCCAGTCCTTCAAAGGTAACATGTAGTTCATTATTTGCTGATCAGCCCAGGACAAAGGCTGGGAACTTAAATGAGAGAATTGAGAAAGGAGATGAAAATGGAGTTGATATGATATGGTGGGTCACACTTTGGCCAATTCATAAAGCGAATGTCTATTTTTAAGGAATTGAGAGATTTATCTGCAGTGCCTCAGAATCCTGAAGGATTCTGCTTATTTCCTTGGTTTTGCTCAGGACTCTGATCTTCACAGGTAGGCCGTAGGAGGGAGTACTCGGAAGCCCATGTGGAACCATCTCTGGATGAGACTCCTTGTGCTAGAGCTTACCTCTGTCCTGAGCGCTCTTGTCCTGTGGCAGGTTGGCTTGCTAAGAGGCAATAGGAAGGTCCATCTGTTAAATCTTTGACTTCTACTTCATACCATAATTGGGAGAGAAGGTGATGAGACATCCCCTTGTGAAGATGGCTGACCCTGGGCCTGTTCTAATAGGGCTGGTCTAGATCTGCCTTTTAGACTGAAGGTTGAAGAATTGCACTCATGTCACAGGTAGAGGAGTCAAGAGATGGAGAAGCTTGGTGGGAGGGTGCGGAAGATCCTGAGGGTTGCAGACACACACTGTTGGAGTGATGGCTCGCAGCTGTGTTTGTGGCTTAGGTACAGGGTTCTACCTTGTTGATATCAGTCATCCCTCCTAGACAGATGTGTTTTTCTCAGCGGTCTCTGGTGAAGAGGACATGAGCTCATCAGCATGATCTCACTGCATTTCCATCAGGATCTGTAGGAGCGGGAGTTGGACTTTTGTGGTGGTTCAACCCCCCACCCCCCAGATTTTAGTTCTGGCCTTGGGTGTGATTAATGCCCCTTCTAATCACTGGAGAGATTGCATCAGAGCCATCAGCTTCATAAATCCTCCAGTGGGGGACTGGTGTTTGGATGTTCTTTCCATATTCCCAGGAGATTCTGGGCCAAATGTCTTCACTGTCTCCTGGGCGACCCATTACCATAATTTTCTTTTAAATTCTTTAGCAGGATGGGGCTCTCCAGGGACAGCCCATGGCTGCAGCCAGCTCAGCTGTGGCTGTGGCTGGAGGCTGTGACCACTAACAGATGCTTTCTTCAAAGCTTCGAGCCACAGCAGATGCTTTAAGATTGATTTAGTAGGATAATAAAAGTGGCTGCATTTGTATAATATCCTACTATTTCAGAGGGGTTTCATATTCATGTGTCATTCCAGGTATTGATCTTTTCATATTTGTTATTTGTTCTTTGGGAATGGAGGGTGGTGGCCTTCTCCTCACTTGAGCAACATGCTGGCATAACTTTTACAGTCAGAATCCTCAATACCAAGATAACATTACTCCAGTCACATCCACAGCTGGAGGAAGATCTTGATTTTTTTTTCCAGTCGCAGAGTGGCCTCAAGTAGTATTTCACTATCATTCATCATTTACATCATCACTTTGGTATAGGAAAAGATAGAGCAGACAACATACTCAACTTTCCCCAACTCTTGTCTTTATGTGCAGGTGAGGAAGGGGATGGAAAGGCATCTAGATCATCTTCAGAGACTGTTACATTGCTTTGAAATGGACATCCTCAAATAGAAGGCTGAAAGAAGAGGAGAGCAGCCTTGTTGGGGGAGATTGTTCTGGCTCTGGAGAGGAGGGACGGGAATGGCTAAAGGCGGTTGAGATATTTATCCCTAGAGACTATGGCCTTTCCTAGAAGTACCCAGCAGTTTCTGGGAAGTGCCAGAGTGACCACAGGTTACTCCCACAGAAGTATGGTCTCCATTATGTCTGGAGTCAGAAGACAGCACAGCATTCTGTTGACCTACCTGTCCCTAGTGACTCCGTGGAGCCCTCATAGTATAGCCAATCTCCTGAGCAGTGATGTCAGAGGCTCTGAAAGAGGACAGAGAGGTCTGAATCAGTACCTGGTAGCTTGAGGAATGCAATACCCATTTGCTATCTGTATCTGGAGCCTATCCCCGACAGACTTGCGCCTCCACATCTCAAGGCAGGACAGAACCAACTGTGATGGCCTGACAGTAGAGAGGCTGAGCTCCAGGTCAGACTCCAGGGTTCTGTTGGCAAGCACAGCCAGCACCGTCACCCCCATAGTCCTAGGCCAGCATTCTCCCTTGCCCAGCCTTCCATACTCAAGAAGGAATTGAACGAATGGCAGGGCCAAGCAGCCCTTGCTCAAATTAGCTGTGTTGCTAAGGAAACAAGTCAACTGGATGAAGGAAGGAGCATTGGGTAAAGGAGATAAATCAATAAGTGAACCTATTTTTACCATTTCCCTAATGATTGTCTTGAAGCTGCTCGTCAGAGAAGGGGGCTGGAGAGCTGCAGTGGCACATGCCCTCATTAGTGGCTCAGAGGGAGAGACGGGTGAGCAAAGAGGTGTTTGGGGAGAAGGCAGGAAGGTTTATGAAGTGAGGCTGTTGACTAGCAGATGAGGTGGAGGGGAGGCCTCTTTCCAGGCTTCAGAGCACTGTCATGGTCATCTTCTCACTTAGGCCAATATGTCCTTGCTTTGTTCTCGGGCAATTGATCCTCTCAGGGAGCTTGCATTGCTTTTCCTGACTGCTACTTTCCTCCTCCTCTCAGGCTGTGTGTGTGTGTGTGTGTGTGTGTATGTGTGTGTGTGCGTTTAAATACATATAGCCTTAATTGATTGTTAACTGATGTATAAACTCGTACATGCTCATTATAACATTCAGACAATAGACAAAGGAGTGAAAGAAGAAAGTGTAAATAACCCTGCCAACCCGACTCTTCTCATTATCTCTCCAGCAAGACAGAATTCTGCCCTCCAACCCCGCTTTGCTCTCTCCCTCTCTTTCAACATTAAAAGAATCTCCTGGCTTCTTTTCTGTTTCTTTTTAATATATAATATATGCTCAGAGTATACAGCATAAAAAGTTCAGATAGGTATGCAGTGTAAAGAAAATTTGGGACATCTTTTAAAAGATACCTCTGGCTCTGGTTCCCTAGTACACAGTAGAAGCTCAATCAATATTAAAGGAGGGAAGGAGGGAAGAGGAGGTCCCTTAAAGAACCAGTCCCATTGAGGAACTATTATAAAGACAGTTGTAGTCTCTTCCTCCAGCTTGGGACAGGCTCCTGCTATTCATTTATCAATTTATAATTTACCAAGTACCAGTGTTTGGATGTTCACTATGCACAGTGCTGAACAAAGATATAGGGTTGATCAAGATTGACAAAACCTCTGGTCTCAGACTCCCAGGCTACATTTGTTCAAGATTGTAAACTATGAACAATCTGGACTCCAGGGATGAACATTCTTCTCCAAAGTAAGCTTCACGTAAGACATGGTATCTAATAGAAACCACTGTGTTGGAGGCAGAAAGACTCACATTCTCCCTGGCTATAATTGCAGTGAAGAGGAATGTTCTTTGAGACCCTGGCTACATGGAACTGCTTTTAACCTATCAAGTCACACCTTTGGGTCACCTGTGAGATGCATTGGCTTAATTTGTGGGCTGATAGCAGCAGTGCTAGCTCTTTCCTTTGGAGATGAGCAGAGTCTCTGCTGTTGGGCTTAAGAGTTCTACTAGCAGGAAGAAAGGGAATCAGCCTGCAAAGGTAGGAGCGAGCTGGAGCCTGATCTGAGCTGGACAGAGGGACTACACTGCCTTTATAATAGCTCCTCAATAGGGCTGCTTTTTCAGGGGGTACCTTACCTTCATTTCTTCCTTCATTTAGTATTGATTGAGCTTCTACTGTGTACCGGGGGCTCCGCTAATCATTGCTAGTGGGGATGTGAATGTAACATCTGCTTTCAAGGTGGGAAGAGCTAGGAGAAATAAAAATGTGATATGTTACGCAAAGAGAAGTGAGTGCCAAGGAGAGAGTTCACAAAGTGACTTTGTACTTTGGGCTTGACTTATGACCGGAATGGGAATTGATGGTATAAGACTAAGATGTTGGTTCCCACTCTGTATTTTTTTCTTTTTTTAATGTTCTGTGTGAAGTTCTTTCTTTTTTTTAAAATAAGTTTTTATTGTGAAAATACTGTACAGAGGGATTACAATCACATGAGCAAGGTAATGAGTACATTTCTTATCAAGCATTAAAGCAAGGGAAGTCACAATGGAGTCCAAGGAAAGGGCTTTCTGGGGTCTGGATAGAATTGGGTGTTCTCGTCTGCTAGTGTCCTTTAAGATTTCCTGGTTCTTGTCTTTCTTTCGGCCAGCTCACGGGAACCTGAAATCTCACCTTTCCTTCCAAATGTCTTACCTTACCCTCTTCATTACCTCAGTTGAGATTCCTTTGAGGTCTAAATGGTCTGGGAAGTCTATAGGAGATTCATCTCCATAGTGTGTTGATGACAGCAGTTTTCAGAATTGCAATCCATAGGATCAGTACTCTGAAAAGGTCCTTAGACATCAGGCAGGAATTTTATCTGGCAGAAGAAGTTGAAATAGGGTCTTTTCAGAACCTAAGAGACACTAAACGCCCATCTCTTGATTCTGGTTTTGGGGGCTTGGTAACACCAGATTTGAGACTTTATGACTTTCTAGCCTTCCAGATACCTGACCAGTCACAGAATGGCCATAAGGTCCTTCCTGAGGTTCCTGTTATATCTGTGACAAGTCTCAGTTATCTGTGTTTGTACCCCTGGGCAACTGGGGCTTAGAGGTCCTAGCAGGGAGCCATAGGGTGAGACCTTCTGGCTAGAAAGAGGCAGGTGTCCAGGTGGGGTGGGAGATGGGGACAGTGGAGCAGCCATACTCCAAGCAGGTGTTAGTGGGCAGAACACTGGCACAGCTGCCAGCTCCCTTTCCTGCCTCAAGTCTCAGCATGCCTGAGAGTTCACCTACTTGGATGTCTGTGGTTTATTCCCTTCTGGCTTTCATGGTGGAGAAGATGCAACCCTAAAAAGCAATCACAGACTAAAGCTGTCCCCTGAGAGCTAGTGATGTCTGTCGTCTGAACGGGAAAGTGCTTCTTTGCGGCCCGTGAGCTCCGTAGCTCTATTCAGTAGTTTTCATGAGAATGGCTGGCCAGGTGAACCCCATACTCTTGTGTATAATGCTATTAGGGCATGGCATGGAAGAGGCATTAATTTTACTCCCATCAGAGCCAATATCCCCTCCTTTCCCCCACTTCTGGGGATGGACAGGAAGAATTGCCCTTTGTACAGAGTTCTCAAGTATGTTCCTCAAGAGAGAGACTCAGAAAAAGGGTCCAGGGTATGCTGTGTTCTGTTCCTAGCCCCTTTATGTGTGTACGTGGATGTGTAGGGTAAATACCTTATTGAGGAGTACGTGTGTGTGTGTGTGTGTGTGTGTGTGTGTGTGTGTGTGTGTGTGTGTGTGTGTGTGTGTGTGTGTGTGTGTGTGTGTGTGTGGATACTGTACACAGTAGTACTAAAGGCTCCAAAGAGTCCTACTGGGAAGAAACCTACTTAACTTTACTTAACCCAGGCTTTCCCTCATTCATTTGATGCAAGTTCTATGGCACTATATCACAGGAATGCTGCTGGAAATGCACTTCACTTCTGTTCATTCAGCAAGGACTTGTGGCCATGTTTTCAGGTCTCTTTCTGGACATTCTCCCAAACGTATTTTCAGGAAAGGACATGGATTCCTCTCATCTTCATCTTGTCTGATAGTTCTTAGGATTCTTGGCCTGTGTTTGGGGTTTTGTGGGATCCTGGCCATAGAAGTGGTCTCTAATCGTCATTCTTCTTTTGTCCAGAGCTTTGAGTTAGAGCTGGCCATGGGAGAGAGGTGTACTCCTGCAGTAATTGGTGGCCTTGATGGGTGATAGGTTGCAAGGGGCTTGTTCTAAGAAGGTGAGCATGCAAGCTAGGTGTGTGTGCCTATGGCATGTTTAACTCTTGAGCTGTACCTAGTATCCAGGGAGTTTGGAGGAGGAGGTTTGCCCAGTGGGACTGAGAGACTTTTCTGTGGTGAGATTCCGTCTGTCTTGTATAAGTATGAAGGGATCTGGAGGCCATAGTCTGGCCTAGAGGTCCCGTGAGGCCCTTCCAGACCTAGGGCTCAGGGTAGAGAAGTAGAGGTTCCTAGGGAAAAGGAAGTTTGTGAGGGGAGTTTGTGAGTACTGGGAGGAGTGTGGGAAGGAAGCATGGTCAGCTGCTGGAGAATTCATGAGACTCAGAGAGGGAGGAGATGGCACTGCCACATGGGAAGTATAAGGACTTTGGGTGGACACACAGCCAGCCATCTCCCCCTGTAGCTTCCTAGGCAACTAGTAGCCTATTCACACCACTGCTACTTATTTGGCCTCTACGTGGAGAATGCCCTGTGCCCTGCCCCTTCCCAGAGACGCCTTTGTCCTCGATACAACTAATGGCAGAGATGGGGTAGGAAGCATAAAGGGACATATTTATCTGCCCCACTGTATTGGAAAAGAAGACTCTAGATTCTGT
This sequence comes from Dipodomys spectabilis, assembly GCF_019054845.1. Taxonomy (NCBI): domain Eukaryota; kingdom Metazoa; phylum Chordata; class Mammalia; order Rodentia; family Heteromyidae; genus Dipodomys; species Dipodomys spectabilis. The sequence goes on along the minus strand of NW_024870696.1, from coordinate 13,477,953 downwards.
GCCCTACACAGCTGGCCCTGCTCTGTGGGGAGATAGAGGAATGGTTGCTGCGTTTCCTTCCCCTTTGCCAGATCTTCTATTCTCTCCTGCCTAGATTCTGGAATGCCAGAGGACAGGCTGCTCTGGGAGGCCAGCGGTAGCAGCTGTCTTGTGTTTGTCATAACAATAGTTACAGGATGAAATCCTAACGTGCAGACAGATGACCGGCTCTAGAAGGGAGCCGGCATTTCCCTCCTTCTGTTTTTCCTATCAATCGGCCCACCTCCCCTGAGCTTGCAGTGAGTGTTTGTGCAGGAGTCAGGATGCTGGGTTTGAGTCATAGTCCTGTTTTTCAAAAAAGGTACAGGGAGCCCCTCAACCGTGTGCAGAAAAATGTAACAGATAAAAGCTGGCATTCATTTGATTTGCAGTTTGGCTTCTAGAGGCTGGACTTTGCCTTGGTGGATTTTGACTCAAGTTATCCCTTTCTATTAACTATAGATAGATATTAGATATGAGATATAGATAGTAACCTAGGAAAGAAGGTGGAGCCATGAAAAATCCTCCTGGATCCCTGGTGTGTTTCCTGACTTGGATATTAAGACAAAAGGTGGCTCAAAGGGGGATAGAATGGAAGGCAGCCAACCCCAGCTGGGTCCAAGCAATCACTATACACCTCATGAACCTGATGATTGGGAAGAGCAGGGGTCTGCTGTAGCATGAATTGTGTTTCTTCTGTACGCACCCCTGGTTAGTTCCTGCCTTTTGACTTTATGTTCACCCAGTACCTGGAGTATCTGCCTCATACCCAATTCTGTTATTCACTGGCTGCTTCCTTTTCTCAGAGAAGAAGTTTTGTGACCACAAACCAGTCCCAATGATTAAATAGCTACGTTTCATATCCTAAGAACCAGACACTGCCCTGCCTGCCAGCTTGCTGAGGTAAATCATGCAAACTCCAAGGCACGGTGGGAGTGATAAAGTGTGTATATTTATGTTCCTGGCCATGTCAGATGCTGTGTCTATCTCTCTTGGATGAACTTGTTCCTTAACTCTTCTTTTCCCACGCCCTTTGAATACATGATCCTGGCCACCATTATTGCCAACTGTATCGTCTTGGCCTTGGAGCAGCATCTTCCTGAGGATGACAAAACCCCGATGTCCCGAAGACTGGTATGTGTGCTCCATCCTGCTCCCTCTACTCCCGTATCCTTGGCTTCATCACCCTCCCTCTTCCCCTCTTTCCTGCCTCTCCTCTGTGAGGAGTTGGTTTGTTCTTTGCCCAGGGACAAGTTAGCAACAAAACCCCACTGGGACTCACAGAGAAAAGAGGGCATTGCAAACACTTGTGTGTTCACCACATGGCAGCTAGATATGGGGGCCATTTGCTCTGCTCTTCTTTCCTGAGGGAATTTTGAAGTGAGAGGAAAAAGGGAGGGTAAAGGAGAAGAGGGAGGAAGCTGAAAGCTTGAGTGTACTGGTGGTTGTGAACTTGCTAAATGCTGATGTCCAGATTCTCCCTAAAGGAATGATTCACATATCTGTTCCCCAGGAGAGAGCAAATAAATCACTTGAAGTCTAAATATGTGAGTGAGTGGCCCTGGGCTGATCAACTGAGCACGAAAACCCCAAAATTTCTACCCAGTACAAAGATCAGCAATGAAGATGTGCCTTCTCTTGACAAAGTCAGGGCCCTCAGGTGCTGTCAGGGGAGAAAAGTCTAGTCCCTAGTGTGACCACACATTTGTCCATTTTTACAGCTGGCCCTCTGGCTCTGTGCGCTCCACAGAAAGCCTACAGTCCCCTTTGTCCTTCAGCCCATTTCTACCTGGGCTAGGGCAGGCTTCACACACGTATGCAGGAGATGCCAGGATATACTTTGGCCACTGTTTGATAAAGCACAGTCTTCCTCTCACTGGTGCTTTTGTTTCTCACCCTCACAGGAGAAAACAGAACCGTATTTCATTGGGATTTTCTGCTTTGAAGCTGGGATCAAAATCGTGGCCCTGGGGTTCATCTTCCATAAGGGTTCATACCTCCGCAATGGCTGGAATGTGATGGACTTTATTGTGGTCCTCAGTGGGTGAGTCTTCTTCCGTGTGTGTGTGTGTGTGTGTGTGTGTGTGTGTGTGTGTGTGTGTGTGTGTGTGTGTGTGTGTGTGTGTGTGTGTGTGTGTGTGTGTGTGTGTGTGTGTGTGTGTGTGTGTGTGTGTCTGGGTATGGACATTGTGGTGTCTAAAAATGGCTGGAGCAGAGAACCCAGGGGTGGAAAGACAACAAACTGTGGAATGGAGTCAGAAGAAAAAGTTTAAGGATAAGATTCCTCAAGGGGCTGGATTATAGAGAGGGAGTTGGGTACCCAGTAGGCAGATGTGTGCCGAATCTCCATCTCTGTGGAAATGTGTGTGGCCTTAGGCAAAGGCCATGGGATACGTAGGAAGATCTATCTTCCCAATCTGTGCATGGCTAAAGTTGCTGAACACCCATTTTCTGGGGGAGGGGTGGATCTTTCCACTGAAGTAAGCAGACTTGTGCTAGTCTGACAGGTACTCCCCAAGAGATGAGCCAAAAGCCTCATCCTTGTGATGTTTCTGTTCCTTTTGGGGATTTGAAGTAGACCTCAAACCATATTCTCTGAGCTGAAAATTAAGACTCATGCTCCGAGAACAGATTTAAAAAAAAAAAAAAAAAAGATTTCTATATGTATTTATAGCTTAAAATTGAATCCTATTAAAATGTTTGATAAATCATTCCTTTGAAACTAATAGAGCAGTGCTATATTGGGGCTGACCTAGTGTCACGGGAGTGTCACACATGCTGGTGGTACATTTAGTTAAATATTTGATAACTCCTTCTTTTGGATATTAATATAGTTCAGGGACATTGGGTGGAGTCAGCACCATCGGCAGCAAATGTGATATGTATCAGGCCTTGGCAAGGTGGTGCTAGGTCTGCTGTACTGGGTTTCTAGGGTTTGTGGGTCTTGAGTTGGGTGACTCTTGGTGTCTGTTGGGGAGGTAGGCAGTCCTATGTGAGTGTGGTAGCAAGGGACATGGTATGGAAATGCTCATATCCAGCTGCCTAGTGGACAGTATCTCAAACTCAAACAAGAGAAGAGTGGTATAGAAAGCCAAAGCGGGAGAGATTTGCAGTCAACATTATGATAGGTCCAACAAAAAGAGAAAATAGTTAACTTTTTTTTTTCAGGTAATAGGGTGGGTGTAGGTAAAGTCTGAGAAGAGCAAAGGCCTGGAAATCACTACATTTATCCATTTTCTGGTGGAAATACTTGTGTACTTGATCATTAGACTTATAACAATTGAGTAAAAGAAAAATAGTTGCAGATAAAATGGACTGCTGTATAGCTCCTAAACAGCTAACCTTTCAATATAGGAAGTGGATAAGTAAATAGGGTGATCCTTCCTCTTCCTCCTCCTCCTCTTCCTCCTCCCTCCCTCCCACCCTCCCTCCCTCTCCTCCTCCTCCTCCTCCTCCTCCTCCTCCTCCTCCTCCTCCTCTTCCTCCTCCTCCTCCTCCTTCTCCTCCTCCTCCTTCTTCTTCTTTTCAAAAAACTATTGTCTTATAAGAGTATTTTCTGGAAGTTACTTTCCTAAAAAATTTCATTTCAAATATGATTTCATAGATGAAGGTACATTTTATGTATAGTATTACATAAGTATATCATCCTAGAAAACAGCAGCTTGGTAATGTTTTAAGTGTCTCTAAAGTCAAGAAAATATTACACTTGAAAAGGCCTAAGTGAGAATAGAAGACAAGTGCTGTAATATGTACATGTTAAGGTTGGCCACTCACATTTCTGTATGTATCAGAGACCATTTGAATGTTTTGTCCCTTCTGTTTAGCTTTAAAGGATTACATATTTTCATTAAAGAAAATACAGAAAACCCTAAGGAAGAGAAGAAAAAAAAAACCAGTTCGTTGATTAAGAGAGATTCTGGGTTTTTTTGGTGACTTTTTTCTCCCAGCACTTAAATGCCAAAGAAGCTTCCCTTCAAATGCTTGTAATTTCACTGCCATTCTCAACATGCCATCCTCCTATCACCCATTATCTCCTGCTTCAGTAAAAAACAGTAATGACTGTTCAGTAGTTTGTTAAATGGATGTACACAGCTTGCTTCTCATTTTTGCCATTATTCAACAACACTTAGTTTGCTTTCTGGCTTTTTATGATGATAAATAATTATTAAAGATGCTCCAACATGCATCTTTTGTTTGTCACATCTTAGCAGACAACTTTGACAGGTTGAAATGCAGTCAGTTCTCTGTATCCATGGATTCTATGTAGCAGATTCAATCAAGCGTAGATAGGAAATATTTGGGGAAAAGGCATCTATATTGAACATACACAGATTTTTATTCTTGCCATTATTTTCTAAACAATACAGTAAAACAGCTATTTTCCAGCATTTGCACTGCATTAAATAGTGTAAGTAATCTAGACGTGGCTTAAAGTATTCAAGAGGGAGGAAGTGCATAGGTTATATGCAAATACAATGCCGTTTTTATATAAGGAATGTGAGCATGTGTTAATTTTGGCATTCAGAAGGGATCCTGGAGCCAGTTAGGGCAAGTGCACTTTACAGAGCAGTCTGTTGTGGTGGTGTATGTGCGTAGGGGTGTGTGGGAACTATGAGGGGTGAGGGTAGGAGGAAGCAGACCATTTGACTAGACAAGAGAGAAATGGAAAGAGCTGCAGGAATGGGTTATGATGTTGTTGAGGGAGCTGACTGATGGGGGCCAGCAGGATCCTTATGTTGGCACAGCTAGGGGGGCTATCTGTTCCTTACCTGTATGTCAGGACAGGAGTTGTCCTAGCCTAACCAAGTCACTTAACCTGTCTGTGTTCATCTTCCCCATCCTAGTGGCTCTTCAGGCTTTGCTGGCTCTGTGGAATGGCCTTAAAAAGCCCTTTCTTGGACTGCGGGGGGTGGGGGGGTGGGGATAGCTCAGTGGTAGAGTGCTTGCCTTTGAAACATGAGGCCCTGGGTTCCATTCCTCAGTACCACATAAGGAGAAAAGGCTGCAAGTGGCACTGTGGCTCAAGTGGTAGAGCGCTAGCCTTGAGCAGAAGAATGGAGGGCTAGCACCTAGGCTCAAAGTTCAGCCTCTCCCCCCCCCCAAAAAAAAAAGTTCTTGATTTCCATTTGAGCCAATAGGGCTTTGTTCCTGGTCCTTCTCTAGACCTACTGCCTGGCCTTCTGCCCAGCAACTAGGAATCTCCTTCTCCTTTACTCACATGTGAATGAATGTTCTCTAGAGGAAGGGGTGACGCTCTTGAGCTCCCTGCTGAGGGCGCAGCATTTTGGTTATAACTCACCTGCATAGATAACCTCATTTGTTTTTATCATCACACAGGATGTTTACCTACTATATTGTCTCTCTTTTTAAGATGCATATCATCTGCAAAATCAGCCAGAGTCTTATAATAGCAGCCTGGAAGAATGTAGTTGATGATATTTTTTTTTCCTTTCTTATGGTACATCAAATTATGGGGCACTTTGTAATTATTGGGGTCTTAGATTCAATGAGCTATGTTGTAACACCAAGGTAGCAAGGCAGGCAAAGCAGACTCCAGAGATGAGTCATCTAGTTCTCACAGAGATGCTGTCATTATCCAAAGATCACCTGCTTCTCCATGGCAGATTCAGGAGTCCAGATTATATCATCAAATTCAGGTCTGATTTAAAACAACAACAACAACAACAAAAAACCAACAACAACCACCAGTGTCCCATGCAGTTTTCTCTCCAGGCCACACAGAATTCCTGATACCTGCACTGTAGGCACAGCATGTGTATAGCATGGCACAGCATCTCAGGGCAGAGGTTGTACAACTTCTCAGCTGTCTGTAAGTGGTGGGCAGAAGGGAGTGAAGGGTGGTGAGTGCTAGGCTGTCAGACACCTGCTTAGATCAGGGTCTCTCCTCACTCACCTTTGCTGAGACAAGCATTTAGGGGCCTTGGGCCACCTCATTCTGTTTACTACCTCTGACTTTCCACCCTCTAGTATTCTTATGCCTGTAAGTTGGTGTTGAGGATACAGGGCTGGGGCACCTTTCTCCTAACAAGGGCCATTGGTGACATTCATAGTCTGATCAATCTAGGCAGAGGGGCTCTGGCAGCCAATGAGACGGAGGTGTGTCTGTCCTGTCCCAACCAAATCATCTTTCAGGCCTTCCCCAGCCCATGGGCTGATATTCCCCACCTCTGAGAGAATGAATTTAGGTATATTACCTCATGTGATCCCCATAATCCCATAAAAAGGATTGTCTGAGTCTGTTTCTGTGGCTATCACATAATATCTAAGACTGTTTTAAACAACAGGGATTTATTTCTGAGAATTCTGGCAGCTGGGATAAAAGCCTGGCCCTGGCACTTGCTGAGAACCTTCTTGCCAAATCATGGCATGGTGGAGAGCAGCACAAGGTGATGATGGACAGAAAAGAAAGAGAAAAAAATGGGCCAAACCCATTTTTCTATTCTGGTGAGAGCAGCCTTGATCTGCTCATGGCCTGATAACCTCTTAAAGTTCCCACTGTTAATCCTGTTAGAACAGCATGGAATTTTGACATGAGTTTTGTCAGGGATATTCACATCACAGCAAGGATCTTATCCACATTTTACAGATGAAGAAACTGAGGCATGAGAGAATATGCCATATGATAGGAGGCCCTGTTCATAGAATCTGAGCTCACATCATGTGATTTCAAATTTCTTCCTTGACATTCTTCATTCCTATATCATTAGGTCATTAACTTTATAACCCCCAAAGGTTCTGTGGTCTTAAAGCTCTTTGATTCCATATTCTTCTTGAGGCATTGCTTTTGTTTGGGGGTGGGGAAGGGCGACATAATCAGGAAAATGGTCCTTGTCCAAGGCTAAGGTACCTGTGTGGTTTTAGAAGCACAAGATCTGATACGCTTCTCCTAAGAATTCTCCCTATGAGCTTTCAAAGCAATTGCCTGCCAGAGAGGACATGTTCGCCCTCAGAATAATATGGTTTGAAGCATAAAGACCACATGAGAAGTTCCAGCTGATTTCTTCATTAACTAGCTTGTTTATTCACTCATTGATTCATCCAGCAAAGCTAGTATTGATTGTGGAAGGAAAAGCTGGGACTGAGAAACTCGGAATTTAACATTCTCATTTGTGCTGCAAGATAGTGAGTTTGCCATTCTTTTAACCAACTTGTTTTTTTCAGTTCTGGGTTTTCACCTCAGGACCTTATACTTGTGAGGCAAGCACCCTCCCACTTGGGCTGCTGTTCCAGTCTCTCCTGCCTTTTTAACAGTTGTTTTACAGATAGAGTCTCAAGTTTGGTCCCAGGGTTGGCCTTGGCCCATGATCCTCCCTTATACTTCCTGTCTAGATGGGCTTATAGGCAGTCTTTACCATGACTGTCCCTTAAACAAACTTTCGTATCACAGAACTTGATATCTCTTTGGAATTTGTAACAATTCAGGATTAATGAGAACATTTATGCATATTTCTAAATACTTGTCAAACAAATTGGAGTGTTCCAAACTACTTGATGTCTATTATACATTAGTCTTAATTTAATAAAACCTGAAATAGATGGATAATGACCGAGGAGGATGAGAACTCAATGACTCTCTTACACCATGAAGAGAATAAGGGAGTTCCTGCCTTGGACCATTGGTCATCTCTGTATGTACGGTGCCTGACATATAGTCAATAGTCAATGCTAAGTAGAAGGGATCATTTTCTTATTTCAAGTTTCTTATCCTCTATAGGATACAATGGAGAATGTTAGGGGAAGCCTGGGCTTGGGCAGAAAAGAGGCTGTCCATTCCTGCACCTCCTCTTGAGTCTCACTGGGATCTGAATTTCCACCTCTGTCTGTCTAGTTTACATCTTGACCACTGTGTTAGGGAAATAAAAGCTGTGTGCACACACCACAGGCCATTAGGAAGTGTGGGACTTTCTGACATCTGGGCCTATTTAGCAGGTTTTCATGCTATCTCTTGGGGATTGTTTCTTGGGGATTGCTGAGAGTCAGGATAAAGCTAAATTTTGGACACTTAGAGTCCTAGAGGTGGTAGAAAGAGAGGTGGGAAAAAAAATCAGTGCTGTCACCCAAATTGTTGTGTAATAAAAGCTGCCATTGATTAAGCTACCTTGTTTGTCAACATTATTTCTAATCCTAAAATGTTGTACTGAAAAATAAGAATCATTAGGTTGGGTTATTACCCAGGACCATTTTAGATTGAGTAAGCTAAGGCACAGTTTTAACAACTCACTCGTATTCAGATGGCTGATACAGTAGGCCCTAGGTCTATAGCTTAGCCTCCCACAGTTTCAGCTACTCATGGTCAATCACAGTGTGAAAAAACTGAGTAGGACATTTCAGAAATAAACATTTCCTGAGTTATGTCTGGTGTGATGTTCTGAGTAGTGTGATGATGTGTCCGTGTCCTCTCTCACCTGTAACATGAATTGTTCCTATGCCCAGGGTATTTCTACTGTGGATACTGCTCACCCACCAGAAGCATACTAGCCTCTATCTAATCAGACGGTACCTCAACACACCGCAGTACCTTACTTAATAATGGCTCCAAATTACAGGAGTGGTGCTATTGGTAATTTCATTAGAGTATATCCTATATTGTCATTAATATTGCTAATCTCTTGCTGTGTTTGTTTCTGAATTAAACTCTGCCTTCCTGTGTGCATACTAGGAATAAAACATGGTCTATTGGGGATCTGGTATTGCCTATGTTCGTATACATCCACTAGAGGGTCCTAGAACAAATCTGCTATAGGTACAAGGGAGTTTTGCATATGCCAAAGCTGGGATTGCGACCCAGTCCTATGTGTCTTCAGCATCTTAGCTCCCTCTTGGAGCCACAGTACCTCCCTAGGTAGGCAGTGGCACCAAATGTTCCTCTGTTGCTGGAGAAATACAGGCTTCTCTCCCTGTTTCTCTTCTGCATCTTTAGGTCCTTTCCCAATGGTGGATTCTGTGCTGTTCCTTCTCATTTAGGAAATCCTTGTTTTCAATTGTGTGTTAAGATACTGGTGACATTACAACGCCATTCTTGGATGGTGGTCCGGCCTATTTTCTCATCAAAACATGAAGATCGGCTCAGAACAGGCTCTGCTGTCAGTCTTGCCAGCCTTGCCTCTTCTGGTTTTTCCTTAACTGAGGTGTGTGCAGGTGGGTCTGTACCTCCTGCCAACATCATCATCCCCTGTCCCAGTCACTCAAGAGACAGTAAAGAGACTGTCAGTGTGCCAAGCAGAGTGGTGTGATGGGTGTGGGGTTTGACTGTTCCCCACCAGAAGCAATGAGCCACATGCATGAATACCCAAAATGGCAACCTACCTAGCTGTAGAGCTCTTCTTGAAGGAAACAAACAAACAAACAACTATTTAACTGGAAGGCAATGTATAAATAGGTGAGACAGCTGGATGAGGAAAGAGAAGGGATTGGTTGGGAGGAAGAATGCTGTGTTTATAAGTACTTGGAGGTGGGAGAGTGTACAGAAAGACAGGAGGACAAGACATCTCTGGGCCCTTGGCAAAGGGAATAGTGAGAGACACGCCTGAAAAGATCAACAGAAGAACCAGCCTGGGCCATGCAGAGGAGTGTGTACTTGAACCAGAAGGCAGCAGGGAGCATCTGAAGCTAGAAGCAGGAGGCGGCGATCCTCCTCCTAACTGCTGTGGATGCTGTGCAAGTCTTTTGTCTTCTTTTTCTTTACCTCTGAGGCAAAGCATGGAAAAGAGAAGGGTGCCACTGTTTTTCGCTGGAGTTTAGGGGAATGTATGTAACCCAGCAGAGGGAGGGGAAAACGATGAAAAAATGGGGACAGGGAGGAGAAAAGGCAAGAGAATGCTGTAGAAGAGCTGGGAGCTGCCACTGTGTACCAGTGGCATATGCAGAGTGGTTTAGCCCGAAGCCTGTTGGTAGGAGGAAGATATCTGGAGCTAAATATATATCGATAGGTATTTTTAGAGGGTTTTTTTGTAAGACGGCTGCCCTAACATACGAGTTTCCCTAGCAGTTAAAGATCTAGGAAAGCACACTTTTCCTCTGGGAGCACTGTCTCTCTGGTGCTGAGATTATGGGGGAGGTGTTGCGTATGTAGCCTTGGGGGGGGCTCAGCCCAATTTAAATCCCTGCAGTAATAATGTGATAGCCCTGGGTATTTATATAGTTCCTCTGCACCAGGGAGCCTGGCAGGATTTTACAGACCTCTCTTTTTCTCTAGGTGGGTGAAGGGAGAGGTACAGTAAGCAAAGGGTGAGTACAGGGAGGAGGCACAGAGCTTGTCATTTTTGCGATGGAGGAAGTGGGGTTGAATGAGGCAATAGGAGGGACTTGTAGCCACCCAGCGGCTCTGAGGCAGGACAAGGAAGGCAAAGCTTTGATCTGTGGGTGGGAGTTTTGTGAGACCTCGAATTCTTCCTTTCAGCAGAGCTGCTCCCTGCTTTTTCTGGTAGACCTCGCCCTCCTCCTCCCAGGAGATTTGTTCATTTCTAGCTCCACACTGGGGAGCAGCACTGAGACTTGTAATGCAACTTCCAGTTGCGTGTTCACCCCAGATGGGTGAGTAATGGGAGAGAAAGGGTTAGGATGCAGAATTTTCTTTGCTTTCCTTTGTGCTTAGAATGCAAGTTCTTGTTTTGGTAGGCTAAAGGCAAAGGGTGAAATATAAAGCTTAAAGATACCTTCTTAGCTCTGGGGTGAAGACAAGCCCATTTCCTTCAGAGGGGCTTCATAAGAGAATGCCAGCTAGCAGTTGATGGGCAGTGAAGTTGGGATTAGTACTTGGGTAATAAGTAATTTTTGCCTTTTTAAAAAAAATACATGAACTCTGTCATTTTTCTATATTGAGATGTAGCATTGGTTCACTCAACAGGCATTTATCGAGCACCTACTATGGTCTAAAGGGAAGGAACTGGCCCTAGATCTTTCTCTTTCCTAAAATACTCTTTTCTACCTCCATTGATAGAAAGAACATAGCGGGACCAAAATTGGATTGGTGTCCGCAAAGAAGAGGAAAAGCGTGAGGCAACGAAGGAAGCTTTGACATCCCCAGTGGTTTGGTTTGAGATCTGTTCTCCCTGGCTTCACATTTACTCAGCGTGATTTAGGGAAAGAAAGAATGGCAAGGTGCTTTCTGAGCAAGACCACCCTCCTAGGACTTGAACTCCCATCTTATGGATGTTCAACACATACACTCCCACACACGTGCACAAGTATATGTGAGTGAGAAGGGATGGCGAAAAATCTGAGGCATGTTTGCAAAGCAGAGAGGATATAGTATAAATATTCATTCTCTAGAGCTCCGAGATAGAATAGAAATTAGGAGGAGTGTTTATCTTTCCATCTTCTGGATAAAAACCTGCTTCCTCATTCAGGAAGAGATCTGTGTACTTGTGTCTATGTTTTCAATGTAGTTCATAGTTAATAATGCGTTTGTGTACAAGGTGAAAGTTCAATGCATTATTTAATGCATGTATCACGGAAGTCAGGAAATAGCAGACACCTTGAGAGCAAGGTAATTTGCAAAGGAAAGGGATGAAGTGGGCCAGGACAGATGTTGAACAGACCCAGAGGGTGTGCTGATATGAAAGACAATATATGAACAGAAATCTAAGTCCTACAGCTCAGTCGCTGAACAATAGAAGATGATAACGTTATTATGGAGGATAATCATTTTACCCAAACTTATCATTTTTTTCATAGAAGAGAAACCTGAGGTGGGAATGTCTAAGCACCTTGACCAAGGTCTTAGAAGTAGGAGGTGAGAATTGGGGCTTAGAACTTGACTTCCATAACTCTAATGCAAGGTCCATTGTAGTCATACCCATTGATCTTGGCCATGAGAATTTGCTTTTTCTTTTTGGTGCTGAGGATAGAGCCTAGGGTGTTGTCTATGCTGAGCATTCACTCAAAAACCGAGTAAAACTCCCAGCCCCCTGCTGCTTCTTAAGGCATATTAGGGCCATTAAGCTGGGATATGAACAAATGAGATTCTTTATTATTTGCTGGAAAATAGGTTTGCAGCTTACATAGAGACAGTCTAATATAGTGGGCTGATGACTTGGGTTCTGGTCCTGGCCCTCACATGCATTCTCTGTGTGACCTTACAAACTTTCTCTGACATGATTTCTTCTATGAAGCTTCTCTTTCCAAATGAAGGTAACACCTGCCCCAACTATAACATCAGGTTTGTGACAAGCAGATACTGACGATGCTGAGGTTGGGGGATTGTTATTTTAACTTTATTATCCACAACCTTCCCCCCTCAACCAGGATTTGAATTCAGGGCATGCACTTGTTAGGCTGGTATTCCACTGCTCTTAAGCTTACTACACCTTTAGTCTTGTTTGCACCTGAGCTTGGATCTACTTACTTTAGGCTTCCTGTTATTGCTGAGATCACAGGCATACGCCACAGTATCCAGTTTAATCCCCAGGGAGATGGAATCTTATAGACTCTTCTACCTGGACTGGCCTCAAATCGTGCATGTTCTGATCTCAGCCTCCCATATAGGTAGGATTATAGGTATAAGTACCAGCACCCAACTGATTCTAACAGTTCTAAAGCCCATGCTATTTCTACAGCGAGCTTCCTCTCCAAGTATTTTATGAAACAATGTAGCAAAAATGCCAAATAATTGAATAGTAATTCCTTCTGATGAGATAAATATTAGGATATGCATAATGCACCCCGAGTACTGTATAAGAATTGAAAATCTTCAGATGCTATGGCTCTGTGGACCTCAGCCAACCATAGCCACTTATTGCTATAGTACTTGCAAGTGTGAAGATAAACTTCACTGTTGTAAATTCTTAAAACGGTGGCTAATTTGTAATTTTTCCATTAGTTGCCATTTTGTGTCAAGACGGAATTTTACTACAAATTGAAAAGATATATCTTATTTCTTGTTAATAGAAGATCTAATTTTATCACCACTTGTAAAATCTTCTCTTGTTACTATTGAAAAGAACAACAAAGAAATTCCAGGAGTAAAAATGGAAACAAAAGGGGTTCATTTTTCACTCTATTAGCAATGAAAATATTCCCTCTTCTGCAGTCCCATTTATTGACCTTCTGGTTCTTTCTATTCTGGCTGTCTACTCCTCTTGCCACTTCTCACAAAGCACAGATCAGAGGGCTGCCCTCTCTCCCACATCTACATATCACACAAGAGGACCAAAGACAGGGGCCCCTTCCTCAGCAGGAATGCATGAATAGAGAGACCTTGCACCAAGGAGATCTCGCTGAGCTCAGCTTCCTCCCCCTTGTCTTTCAATCCCTTTCTTCTTGGCTGCCAGTCTTCTGTCAGGAGCTTGGCCTTGGTGACAGGAAGGCTAAGAAAGGAGTTCAAGGCCACAGCTTTTTTCCATGGCCTTCAACCCTGGGGACAGTGATTGGGAGGCAGAATGGCAGGTGTGTCTGCATTAGTTTCACACTTCAGATTGCAGCAGGACTACAGTGGCTGTGATTTGCCTCCGTTTGGGAGGTGTTTCTCCTCCTCACCGTGGCCTCACCAGGCCCTTGGGGAAATATTCTTCAGCTAAAGACTTGTGACTGGCTATAAGGGAGCTGCATTTGAAGTTTTCTTTGTTTTCCTGGTACTGGGCTTCATGCATAAACTTTACCCATTGACTCACACTTCTTTCCTTTTTGCTTTGCTTTTGATTGTTTTGTACTGTTACTGGGGCTTGAACTCAGAGCATGGGGCACTGTCCCTTAGCTTTTTCACTCTACATTGGTGCTCCACCATTGAGAAACAGCTCCATTTCTGGCTTTTTGGTGGTTAATTGGAGATAAGAGACTTCTTGCCTGGGATAGCTTTGAATTGTGATCCTCCTATTTCAGCCTCTTGTGTAGTTAAGATTGCAGGTATGAGCCAATGGTGCCCAGCTGTATTTTGTTTTTGACATACAGTTGCACTATCTTTACCTGGTTGGCTTTGAACTCATGATCTTTCTGTTATCATCTCTGTAGATGGGATTACAGATATGTACCAATATGGCCAGCTTGTTGTTCAGTTTTAATCAAACATGAGCGAGAGGAGAAAACCAGAATGTTGCACCTTGGGATCTGACCCATTCAAGGCTGCCTGATACCCATGTATGGAACCTATAATGAGGTGTGGGAAGACTTAGGAGAGAGGCAGCTAATGCTACTGAGTACGTTCTGTATTCACACACACACACACAGTACTGACTGCTCAGGAGAAGGCAGGGCAGATAGATGGCTCCTAATGTCTTAGAGCTTGCTGTCTAGCAAAGACACATATAAAAATAGGCTCCAATTTAGTGGTAAAGGAGTGTGAAGGTGCTAGGAGAACTTTTAATTGGGATCCTAACCTAATCTGATGGGAGGACAGTGAAGAAACTGATGATGACTCTGAGACCAGGAACAAATTATATTTAGCCAGGATAGTGAAGGAGGACCGGAAGGTAGGGGCAGGTGTTCAGGGGTGCAGATGTGAGAGACTATGGCAGAATTGGGAAGAAAAAGGAAGAAGGGTCATGGTGACCGTAGCCCCACAGGGGGGATAGAAGAGGAGGTGGAGCCATGTCCTTCTGGCTTGAAGGGCATGGAGGGATGCTCAGTGGGAGGCCACGGAATTGTGGATCCAAACAGGAAGGTGGAGGAGAGGGAAGAGAACACATTCTCCAAATGATTCCATATCTGCTCAGAAGCAGACTTGGAATTACCATCTTCAAAGAGTCTCTGGCTTCCTTCTTGCCACACTGGCCCTCAACTATAATTTTACTGAACCTATTGGAGCTAATCCAAACTCCAGTCTCTAGACCTTATTATAATCTAGGCCGTTTCATTCTAAGGATTTGTTAACCTGCCTGGAGTGGAGACACAGTCCCTGCCCTCTGAGATCACACTCCCTGCATCTCCTACCGATTCAAATAATGAGGAAGAATTGATGTGTGTGGGGGCTTTTATTTTCAATGTTCAGCGGAGAAATTATTTTTAAAATGCTTTGCCAAGAACATTGCTATATGATTATTATGATTTTTGTTTTCCAAATAGAACAATAGTCAAAAGATCAAACCAACCCACATGCTTGTTTAGGGGATGTATCTCTTTGCCTCGCTTCTTCAGCTGGTGACACATCATGATACTGAATCTGGATCCCCATTGAGCTCTGGTTAATAACCACCATAAATATAGTATTTTGTGATTTAGAAGTTCCTTCTTGTGGGGTGCTCACAGTACTCTGTTATTTACTCCCTCCCCATTCTCCATTTGGGAAAGAGACATACAGCCTTCTTCTCTTCTTAAGTAATTATTTTGTTCTAGTGCTGGTCACTTACGTGTATCCTTTATATCGAGACTATACCAATGGAGATATTAAATGTTTATCCCTGTCTTTTCTATTGACTGAACTTCCACATCCTCTTTCTGATGAGATCAGCCATATGACTCCTTCTTAGAGCTTTGTCTGTTGGGATAATTTAGACATCCAGTCCTTCTCTAATAAATAGACTCATCTGGGTGAGGTGTTTTTTTTTTTTTCTTTCTCCCTACTGGGTATTAGATCAAATCTAAGTCTCACCATGTAGTGGTGAAAATAAAGGATGGGGAAAGTTCCGTGATTGCAACAATCCCTCGCAGTGACTGGTCTGAAACCAAATTGAAGCCAAGCACTCACGTACCCTGAGTTCAAATTTTAGAAGAATAGACTGATGTATATGGAAAGCAGGGATAGATCTCAAGAATAACCAGTCATTCCAGTGGTTTTCAATCAAGAGACCTCTGGAATTATTGGGCAGTGGATCAGCAGATCCGTGGCTACTCCCAACATCGGTTGTTTCCAAGTAATGTTTTCCACAAATATATACCACAGCCTATTTTTTTCTGAAGTATGTGGATGCAATTGTGACTTATAAATATAACTACATTAAAAAGCGCTATTGAATAAATAGTGGCTTTTTCTTCAGCAAGTCAGCAGAGCCTAGTGGTTAACAATTTGGCCTTTGTTCTGAACCTCACATCTCAGCTCTGCCATTTACTTGCTCTGTGATTACATACAACTCACCCAGCTTCTGTCAGCCTCAGGATCCCCATCTACATGAAAAGGGTGAGATGGGTCATAGCATTTATTTAATAAAGTAGTTACGGGCTATAACAATTGAAGTAATTCCTCCAGAGGGTAGAATGGGTATTGCAGTTTTGACACTAGGATGGGAGCCTCACACTTGGAATCTAAGAACTGCTGGCCCAGTATAACCAGTTCATTTTTGGAAGCTTCAGATATAGGACCCAGAAATTCCCCAGGTCTGTGTGGTACTCTTGTCTTTAGTTGCCCCCAAGTTACTTTCCTGCAGCTAAAGTGGGGCTAGTTGAGCTGGTGTACAGTCTTGTATCTCTGCCCAGGTCAGGTTTTTATGGTCAACCTTAGATTTATTGTCTTTCATCACTTACGATCAATGACCATCACTTTTCTTGGATAATTGGATGGTTTCTTAGCTAATTTTATTTATTGGTTGATTGCTCATCTCTCCTCTACCTCTATATACCTACATCTTGTCTTATTGGCCTAAAAGAATGTACCTTTTCACCCCTCAAACCTTTCCAGTTTGAATATAGATGTTGAGTTGATTACCTTTTGACTGCTTGAGAGAGGAGAGGAATGTTAGGTTTTCATAGAGGTATCTTTGCTGAAATTCATGTGGAAGGTTATAGATTCATAGCAAGCCAACAGAGACTTTGCATTAAACCCAGAAAGAAGATATAATTCAGTCTGTGAGGATATTACTCCCCTTTGAGGTAAGAGGCTGTGGGATGGATGAGGAAGAGGTGGTTGGCATTCTTTTATCAGATGTCTCTTAATATTTTTATTTTCCAAGCATGCCTCTCTCCCTTCCTCCCTCTGTCCATCCACTCAGCAAAGTTTCATGCATTATTATTTTTGTTTTTTTAATTAACATTTTTCATGCATTATTTATTGAGTACTTACTGAGAGCCAGGCCTTATATCGCATGATGAATATACTAGTAATGAACAAAATTGTTATGGTCCTTGCTGACATGATGCTTACCATTGACCCAGCTGAGGAAGGATTTGGAAAGGTTGGTCTGACTTCTGGATTGGATTTGGTAATCGTTTCTTAGATGTGCATCCATTTATTATCAACACCCAATTCCCTTGATACATATCCTTGTGAAAGACTTTTTAAAGACTTTGGTGTTGGGAAGACCTGAGCTTGAACTTCAGCTTCGCCACTACTCAGGTATCATTTTAGGCAAGTTATTTAACTCATTTGAGTCTCATTAAAAAAAGAGAATCTGATAAATCTTTCATAAGATTGATGGGCTATATTGAGCAAGGATTGGGTTAGTTCAACAAGTAACTTCCTACATTTCAGGGTGTTGCTATTATCTATTTGCTTCTTAACCAGCCCAGCATGTTCTTAACTGTGCTCTTAGTTTTCCTCTACTTGGAGATTTAGAAACATAGGCTCCTTTTACTTGTGGCTCTGCATCTGCTAGATCTCATGATTAGTAGTCCTTAAATAGAGGTGGAAAGAGACTATAACAAAGGAATATTCATTAAATTTTCTTAATGTAGGTAATAAGGAACATAATTTTTAAAATAAGTTTTTTATTGTGAAAATGCTGTACAGAGGGGTTACAGTTACATGAACAAGATAATGAGTACATTTCTTATCAAGCATTGTTGCCTCCTCCTTTGTTTTTTCCCTGTAATCCCATCCCTCCCACCCACCTCCTCAACTACATCCCCCCCTGCATAAATTGTGAAGTTCGTTTTTCAACATGGTGTCTTGTACATCTCCTTGTTACAATGGGTCAACCTGTATCCCTATTTAAGCATTTTGTTTGTTCCCTTCCCTCCCCAAATTAGAGAAGTATATATATAAGATGCAGGGCACTGACATCAAATACAGTGAAAACAGGGGTTATACTGTGGGGGAGGAACATACAAAGAAAAAGGAAAATCACATGGTACATTATAAATACGTTAGAAAAAATAGCAAGAAAGAAAAAACCACTTGTGTCCCTATCTTGGGGTTCATTTCACTTAACATCATCTTATGTACATTTCACTTAAAGCATCATCTTATATACATCATCATATGTACATAGCTTTTGACCTTTTCTGCTTGTCCCAGACATATACTAGTTATTGCAAATAAGGGATAAGGGAAACCATGGAACCTATGCTTCTTTGGGCCTGGCTGACTTCATTTAATATAATTTTTTCTAAGTCTTTCCATTTCCTAATAAATGGGGCAATGTCACTCTTTCTGATGGAGGCATAGAATTCCATATATATATATATATATATATATATATATATATGTATATATACATATAAATGGATCAAGAAAATGTGGTGTATATATACATATATACATACATATGTATATATACACATATACACACACATATATGTATATATGTATGTGTATATATATATATATATATATATATATATATATATATATATATATACCACATTTTCTTGATCCATTCATCTACTGAGGGACATCTGGGTTGGTTCTATATCTTAGCTATGGTAAATAATACTGCAATAAACATAGTTGTGCTGGTAGCTTTAGTGTGGTCTTGTTTGTGATCATTTGGGTAAATGCCCAAAAGTGGGATTGATGGGTCATAGGGGAACTCTATGTGGAGTCTTTTGAGGAACCTCCATACTGCTTTCCAAAGTGGTTTAACAAGTTTAAACTCCCACAACAATGCAGTAGGGTTCCCTTCTGACCATATCCCCTCCAGCATCTGTTATTATAGTTCTTGATTATAGCCATTCTAACTGGTGAGGTGGAATCTCAATGTTGTTTTGATTTGCATTTCTTTTATGGCTAGAGAGGTTGAGCATTTCTTCATATGTCTATTGGCCATTCTTATTTCCTCCTCAGAGAAGTTTCTCTTTAAGTCTTTAGCCCGCTTATTTATTGGACAGTTTTTTCTTTGAGGATTTGTTGTTGGAGGATTTAATTTTTTGAGTTCTAAGTATATTTTAGATATGAGACCCTTGTCTGTTGTATGGCTAGTGAAGATCTTCTCCCAATCTGTGGGCTTTCTATTGATCTTGCTAGCTATGTCCTTTGCCATGCAGAAGCTCTGCAGCTTCATGCAATCCCATTTGTCCAACCTTCTTTGATTTATTGTGTTCCTGGGTCTCTATTAAGAAAATTTCGGCCTGAAGGCATATAATTTTTTATGTGCCCATCCTGGGGCTTGAACTCAGGGCCTGGGTGCTGTCCTTTAGCTGTATGCTCCAAGCTAGAGCACTACCACTTGAACCACAGCAACTCTGGCTCTGTGTGTGTGTGTGTGTGTGTGTGTGAGAGAGAGAGAGAGAGAGAGAGAGAGACAGACAGACAGACAGACAGACAGACAGACAGACAGACAGACAGAGAGAGACAGAGAGTATGTGTGTGTCTGTAGGGTAGGTTAGTTGGCAATAAGAGCCGTATAGACTTTCCTACCTGGGCTTGCTTTGACAACCCTCAGGTCTCAAACTTCTGAGTGGCTAGGATTATAGACATGAGTCACTGGTGGCAACCAGCACATAATTTTTATTTACATCTTATTGGTATGGGACGGCTACATGGCTCAACCTAGTTATAGATGCATCTCGTCTGGAAGCTCTAATCCCCAGCTGGGCTGCTGCTACCCAGCAGTTGCTTTATGCTGTGGAATGGAAAGCATCAATTTGGAGAACAAGTAGCTGCCTTTTTAGTATCTAGAAAGATTAAATAAAATGTATATAACTTATCAGACACATGAGCTATAAATCAGTGTTTTATTTTAATAATTACTAATATTCATCAATTCAAGAAATATTTACTCTGCATGTACAAAATGTTTCAATATTGAGAAGAAAAAGATAAACAATATGATCCCTGCCCTCAAGAAGCTTTTCGTCTGATGCAGAGAGACTATAAGCATGTAGGTCATTTTAATTTGAATCACTACCATTTGCTCAAGCGACAAGACTATTGGAATAAATTTATTTTGTTTAATCCAAGCTGCTTTCTATCTGTCTATCCACCCACTTTTTTACTGAGTGCTTGCCATGTACAAGGTCTAATGGAGAGGGATAAGAGGAGTAGCAGCAGATTTCAGTGAGAAAGGTGGAAAATCGTTTGGAATTTGGTTTCCATTAGCTCTAATATGACAACTGCTGACACTGACCGCAGACGCTGGTGTAAGTAGCCCTTAAATCTACTTTCTATCTCTTTTCAACAGGATCTGAAGTATAAGAATGAGACTATTTATTGATTTCATTTTATTTTTGTGTTGCTTTTTTTGCTGTCCGCTTGTTTGTTCATTTTGTTTTTCTACTGCAAGACGGTGCAGTTCAGAGGTAGTTAGCCAGCTTAAGCTATTTATAAAATGCCCATGTTGATCTGGATTATGAAGGCTGGTTAACACCTGTCAAACTCCAAACCCCACGGGCCCAACAAAATAGAGGATCAGGAACCAATTTCAGAGGGAAAACAGATTTCCTATTTATTCATGTCCTGTCTATCATTGGCTTACAGCAAGACAGCTGAAGGTTAGACATTTAGTTATAAACTGTGTGCAGCTTCAAAATAATGAGTCAAAGATAAAGAAATGATAGAAGTGGGTCTTTAGGAGAAGTATTACTGTGCCTGTAGTAGTATTACTGTGCCTGTAGTAATGAAATGGCCTTTGGGTGTCAGTGATGTTGCTTAGTGCCACTTGGTTCCTGCCTTTTATATAAGATTCTATAATGGGATCTGGGAGAGTTGTCTCTTTGCAAGTGAAGAGACCATTTTGGTCTCAAGTTTGTGAATCTTAAGAGGAGGGGTCGCCAGGCTCCGGTGGCTCACGCCTGTAATCCTAGCTACTCAGGAGGCTGAGATCTGAGAATCATGGTTCAAAGCTAGCCCGGGCAGGAAAGTCTGTGAGACTCTCTTATTTTCAATAAACAACCAGAAAACCGGAAGTGGCGCTGTGGCTCAAGCAGTAGAGCGCTTGCCTTGAGCTGAAGAGCTGAGGGACAGCGCCCAGGCCCAGAGTTCAAGCCCCAGGACTGACAAAGAAAAAATAGCATAAGAGTCACAACTGCTTTGCTCTTTCACAAAACAGTTGCCTAAATTACTCAGCCTTTCCAATATTCCATATCAGGGCTCCTGAACGTATCTGTGGCCCTGTTAGTGATATACCTAGCCAGAGGGAAAGCAGGAGAAGAATGGACATGAAAGCTAGGGTTGCCTGATTTTTTTTCCAGAACTGCTGACTTAATTAACAATTGATGGTCCTTGTTAATCATTGCGTTAAATATTTTAAAGTTTGATTAATATAAGTTTTTTTAACAACCTAGAAAGTGAACACTACTGTTATGATGACTAGGTGAGGATTCCAGGATGCTGTGACTTGGGCATGCTTGACTGTGTTTCTCAGTATTGCCTAGTGTCAGTATTGGGAGGCAGAGGAAGCTTTCTGAGGTAGGACATAGTGGGAAGTGACTATGTCATTGGAGGTGTTGGAAGTTAGTGTAGTTATCTTGGGAAGACAGTTCTCACAAGAATGTATTGTTGTAAAGCAAGACTACTTCGCATGCTTAGTCTCTTCTGCATGAAGCCATTTCCACTTCTTTGCCCCTGCTGTGACACCACCAAGAGGGCTCTCACCCCAACAAAGCAGATGCTGGCAGTATAGATTTGATTCTCTAGAGCTGTGAGCTAATTCAACAACCCCCCTCTTTTGTTTGTTTTAAATACCAGCATCAAGAATGTTGTTATAGGAACAGAAAATAGACTAATACATGTTTAGGTGGTTCAGTAATTTTTTTTTCCATATCACATTGGCAGCAGTTGGTGGAGACAGGAACAATGTAGTTTAACTCTAGAGCCCACCCCATGTTTTAACCATGATGCAGTATTGCCTTCCAAATTTATATATCTTTGTGGCTGTCTGCTCTTTTTTTTTTCTTTCCTCCCTGGTGCATCTTAACTAAGAAAGGTAAAGGGGTGTTCCTGTTGATATGGCAAAATGCACGTAGGGGAGCATGAAAGACTTCTTGGATTTAGTTACTAGGAAAATGTCTCTTACTGACATGGATTAAAGGGATTACAGATAATTGGATTTTTAAAAAATATTATCATGATCCTGAAAGTATTTTAGATATACTGTCCATTTAGCCCTTTAGAATAGCATAATGTTACAACCCAGGACAGCATGAGAGGATTTGGAAGGAACAAAAGTTCTAGAACCGTATAGTTCTATTTTTGAGGTATGTCTGGCTCTGTGACCCTGATCAATTTGCTTAACCTCTGATCCTCTGTTCCTCATTGGGAAATTCAGGGCTTAGGAATTTGTGTTTTGAGGGTCAATTGGCATGATGTATATAAAACACTTGGCACAGTGCTTTGTGCATAGTATACGTTCAATGAGTAGTATTTATCATTATTTCCTAATTTATTGTTAAGTAAAAGGAGGCAAAGAAAGAGCAAATCTACTCTAGGAATACTCTAAACTCCATGGAACTGCTTCATATAAGTGAGATTAAGTTAATATTTCTTTGTTTTAGTCCATTGCTATTTCTATGAGATCATAATAACTTGTAAAATTTACAAATTTTGAGAAGGCATTAGTCAACTTAGGGTACTGTAACAAACATATAACAGATTGGGTAGCATGAAAACAATAGCAGTTTATTTCTAAAAATTCTAGAGGCTGGGAAACCCATGATCAAGGCAGATTCTAGGTTCATAGACAGCTAGCTATTGGTGTCCTAACATGGCAGAAAGGACCATTTAAGGCTCTCTCTTATCAGGTAACTGATTCCAATTAAGGGTGGAGTCCTAATGACTAAACTCCCTCCCAAATACCCCCACTCCAAATACCATCACATTGGAACATTAGGTTTCAACATATGGCCTTTGGAAGTGTTTAAGCATTTGATCTATGCCGTAGGCTTCAGTGATCCAGAATCACTTTAGATTTGGTCAGCTCAGGGTGTACCCAAGACCCAAGTTTCAAAGTATAGTTGAATGACTGTATTCACTTGATGAAGGAATGAAGGCAGAGTGTGAGCGGATGTCGAACACCAACAATGCTAGGTTGCATATGTGGTCTTCTTTTACACTCTATACCCTCTATCCAGTTCTCATACCACTTCTGTTTTAAATGTATCTATTCTAAGAAATCTATCTTATTTCCTTTCTCCTCATTTACTTCCCACACTTTCCTAATGGTTGTATGATATTTATATTGCCTCCTCTCTCTCTCTCTCTCTTTCTCTCTCTCTCTCTCTGTGTTTTATGAGTATAGCACTGGAGACTAACTCAAAGCCTTCCTCTTACTAAGAAGGTGCCCTATCACTTGATCTATGCCTTTTATTTGTATTTTATTTTTGAGACACTATCTTGCTAAGTTGGCCTAGGCTGAGTTTGCCTTGAACTCGTGATTCTCCTGAGGCTGCTTTACAAGTAGTTGGAATTACAGGTGTTATACTACCATGCCTGAACTTATACTGTTTTTTGATTATTTACCAAAGTCTTTCTCTCTTGAGAAAATATTACATACCAATATTTATTGTAATGAATGCTTTATTTTTTCATTCCTTTTGTTTATCGCTTGCTATTACTGCTGCCTTATTCTTTGCCATCATGACCACTTTTTTGTTTGTTGTTTTGTGTGGATGCTGGGGCTTGAACCAGGGCTTGGTTATTGTCCTTTAGTTTTTAAACTCAAGGCTGATGCTCTGCTACTTGAGCCATAGCTCCATTTCAAGCTTTACAGTGGCTAATTGGAAACGTGACCCTTATGGACTTTTCCTGCACAGACTGGCTTCAAATCACAATCTTCAGATCTCAGCTTCCTGAGTAGCTAGGATTATAGGCATGAGCTACCAGCTCTCAGCCTGCTAGTGTGCCTCTTCATTTTTCTCTCTCAATTTTTTAAAAACTTGATCAGAGCCTTATAAATTAGCCTTTTGTAATTATTAAGCAGATTTTTAAATTTCATTGTGGAGACTCTACTTTTTATCCTTTTCATTTGTTTCCCATCTTGACCCTTTTACGGCATGTAAGGATGCGCACACATATAACATCAAATTCAATGCCGAATTTACGATTATAAAATACTTACATGTAACATACAGTTTAATAGCATGATGCAACAACTTCTAGTGAGAAATAGCATGTTACAGTAAAAAAAAACCCAACTCATCCAGACAAAAACAAATTCAATTCGACTTTGTAGTTATTATTGATGGTAGGACTTTAGGGTAGTGGATTTCCTGAGACTGAATTTAAAGAGGTGGATACTAACCTAGGAAGGGGTAAGATGAAGATGGAAGGACACACTTGACATCTGCTATCTTCCTTGCTGCTGCTATCTTTCCCTGTCTACCTTTCTCCCATCACTTCTGCTTGTTAGTGAATCTGGGGGGCATTTCATGTAATTATCTGCATGCAGGCCTCATGTGGTAGAACAGGGAGCCTATTCAAGTTTGATGGTACTTCTAGGAGTTGCTGGCCTGGAGGGGTGAGATGGAAGAGAAAATAAGGACTAATAAGAAAATTTGCACTTGTTGAAGAAGAGAGGCACAGACTTCAGGCTTCCAATCTATCTGTATGTGTGATCTCTATTCCTGCCTGAGGTGTTATCAAACTACAGCTGTACTTCACCTATATTTTGTCTACCTCTTTTGTACCATATATTATCCTGAAAAGAACTCTTGGGTATGAACAGCATGGCCATTGTGTTCCTTCCCGCAGCTTTCCTTCTTCATCAGTGATTTTGTTGAAAGGATTTAGCAGCCTTTGCCTTCCTTTGAAGAAACTTTAACTTGGTTTTTTACTAACTGCCTGAAGGCCGGATTCCTCTGTCTTTTTTGTATGCTGCTCCAAGGAAATTCTCCTTTTATTTCCCCACATCAGCATCCCTGTCCCCCTCACCAATTTTTTTTTCCTGGGAAGTTATCAGGGAAAACTTCCCCAGCTGAAGAGTGTTGCAGGAAAAGCTTGATCATGGAGGATGTTCGAGAATGAATTTGCAAAAGCAGAGACCTAGTCTCTCCTCCCCTGCTTTAAAAAAACCCCAAAATACAGAAACAAAAGCATCATTCTGGCTCAGCATAATTCTGGTAGACCCAGCTTCCCATAGGACAAGTGGAGATTGTGTTCTCTGCATTTATGTGACAGAAAGGAGGAAGGAAAGCCTAATTGATGATTTTCACAAGGCAACCAACCGTTACCCCACATTTATTGTATAGTAAAAGAAAAATGCCAAAGAATTAACATTATGTGATTTTTTAACTGGTTAATTTTTAGTAATTACAAAAGATAGAACTCTAAGAGTAATTTCTCATACTACAGCTTCTTTGCTCTTCTACCACTTAGGCCATTTCTACTTGAATGGATTTTTTTCCCCTACAAAATGATGCCTTTCCCATCAGTGGAATCAGTAGTCTGTGGTGATAATGAAAAGACCATGAAGTAGGTCAGGGATGCCAGGATCTTCCTTAGACCTAGCCAGTCTCTGCTTTAGGGCCTGGACTAGCTGCTTCCAGCCCAAGGCCTAGAAGGTCTGGTTGGATACGATTTTGGGTTGTCTCACATGTACTGAAAATGAGCCTCTGGCCCACATTGTAATATCATTCCATTAAATGATCTCTAAGGTACTGAGCTTGAGAAATTATTTGAATTTTGTTCTTTCCTGTCATCTAGACAGGAAATGATGTCTCTATCAATGTTCAACTTTACTTTTTTTTCTCTCTGCATATCTGTACAATCTTTCACCTTGTTAGTCTAACAGAAATACTAGATCAGAAGACTCAGGTGTCAAATGGCAAAATAATGGTGGAAAAGCAGCCTTCTTATCTTTACTTTTCTATTTGATTTCTGGGGGGAGTTGGGATCTTTAGAATTGGGCTGTAGGCCTAGGAGTCTCGTTATGATGAGATCATCACCAGTGGATCCATTCCCTATAGGAATGACTTTTTCCCCCCAGCCTCAGGTTTTGTCTATGTCCTGTTCTATTTTGTTGTTGTTGTTGTTGTTGTTGTTGTTGGACATGGAGTTTGAACTCAGGACCTGGAGGTTGACCCTGAGCTCTTTTGCTTAAGGCTAGTGCTCTACCACTTTGAGCCACAGTGCACTTCTGGTTTTTGAATGGTTAATTGGACCTAAGAGTCTCACGGGGACTTTTCTGCCTGGGCTGGCTTTGAACTGTGATCCTGAAATCTCAGCCTGTTGTGTAGCTAGGATCACAGGCATGAGCCACTAGTGCATGGCTTTCTGTTCTATTATTATGTGTTCAGTTCTTTCCTCATCTCTTCTGAGAAGCGTCACTTGACAAACTTCTTTCCCCTTTGATACAACAGGGAAAGCTCTTTAGCATGTGGCATTCCAAAAATTCCATTAGTTGAGTCTACTTCTCCTGACTGGGGGCCATTGCCCCAGTTGTTGCATGATTGGCATCTAGGGCTCCTTTACCCTAGTAAGGCCAGGCTTTGTGGTGTTTGTCTTATCTCAAGTCATCTTCCTCTGTTTCCATCCATTGTTATTACTCTGCCATGTTTTTTTCTTATCTTCCTGCCTTTTACCAGTCTTGTGGAAACCAACTCAAGCTGTGGCTCTTCAGAGAAATAGCTCCTTGCTATGCAGCTCCTGAGCACTTATCTGGCCTGTGTTCCCTCTTGTACTATTCCTGTGCCTCTTGTTTCTTTGTTGAGATAGAAGGAAAGTTATATTTTCCTTTACTGGTCCCCTAGGGTCATTTGGGCATTCCCAGATCCATCATGGGTAGCTAACAAATGCAAAGTAAGTACCAGGGAGGAAAAGCAAAGTCTGTGCATACCAGTCCATGGAGCTGAGGGGAATAGCTTATGCCTTATACTCTATGTCATTTCATTTTGCTCTCAAGGTATTTTTGCTCCTAAGTTCATACAGCAGGATAAAGACCCAGGCCAAGACCAAACCATACCACTGCTCAGTGGCAGCAAGTGTGTATATGCTGAGCCCACAGTCTAGCTGTGGGTGCTTTAGCTGGAGGTACATAATGTGACACAGAATAACCCCTAGATCAGGACTCAGGGGAGGTCCATGTGTTTCTTCCTGCATATTTTGGAAGTAGTACAAACTATTTCTCCAAATCACTTAGAGGATAGTAGTTTCCTTTGGTGTTGTTGTCTAAAATAATGACGTATTAGCACTGCCAATTATTTACAGAGCACAGATTCCTTTTTCCTTCAAACAATCTCTCCCCCTTGCCCTCCCTTTCCTGGACAATTAGCAAAGTGTTTGGTGTTTGGTTTGGATGAATAATTGATTCAGATTTGTGAATGATTCATGGCCCATATGCTGGGGCAACAGGATGTGGGGAGAGAGAGACAGAGACAGAGAGAGGGGGACAGAGAGAGGAAGAGTGACAGGGAGGGAAAGAGGGAAGGAGACCTATCTGTGAGCAGCATGTCATACTGAAGGTCAGAGGCTTCTCTTGTGCTCAGTGCTCAGTGCAGGGTTTCTGGAGTAGAGGAAGTTGCACCTGGTCCTTCTGTGGTGTTCTCTCAAGAGGAGAAGGTTGGACCTTTTTCAGGAAAGAATGGGTATTGGTATTTTTTTACTTCCAGATTATTGGTTCTGTGTTTGGTCAGCTTAGTAAGCAAACTGGAGTTCATTTTCTTTGAGCCAACAATCCGCTGTCCATAGAATGGAATGGCTCTGTGGAGTTTTCAAAGTATTGGAAGAAAGGAGGTATCTTTCACATTCAAGTATCTCAAACCTCTCCATGCTGGAGACATATCTTTTTCCTTCTTCAGATCTTACCCTAGATATGCCCTAATCCTATGTATATTTTATTTCATTTCTGTGTGAAGCTCCTTCACTGGAGATGGAGAACAAACACCTAGCTACCATTCACTTTGTGTGGCTTCCTTGTCTTTGAAGAATGTTGGTACAAACTTGTATTCATGAGACCATGGACATATGTCTACTTTGTGGATGAGTGACATATCCTATTTACAAACCCTTTCTGTATTATCCATTTTGTAGGGAAGGGTTGAAATTTCTGAATATATCCTGGTTGTTGAAATGACCTAAGGAGAAATAAGTCTGTCACATTAAGTACAATCATACTCTACATTTTAGGCAATCAAATGCTACATTCTTATTATAAGGAGTTGCAACAGACAGTATATAAATAAAATCTAAAACTCTGATGAAGGAAGATATGGCAGTATGGTTATTGACCGTTTTTTTCAGAAAGGTCATAAAACATTCCCTTATATTTTCTAGTAATATTGTAATGTTCTCCTTGTAATAGTTAGGATCTTCACCCATACAAAATTTGTTAGCATTTACTATGTGAAATATGACTAAAACCTATATGTTTTTCCAAAGCCTTCAACTCCATTTAGTGATATCTTTTTGTGTTCATTTATAGTCTAATTTCTATATATTCTAAGCCCTAATTTTTCTTTCTTTCTGTCACCATCTATCTTGTTTTTAAGCTCTCTACTCTATACCACTAGCTACTATTAATGACCATATTTTTATAATGATTAGTGACAATTAGCAGAGCTCATCTTCCCCTCTCATTTGTCTTTAAAATTGGAGCTTGGGAATTATAGTTTCATATGAATTTGGAATAACTCACCAAAATTCTAGGATTTTGTTTGGAAATTTAGTGGATTTACTGACTAATTTGGGAAGAATTGATATTCTCAGCCACTGATTGATTTACTTTATTGACTCTTACCAGTATCTATTACTTGAAATATATATTTTTTTGGTTCTATAACAATTTAGAAGAATTCTCCCTTTGGGAATTGTATTCCATTTGTTAGATATATTTTATAATTTTGTTCTCATTAATGAATTAATCTTTACCCATTTCTAACCAAATACCTCTAGTGTATTGAAGTATTTCTGTCTTTTGTTGATGTTATATTCAGCAACAATGTACACACTTCTATTAATTAAGCAGTGTGTTTATTGGTTCTCCTTAATTATCTATGTAAAAATTTATGTCAACCACAGTAGCTATTACCATTTTGCTTTCTAGTTCATCTACTATGTCTTATTGCACTAGCCAGAATCTCTAGGAAGATGTTAAGTAGTAGCAATAATAGAGGTTATTTTATTTTATTTCTTGTTTAAAGCTTTTCAGTTCAGGTAGATGTTTCTTACAGTTTTATGATCAATAACCCAAATAAAATAAAAAACAATGAACTTCAATAATAGGTCAATGGCTAGGCATTAATAGCTCATGTCTGTAATCCAGATACTTAGGAGCCTGAGATCTGAGAATCATGGCTTGAAAACAGCTTGGGCAGTAAAGCCCATGAGACTCTTATTAACCACCAAAACAGCCAGAAGAAAAGCTGTGGCTCAAGTTGTAGAGTGGTAGCCCTGAGCAAAGAAGCTAAGGGACAGTACTCAGGCCCTGAGTTCAAGCTCCAGGACTGGGACAAAAAACAAAAAAAAATAGGTTAGTATTTTCATTTAATTTATAAACTTAAATGTTTGGAAATATCATTCTGAAGAAGATTAAACATTGATACTATTAATGCTTTTGGAAATCCAGTATAAAGTTTAGCTTTAATAGTACATTAATTTATTTTTATAGTTATACCATGCATATAATGTTGGTGGAGCATGTTGTTATTATATAAACACAAGTTTTTACTATGTTAGGAGATTTATTGAAAGAAAACTATGGAATGAGTTGTGATGAACACAGAATTCATAATTGCAGCCAAGAAAGTAAGGTATTCTGCAAGTTCAAATAGAAGTTGTAGGCAGATAGGACCCAAAAGTTGTCTATAATTTCTTTGCAAAAGGGAACAAAGAAAGGAGAGGTAGTAAAAGAGAGAATGAGAGTAGAAATAAGTCTTAACAGCAATCAGAACACCAATTTCTTATAGAAATCAGAACAAATGTAAATAGATTAAACTCATTTTATAAAAGACCCTTTGATGTTAATCACTCAGCTAAATAAAATAACATTGAAAACTTCCCAGGTGGTAAAAGATGTGCTAGACAAATGCCAGCCAAAGGAAATGACTACAACATTAAAAAAATATTAAGGCACAAGCCTTAAGAGCGCCAGTGATGACTATTTTGTCATTCAGTCAAGAAGAATTAAAAAATGATATGATGGCAGTACCATCACAGTAAATGTCTGTTAAAAATTTAAGGGTTAAGCTGAGTGCTGCCAGCTCACGCCTGTAATCCTAGCTACTCTGGAGGCTGAGGTCTAAGTAACCTGGCTCAAAGCTAGCACAGCAGGAAAGTCTCTTGTCTCCAATAAACTACCAAAAAAAAATGCAGAAGCGGAGCTGTGACTCAAGTGGTAGAACACTAGCCTGGAGTAAAAGAAGCTCAGGGATAGCACCCAGAACCTGAGTGCAAGCCCCAGCACAAAATATAAAATAAGGGTTAAGGCTAAGGAGATTTCCAATTGGTTTTGAATAAAATAAAATACAAAATTTAGACAAGGTGATTTACCAAAGTTGATCCTCAAAGGCTCAGACATTTATAAAATCTGAATGATCATAAGTAGTAGAAAGGGAGAGCCTGTATGAGATTTCTGAGATGGTCTTTCTTGTTTATTCATATCCAGCCTCTTCATAAAACTTTGTATCTCAGTTACTTCATGTATTTATAAAACTTCAGAACTTTTTAAAATGTGCTTGCCAGTAGGTACTGGGACTTAAACTCAAGCCTTGGGCACTTAGTTTTTTGCAAAGGCTAATGCTTTGCCCCTTGAGCCACAGCTCCACTCTTGCTTTTTGCTAGCTAATTGGAAAGAAGAGTCTGCTAATTAGTCTGCTCAGATTGGCTTCCAGCCATGATCCTTAGATCTCAACTCCTGAGTAGGATTACAAGCATAAGCCACTGGGGCCTGCCCTATTTGAAACTTTTGACACAATGTTCATCTAAATGTGTCTATATGTAAACCACCTGCCAGCCTGATCTCACACATGCAGTTTATTTTAATGTTTTGGCCTAATCAAATTTTATCCTTTATCCTTTGTAGCTGATGACATTTCTAATATCAACATGTTTCTTCCTTTATAGAAAACTTTTGTTTCCGCTTTCTCTGCAAACATTAGCACATTTTCCTTATTTTTGATGTTTTAAAATTTCTACCTTATATGAAGTCATTTGCTTTTAGTTTTCATGGATTGGGCCAGGATGGGCATGGGATTTATATCCAATTCCATGCTGGGAAGTTCTTTTGAATTATTTCCTTCTCCTTTCAAATTTTGATACCTCTTTTCTTTGCCTATTCTTTATTTCTAGTATTCATTTAGATGATGTTATAATGCTTTAGATAAATTCTTTTTAAAATCTTTATTCTTTATGCTTTTTATTTTTATTGTTTTGTGTTGGTTTCTGGGAGTATTGCTCAGTTCCATTTTCTAGATCTCTAATTTAGCTGTCAATTTGCCATCTACTCTGTTAAATCAGTTTTACAATTTCAGTTATTGAAAGTGTCACTTGTATTATCTCTAGGTAACTTTTACAAATGCTTGCAATATTGTCATACTCTTCCCGAAGCTATTCATTCTCATGGAGTATAAATTCTTCAATTGTTCAGTTTGTTTTCTCTCTTTCTGAATTGAATGTTTTCAAGCACTGGTAATTTTTTTTTAAACTGAAGCTTGAACGCATTTAGTAGGCTTGCTTGCTTGCTTGCTTGCTTGGCTGGTCTTGTATCACTTGAGCCATGCGTCCACTTTGGCTTTTTGCTGATTATTTGGAGATAGAATCTCATACACTTTTCTGAGCAGGTTGACTTTGAACTGTGACCCTCCACATCTCAGCCTTTTAAGTACCTAGGATGTACAGGCATGTGCCACTAGTGCTTGGCTAAGCATTTTGTGACTCTTGATTGTAATGTAATCTTCTGCCTGTCCTATTTGCACAAACTGATGGGAAAGAGAAAGAGATAACCTTTGAGAATACTGATGGTGACTTACTCTGGTGGCCAGACATCTGAGGTGGGCACTTGCTGTCCTTTTAGACATAGACAAGCACAAAGAACACAGCTTCCATTCTCAATGATCTTTCATGTGTATCATTCTTGCTTATAAACACATTCCTCTGTGTTGCTACTGGGTCCAAGGAAATAAGGAGTATAGGAAGGAGAAGAAGGAGGAGGAAGTTAAACTTCTTGCTGTTTTATTTTTGTTATGATACCCAAACTTTGACCCTATTGTTCATGCTGGAATCTCTCCAGATCCCAGTGTCACTGCCTATAGATACGAGTAGTAACATGCCCACATTTGGAACTGTCAGGTTTTACTCTGGGACCTAGGGGCATGATTATTTTAATTAAGTTTTTATTGTGAAAATATTGTACAGAGGGGTTATAGTTACATGAGCAAGTTATCCAGTATTTTATGATATTTTTTTAAAAATTCAGATTGCATCTATTTTCTGACCTGAGTAGTCAACACAATATCTAGCCTACTAAGGTTCTGTTTTCCTTCTTGCTTTCCAGTGTTAGGTATTGTATGTGTAAATGAAAGAGTTTTCTAAGAATTTGGAGAGAAGAGGAAGAGGTCACAGGGTGTGCTCAGGCTGTCTGTCTGAAAAAGAAGCATGTTTGTACCTTACTGAATCCAATTTTTCTTACAGTTAAAAGGAAATGCTACCAGGTACCAGTGGCACATGCCTGTAATCCTAGCTACCCAGGAGGCTGAAATCTGAGGATCATGATTCAAAGCCAGCCCAGGCAGGAAAGTCCATGAGACTCTAATTTCCAATTGACCATGAGAAAACCGGAAGTGGTGCTGTGGCTCAAGAGTGCTAGCCTTGAGCTGAAGAGTTCAGGGACAGCACCCAGGCCCAGAGTTCAAACCCTGTGACCTACAAAGAAAAAAAAAAAAAAAGGAAATGCAGATGAAGATGACTGTGATGATGAGGATAGTAGTGATGGGGATACTGACAAGTATTTGAAAGTACAATATCCACTAGGCATTGATCTAAGTATTTTACACCTGTGAGTTTATGGAATTCCCCAACAACTTTAATAATGTGGCTGTATGTGTATGCATGCACCAGTGCTAGGACTTGAACTCAGGGCTGGTACTCTACCACTTAAATCCTACATTCACTTTTGGCTTTTTGCTGATTGATTGGAGACAAGAGTCTCACAGACTTTTCTTCTGAGCTGGCTTCAAACCTTGATCCTTAGATCTCAGCCTCCTGTGTAGCTAGGATTATAGGCATGAGCCACCAGTGCCTAGCCTAATGTATTTTCTGTTGTTGCCATTTTATAGATGAAAAAAAAAACCAGGCACAGAAAAGTTCATAAATTTAATCAGAAGAGTGCCTACTTACTTCATCGGGTTAGTTTGAAAATAATTGAGCTAACCCACTTAAAGTACTAACCACAAAAGAAAACAAGTAGCTATTTTTTTCCCTCAGCATACACGTCAGGGATGGTTGATAACAGCACTAGTAAATGTTTTGTTGTTTGTTTTTGTTTTTTTTTTGTCTGTCATGGGGCTTGATCTCTGGGCCTGGGCAATGTCCCTGAGCTTTTTTACTCAAGGCTAGTACTCTACTACTTTGAGCCACAGCTCCATTTCCAGATTTTTAGGTGGTTAATTAGTGATAGGACTAATTACATTGTTCATGTAACTGTAACCCCTCTGTACAATATCTTTACAATAAAAAAATATATTTAAAAAAAGAATTGGGGGGGGTGGGAGGATTGGATGGGGGGCAGAGGAAGGGGAAGGGAAAACAAAGGAGGAGGCTACAATGCTTGATAAGAAGTGTATTCATTATCTTGCCCATGTAATTGTAACCCCTCTGTACAGTATTTTCACAATAAAAAAAATTAAAAAAAGAATTTAAAAAAAGAGTCTCATGGCCTTTCCTGCCTGAGCTGGCTTCAAACCATGATCCTTAGATCTCAGCCTCCTGAGCAACTAGGATTATAGGTGTAAGCCACCAGCATCAGACTAATAAATGTATTTAAATGAATGAAAAAGTCCTCCAAAAAGTTCCATTACATTTGATCTACAGAAGATCTTACAGAAGTAGTTGAACAGGAAACTGTCTTAGTACTTCCTCAGGGAATAAAACAACTGGTTTTTGGAATATTTGCCAGTTGATTCCTGCTCTACCAACTGAACATTTTAGATTTTTCTCCATATTGAGTTCTTGCTTTTTGGAGCTTTTTTTTTCCTGCTTTGTCACTTGACATGATTATAAATAAATGTTTTTTTAAACAGTTGCTTTTGATCTTTCATGATCAGAGTATTTAGATTGAAAAGTTAACTTTTCTCTTAGGGGACTTTAACATTTAATTACCATATACAGCCAGCAATAGCTGTTACCCTGTTTGAGAAAAATTCACAGGAGAGGTCATGTCTATTAGTCTGGGTGTTGAATATGGTAGGGGGTTGCCAAGGAGGATGTACAAAAGAGCATTCAATCATGGAAAGTGGAAGCTATTAGCTAATACAAAGCCGATGGAATAACCAAGTCCTGGGAATCTACAAAGTAAACACCTGTTCAATCATACTATGTTAAGTTGGAAAGGCTTCTGTTGAATTATGAAAAAGATCTTGCAGAAAATGATAAGCATGACTTTACAGAATGCAATATGACTACATAATTCTTTGCCTCACGTCTGGCAGAAGCTGAGTGTTTTCTACACAGACCTGTAGGATTCTTCCTGACCTGACCACATACAGCCTGCTCTCCAGCTAGACAAGACTGCTTGTAATTCTTGAGTGTTTTTCTTGTCCTATTTCATGAAGCTTTCCTTTTGAATATGCTGTCTTGTCTGCTGTTATATCATCTTGCTAACATCTGGCTTAACATCTACCCAGCTAAGTGACTATCTTCCTCTTCATTCCCTCTCCTCTATTTTTCCTTCCTACTGGCTAGGCATACTATGAAATTCACTCCTATAGTTGATACTATTCTCTACTATGTAGGTTGCTTACTGAGAGCTTGGGGGCCATGGTTGTATCCTACTCTGTATGAACTTTTTGTGTGCCTAACACTCAGTATTACTCAGGAAATACTACTGAACGAACAGATGACTGACTGAGCAAACTAATGGATGAATTAAGGAATGTCAGCTATGAATGGGGGAAGAATTAAGGAATGCAGGCAAAACATTTGAAGGATGTTTTCAAGGCCAAATTAAGAGATGTTATATGGATCTGATCTTGGTCCATGGGAAGAAGCCTGCTTTCTAGTCTTTCTCCCTTCTCTACTTCTCTAATGTTGTAAATGAGCCCTCGATTGTGCATACCTCATGATTTCTGAATCCTTCTTGAAAGAATAAAAGCAACCTGGAAAAAAATAATAGGTTATTTTTTCATAGTTCACAAAAAACTTTTTCCAAGAGAAGCTCTGAAAGGTAGCTATAAAACTGTTGCATTACTAAGTGGAGTAGATTGTTTTAAAACTTTGCCTTTTCTTGCAGAAGATTTGAGGGTCAAGACTGCTCTGATTTCCCATCCTTAAGATGACTGTGCTGCAATGCTGGATTCTTTCACAGAGTCCCTGAGTTAAAAATAGGACAAAGGCATATTAGAAACCAGGAAGTCTGATTTCAGGTTTCCAGAATTGCAACAAATAAAAAATGTTACCACTTGGTCCCTATTTTGTTTCTATCCTACTTTCCGATACATCCCTGTTAGGTGGGATGTGCTGTTGTGAGCTTTCAGAATGTTGATCCTAAGGAGGATGCAACATCTTCACATATTCACATATAAACCTCAGAGGTCTTAGATTAGATGTCTCCTCACCAGGAATTTTCTACATAGTCACACTGAATATAAGGCTCTGCTGTGTTTGCTATCCTCTGCTCTGTGGCAGATTGGTGTGTTATACAGTTTCATATGTGGTAGTTTCATTCTTTGTGTGTCTGGTATTTGGAAGGCATTCAATGATATTTGATAAATATTGAACACACTAATGAATGAAGGATTGAGTGGCCAATATGAAAGAAGGGAGGGCTGAGAAGTCAGATGTCAGAGCCTTAAAACATGCCATGCCCAAGTCTGGCCTTGGCATGCTATTTGTTTTTAGCAGAGGGAATTTGAGAGGCAGTATGTGTAGGAAGGGCTTTGTGTCCTTCCTCTGGAGTAGATCACAAAAGCCTCATGTGCGAGGTGACCTCTCCATCTCTAAAGGAAAGGAATGTCCTTGTCTTCAAACACTGATGGGCACAGAGGCAGCTGCATGAAGAGGCCTTACAAAGTTTGCCCAGTTTACTATACTTAGCTTATACCTTGTGTCTCCCATAATTTTTCACTCTTCAGAAAACATAAAAACACATAGCTTTAATAATTTCTTGAGGCCTCCATTTCCTCATGAAGGCTCCTGTATCATGTAAGACTTACATTAAATAAATAAAATATGTGCTTTCCCCCTGGATCATCTGTTTTCTGTTATAGAACTCCAGCTGAGAACCTAGAAGGGTGGAATAAATTGTTTTTACCCTTTCTCACACAGAGAAACCATTTCAAGTCTATTCTTAAGGCCCTACAAATCCTAAGACTTAACAGATTTTTAGCCAAAACCATTGTATTTTCTACTTTGAAATACCCCCATTCTATTGCGGTAATAGTAGATACATCTAAGGAAAAAATGATGATGGATGGAATCTTTAAGGAATAGGATTTTAGGAGCCAGAGAAACTAGAACTTCCGAGTCTCCTCCATAATTAGATAGGTGGACAGTGAAGGAGGAGGAAAGGGAAGGGCATGATTTCTGGTTTGGTGGTAGCAGGATTGCTGAGAGCACAAACAGAAGCAAATTGAAGCTCATCTTCCAGATTAGTTAAGAACAGCCTAATTAGCTAATGAACAGTTCCAGTCCTGTGTTCTGCAAAGCTCTGTTTCTGGGCAACCTGCACTGATTGCTTTGGAGCAGCTGCAGGGCATGTGGACATGCTAACACCCAGCAGAGGAGCACATGCTAAGTTCCAGCCTGCAAAGGCTGCTGGTTTTGCATAACACACTCTTAAAGAAATTTCTTGTTTAACCAATACAACAGAGAGACGACAGCAGGCCACAGTGGTGAAGACTGAGGAATCAGATTGTGTGGGTTCTAATTGAAGCTCTGTCACTTCAGTGATCCTTGCCTCCGGGATTTCCTACCCTCTAGTATGCCCTGGTCCTCTTCCATGGTGTTGAGATTGGCCAGTATGACTAGGAAAACACAGTAAAGGGAGAGTGTGACTTTTGAGGCTATGTCATCAAAGTCATTGCTACTTCTACCTCACTCTCTTAGACCATTTACTCTTTGGGGACCTAGCAGCTATGTCATGAGGACACTCAGGGAGCTCCAGGGAAGGTCATGTGATGAGGAAGGGGAGATTCCTGCCAACACCAATGAGTGAGTCATCATGGAAACCCAGGACAGTCAAGCTTCCAGAAAACTTCAGCCTGTGTTGGCTTCTTGACTATAACCTCATGAGAGATGCTAAATGCAAACCACCAGGGATGTGCCTTTCAGATTCCCAGTCAACTGTGC
This sequence comes from Dipodomys spectabilis, assembly GCF_019054845.1. Lineage (NCBI taxonomy): Eukaryota > Metazoa > Chordata > Mammalia > Rodentia > Heteromyidae > Dipodomys > Dipodomys spectabilis. Next base: position 13,440,461 of record NW_024870696.1, on the reverse strand, counting down.
AAGATAAGTTCTCAGACTTTTAAGCCACTAAGTTTTCCTTTCTTAGTAATAAATATTTGAAAGACTATCTATTAGGTATCTAGTCTTAAAAATATAGTCTTTAATAGACATTAAAGAACTAGATTAAAGGATTTGTTGACCAAAGACTGGGGTTAGTTAAGGAAATAGTGCCATATTCGTTTAACTTCTTGATTTACAGAATGCCTTTAAGGTAGTATTTCCCAAGGTAAGTTCTGTAGAGTCCTATAGAACCCTAGAGGAAGTTGGAGAAATTCTGCATAGTAAAGCCCTTGTGAGATTCCCATTGCTCATAAGCAGATTAAAGAATCTGTAAAAAGATTATGAAGTGTTAAAAGAAAGATCTGAGAAATCTTAAGTAGAAGGATTTTTGTTGGTTTGTTTAGCCAATATTTCTCCAATTTACATTTCCAAGAAATCTCTTTATGAAATAGCACTCAAATACTGGGGGACACCCTGTAGAAAACGTTGTTCTATTGTAATGATTCTCAGATGTATGCCTAAATCGAAATCATTCAGAGAGTATATAAAACCAGGAACTGGTGGCTCACTCCTGCAAACCGTCCTGAAATCTGAGCATTGCAGTTCAGAGCCAACCTGGGCAGGAAAGTCTATGAGATTCGTATCTCCAATTAATCACCAGAAAACTGGAAGCGGAGCTATGGCTCAGAGTGTAGTATGCTAGCCTTGAGCAAAAGAGCTCAGAGACTCTACTCAGGCCCTGAGTTCAAGCCCTACCCCTGACAAAATAAACCCTCACAGTTTGCTGGACTCCACACTCAGAATTTCTGACTCAGGATCTGGGGAAGGGCCTGGTAATTTTTGTTTCTGGTGATGCTGGGGTGTGTGTGTAGTTGGGAGTGGGGAGGAGGGAAACACTGTGTTCACTAGGATTTATTTTCCTTCATAAAAGCTTTTAAGAATGAGTATGCAAATAGACAAAGAACATAAAATCCGCTATAGAATGAATGTTCCTATTACCTTTACCTGCAATGTATATGTTGAAATGCCAATTCCCAGTTTAGTATCTGGGGATGATGTCTCTAAAGTCATTAGGTCATGAGAATGGAGCCCTTATGATGGGATTAGTGCTCCTAGAAGAAGAAACATCAAAGAGTTTGTTTTCCACCCCATTTCCCCTGTCACTTGACATGGCAAAAAATGGCCCTTAGAAAGGAGAAAGAAGGCCCTCACCAGGAATCTAACTGGCTAGTATCTTGATCTTGGACCCACTGTCTTCTAGAACTACTTTCCCTTGTTTAAGTCACATAGTCTATGGTATTTGTTATAACACTCAGAATTGATTAGCCATTAGGGAAATGTAAATTAAAAAACTGCAGTGAGATTCTACCACATACTCCTTAAGATGATTATACTGAAAAAAAAGGACAATAAGAAGTATTAGAGCTAGTCACCGATGGCTTGTGCCTATAATCCTAGCCTATAATGCATATAATCTCAGAAGGCTGAGATCTGAGGATGGAGATTTGAGAGTCCCTGAGACTCTTATCTCCAATTATGTACCAACAAAGCTGGAAGGGGAGCTGTGGATCAATTGGTAGAGTGCTGTCCTTGAACAAAAAAGCTCAGGAACAGCACCTGAGCCGAGTGCAAGCCCCAGGGTCAGCACAAAACGAAACTAACAAAAACCAAAAACTACAACAAACAAAAAGAAGTGTCAGAAAAGAATGTAAAAATTAGAACCCTAAAACACCATTAATAGGAATGTAAAATGGCATGGCCTTTTTGGAAACGTTTGTTAGTTCCTCAAAATGTTAAGAAGAGTTACCATATGACCCCATTTTTTCACTACCAGATATATTCTTAGTAGAAATGAGAACATGTGTGTCAAAATAAAAATGTGTACACTATAGATTATAGGAGCATTTTTTTATAAGCAGGAAATGGTTATCACCTGTCCATCGACTGATGAGTGGATAAACAGAATGTGACATATAATATAAGAGGGTATTATTTGACAACAAAGTGGAATGAAGTACTGACATTTGCTATGAGATGGATGAACCTTGAAGATATTACGTTAAGAGAAAATTCAGCAGGCCAGGTATTATATGATCCCATTCATATTGGAAAGTTCAGAATAGGCAAATCCTGAGAAAATAGAACAGTGTTTTTCAAACACTCTGGGATGTGGGGTAAGGAATGACTGGTAATGGGTTTAGAGAATGATACTATCTTAAAATTAGGTAGGTGGTAGTTGCACAACTCTGTGAGTATACTGCAAACCACTAAATGGTATCCAATAAGAGGGTGAAATTTGTGGGCATCTATTATCACTTAATAAAGCTGCTTTGAAAAAATAATGTATATAGCTTCTAATTTAGGACAGCCATAAAATCCAAATATCCAATTATGGGAAATATTGTAACTCTATTTTAAGCTATAATGTGCCAGGGACATTAGAAATGGTAGCAATAGTGTGCTGGTACAATTGAAGTTTAGATATAGCTAGAAGGATCTTTAGTTCTCTTCTTTCCCTCCTTTCCCTTCAGTAAAGATGAGAAATGTTGATTGCTCTTTTCTGTGGCTCTGAGTGAGCAGAGGATGTGATGGAGAAGCCACAGACTGACCCTGGATAGTTTGGTAATTAGAGAAAATACAAACCCTGCTTCAGATCTGTCATTGACACAGGGTGGCAAATGACATGAAGAATTTAAAGGGCCACCTTTCCCAGGGTTTGGTTGATGGTTTTGTTCATCATGGTTGTTTGTTTTGTATTTTAAGAAGGCTGAAAGTCCTTTGCTGGTACAATGGCTCTCAAATTGTCATGTGCATACCAATTACCTGGGGTTCTTGTTCAAAATGAGGAGTGTTGGCCTTACCCTGGAAGGTCAGGAATCTGTAGTCAAACAAGCACCCACATGATTCTAATGTAAATGCTTCATGGACCACACTGAAAACCTTTGAGCTAGGAAAACATCCACTTCTGTTAGGAAAGTATATAGATATGCCTGAGGCTGACCTAACTAACTCCAGGACACAGTTCTTCAGGAAGGAGAGGATGTAGACTGGTGTTGGGTGGATCCATAGCTGTCCTTAAAACATTCATGACTTAACATGAACTTAAAATGGTTCAAAACAAAGCTCAGAAAACATTTTCCCTTGGTAAGAAAAGATATCACCCTGGATGTTGTGTCATATATATTCTTTTTGGGACTATCAGTGTTATTTCATTGTAAGAAGTATTGTTTACCTTTGGAACATTAGATGTTAGGGTCACTTAAGGGCTGAGTGGGGGAAAGAGAGGGCTCTTAGTGGGGGTGTTGTGTTTCCCCACAGGCCCATAAGGGTGGTGCTCTCAGCTTGGAAGCTCACTGTAGTCCTTCCCCTCCACTGTCCTCCTTCCCTTGAGCCTATTCCTATGAGGGTCTGGCCTTGAGTACTCCTGCCTCCACTCAGACTTCCCATGATATCAAGGCTCAGAACCATAGAAACCACAGTTTAGGATTTCTCCCGAGAGAACAGGAAAGAGAAGAGGAACAGGAAACCGCAGCCTGCCTGCTCTGCTCCAGGAGACTTCTCTGCTCAGCGAGTTTGGGTGGATTTCTTATTTAGAGCCCATAGTTGTCTCTTGTTTGCCTTTGTCCTCCTACTTTCCATAACCCCCCTGTTATTTTTTTCCCCTGCCTCCTGGAGACAGGAATTTTTGTGTATTGGTCCAGGACTAGCTCAGAGACCCTTTGACCAATCGCTTTCTTTGCTTATTCCTTTAGGTAAGTTCTAAGAGCACATCAGATCCTGCTCCAGGAAATGGAAATGTCCCGAAGTCTCAGCTTAGCACAACTGTTTTAGTGTGTGAGAAAGTATCTGCAGGATGCTGATGCTGAGTTGAGGGGGAACTATGTCTAGCTGTGATTGGGGCAGGTGACAGGGAGGTAGCAGCTGGCCCCAACAGGGCTATAAATGGAGAATACACACCCAGCAGACAAAGGCTAGACTTTGAAGGGGTCATGTGCCAAGTCTTCAAGTTTTAAATCAGTTTCTGGCCAGCCAAGAAAGCCTGCCAATGGGTGCCAGCTCTGAAGGAGATGAGTTGGCAGAGAGAGCTCTGGTCTGAGGTTCTTGCCAGCTTCTTCCTTCCCTGAACATCCGTCCTGTCTGAGAGGAGGCAGTACTCTCTCTCAGACTCATGGAGTTGATGGGAATCAGTGGGGTGTATGGAAGATTGCTGTAAGACCTCAGTTCTAATGACTTCCTCCCTCTCTCTAGTTTCCTGCAGCCTTTGGTCTTCTCACATAATTCCCACTGAAAAGTCATTTCCCTTTTGTGTGTGCGCACATGCCTGCTGGTACTTGGGCTTGGATTTAGGGCCTGGGTACTGTCCCTTTTTGCTCAAGGCTAGCACTCTACCACTTGAGTCACAGCTCCTCTTGTCACTTTTTGGTGGCTAATTGGAGATAAGAGTCTCACAGACTTTCCTTCACTGGCTGGCTTTGAGCCTTGATCCTCAGATCTCAGCCTCCTGTAGCTAGGATTATATTCATGAACCACTGGTGCCTGGCTAAGGCTTTCCTTTTTTTAAATTTAATTTTATTGTCAAGGTGAGGTACAGAAAGGATACAGTTACGTAGGTAAGGCAGTGAGTACATTTCTTCTTTTTTTTTGTGAGTACATTTCTTGTAGAACTTGTTACCCCCTCCCTCATTTATCTCCCACTTTCCCTTCCCCCAATCCCTCCCCCCCAAGTTGTACAGTTAATTTCCAACATAGTGTCTTATGAGTATTGCTGTTGCACTGGTTTGTTCTTTGTCCTTTGTCTCACCATTTTGTTGTTCCCCTTCCCTTCCCTAATTCAGATAAACCTATATACAATACCCAGGGTACCAAAATCAAATACATTGACAACAGGGACTAACCCATAGGGGAAAAAAAAAGAAAAAAGAAATCACATAGTACATTAAAACCAACAACAACAAAGAAAAAACTCTTGTTTCCATGTCTTGGAGTTCATTTTGCTTAGCATCATCTTATATAGTCATATGTATATAGCTCTTGAGCTATTCTCATCTTTTAGGACTATCCTGGACATATATTAATTATTACAAATGAGAGTAATCATGGGATCTATGTATCTTTGGGTCTGTATTACTTTACTTAATATGATTTTTTTCCAAGTCTTTCAATTTCCTTATGAATGGGGTGATGTCATTCTTTGTGATGGAAGCATAGAATTCCACTGTGTATACAAACCACATTTTCTTGACCCATTCATCTACAGAGGGGCTAAGGCTTTTCTATCTTAAATTGCCCTTTCTCCCCTCCAGACCTGCACTCTTCTATATTTGATTGCTTTTAAGGTTGCTAAAGTTACATCAAGGACTAGTTGGGGCTAGAGGAAAAGGAAGGCTCCTAATAGACAACTAGTGACCAACTGATGAGTGAAATCACTGTGCTAGCTACTGTTGGTCATCCACTATGAAACCTGCTCTCTTCTCCATGTAAATGAGTCTTGGCGATGATATGCACCGGTCACTTCCTGATATGCATCTCTTGAAACATGAGGTGTGAGGCATGAGTATTAGGCCATTCCCTACCCTTGAGAACTTGGGTCAGTGCTGTTGAGGTAGATTTGGACTCAGTTTTCTGTGTTTTTCATACCTGCCTGCTTTCTAAAATCTTTGAAATATGCCACCTATTCTTCCCTTCCGTATCATCTTTTGGCCACCACCACCATCTTCAGCATCTCATCACTTGTATGACTTTGTGATTTGTTGGCTGTTGTCTTGCTTTTACGTCCTCCCTAGTTTCTGTGTGTTGATCTTTGCGTGACTCTCCACAAAGCCCCATCTACAATGCATGCATCCTCAAATGGGAACCTAGAAGACTTGCCATCTCCTGTTCCCTCAGACCTGCCCTCTTCTTCATGGCCTATGATGTGGTCCTTAGTTGTGATGCTTACTCTAGCTGCCTAAATCCCTGGCCCTAGCTCTGTAGCCACCTGCCTGGTTCTGCTCTCATACATATATCCGTATTACTCTGTCATACCCCAGCTTCTGAAATCCCTGATCGAATTCTCCTTATTCATTTCCTGTGCATCCTTCTGGTCTCTGTTCCTCTAAGCCTTCCATGGTGATATAAGCTGGTCTTTTTGCATCAGAGCCACAGTTCACTGAACTGGAAGGACTTTGGAAATCTTTGAGTCCAGGTTCTCTCCCTGGAAGCCCTTAAAAGGGAAATGACTTGCCTGTGATCACAGCAGGGCCTTCTTGCCTCTTCCCCCTATTTCCAGTGCAGTGTTTTTTTTCTGTGCCATCTGAGGATGACAGGAAGTGTATACGCCCACAGCTAACTGGGATGTCATCAACAGAAAGGCTACAGGGTGGAAGTAAATAATGTTTGTGGAGGGCTTCTTATTCATCACTTTTGCCACACAATTAGCACTTATTATTATAGACTATTCTTAATCTTATTGTCATTTCTACACATGAAGCCCTTTATTATATCAGAACGTAACACTGTCTTGTTTGCTAATTCCTTCATGCATAGAAGTCAAAACTGTCTTAAATATCGTTTGTAGCCCTTAGCATCCCTCACAGTTCCTGGCAGGGAGAGGAATTCGCCGTTTCCCTGTTAATTCATCAAGTTTCAAAGATGACTCCAGGCAGGCCTCACATTGTAGCTGTTACTTTTGATGAAGACCTGCCCATCCATACCATTGTGAGCTACCTGGTTAGAATTAGGTATATTTTCTCCCCTGTCCTGAAAATACCTTTTAATATCTTTATTATTGCCCAGATCTTCTGGAGAATTCTGAATTGGCTCCTGTCTCCTCCTGGATTTTGAGTTTCTGGGAATAATAAGAAGTCTCTGTATGGTTAATGGACTTATTTGGCCACATAGTGTCTTGCCTATGGATGAACTCAATACTTAGTTGTTGAATTGAATATTATGCATAATAACACAGTTAAACACATCTTATTTACATGGGATATATCCACACAACCCCAGACATCCTTCCATACTGTGGCCAAACACCACGCTGGGAGTAGGGCCAGGCTAGGAGGGTTTGGGATGATTTCCAGAATGGCAGAGATAGTTGTATGTCTGAGTATGTCTCTAGCCACATCTCAGAGCCAAATATACAATAAATTACTTTGGTCTTATCCATCATATTTTGTTGTCTAGGCTTCTTTTCCTATCAGCTCAGAAAATGAATAGATGACATTTTTATTGTTTACTCAGTGGTACAAGGATAAAGCCAGTCCAAGGTGACAAGTCATGACAGTATTTTCTAAGCTCTCAGAATGAAATGTTCTGGGAAGGATAAGAATGTCCAAGAGGGGCAGAAAGGAAAAACCAGACAACAGGGGAATCATTCTTCATTGAGTCCAAGCCTCGGAGAGCTGGAAGGTCTAATTCCATTTTACAACTAAATAAAGGAAAACAGCCTAAAGTCACAGAGATGATCCAGGAGTGGGTTCAGGAAGAGCAAGTTGAGTTCTGGGCTCTGTCAGGTTCTTTGGGGGAAATATCACCCAACTGGGTTGTTAAACAAGGTGCTGAGGGCATTAAGGAAGAAACAGAAGTCGATGGACCAAAATGGGAATAGAGGGAGTTATGAAGTGGCTAGACAACAGTGAAGAAGAAGGAGGAGGAGGAGAAGGAAGAGAAGGAGGAAGAGAAGGAGGAGGAGGAGGAGGAGGAGGAGGGCTCAGCTGAGAGTGGCCAGTGATATTTGTTTAATTCTAGAGACTTTCCCTCTCTTGAAGGAGAAAAAAGTGCACAGTGGCAGGTGTGTTAAAGTACAGGGGCTGGAACGTAGAGATCACAGCGGGAAGTGGTACTAGATATCATTTACATGGCCTTTTTTTTTTTGGTTCTGAAACACAGTTGGATTTTATTGTAAAGGCATTAGGAGTACATTACATGGTTAAAGAGAGAGTAATAGAATCCTTGAAGATGTATATTGGCCAACTCTCAAAGGCTTGGGTTGTTGACTGTGTGTGTGTGTGTGTGTGTGTGTGTGTGTGTGTGTGTGTGTGTGTGTGTGTGTGTGTGTGTGTGTGTGTGTGTGTGTGTGTGTGTGTGTGTGTGTGTGTGTGTGTGTGTGTGTGTGTGTGTGTTAGAACTAGGGAGGAAGAGTTGAGGCTTGAACTAGAAGGACCAATTAAGAGACCTCCTCTTAAATGTTTTGTTAGGAAAAAAAAAATGAGGGTTGTGACCTGAGTCAGTGGCGCCAGAGAGTAGAAGACAGATAGAAGAGTGGTTTAGGGATCTTAAATCTTGAGGATGAGGCAGTGGGGAGGATCAAATAAACATTGGGGCATAGTGCTCCATGCCAATGAGGTTAAGAAAATAGTCTGGCATGGAGAGGAGGCAAAGAAGCTTTTAGCTTTGCATGTTGGATATGCCTTTTGAGCCACTGGGTAGCACTTTTGTAGGAGGGCTGAGGCTCAGAACAGTAGTGTGTGAACCTCTGGGATTCCTTACCATTTAGTGATAGTTGAAATTATTGACAAGGGCCAGGTTGTCCTAAGAAAGTGGACAGAGAGAATAGAGCGCAAAGACAGACTGCAGGAGATCCCTGCATTAAAAATGATCTGGGATGAGGGTTGACAGGGAATTAGCAGAGCATGAAGATGCAGATTGGTGGAGAGTATTAGTAGGAAAATTAAGAGCGGGGGGGGGGGGGAAGGAGAGGGAGGGAGGGAAGGAGGGAGGGAGAGAGAGAGAGAGAGAGAGAGAGAGAATGCAGAAGGGAATGGTTCTTAAGATCAATACTGAGCAAGAAACTTAGTACTACTTCATTGGTCTGAGAAACCCTGACCTTATTCTGTTCTCTTGCTGGAAGTGAGTATCATCTCTTTATAGACGGCAGAGGGTACTCTGTCTTAGAGTCCCTGTGTGTGTATGCAAAGTCCTTCAGGTTCTGGGCTTCTGTCACAGGAAGGAACAATCACCCCTACTTGGGCATTTTTGTATTGAGAGGGAGGGCAAGCAGGGTGTGAGGGATCCAGTGCCTTAATTTTAGCAAGACTCTTGGAGCTTCTTGGAATGCAAGCATTATTTCTACAAAAATAGAAAGTATTATTATTATTACATCTTTGTTCTGTCTCAGAGCCAAACACTAGAGTCCTCAATACTGTATTTATTTCTCAGAGCTTTTGGAGGGGTGGGGACAAACAGGACATTTAGGTTGCTAAGTGGTGGGGCTTCTAAAAATAATGAGATTCCCCAAGGACTCCTATTGTTTTGGCGAGAGAAAGCCAAGGTCAAGTTCTGGACTGGCCAGACCTCATCTGGAGGTGGCCTTAGGGCATCCCGTTGAGGAATGACAGGATCTACTCTCCCTCTCCATTCCTACCTGTATCCCCTTAGGGCTTACTTCTTCAGGAAATTGCAGGGAAAACTGTGCCTCTCCTTGCTTGAATCCAAGAGCCTTGCCTTTGCAGGCAGCCCTGGTGGTTGCCATGGTGATGTGGGTGGTTGGGGGAGGCAGTGATGCAGCATTTGGCCTGTAAGACTGAGGTCCCTAATGCAGGCTGCTTGCATCTCCGGCTCCTGATGCCCTTGGCGGTTCTTTTAGGCTTCTTCTTGCATCATTGAATATTCAGCTCCCAGAATTGCTAACATCTCCCAATTCTGGAAGGTGTTCATGGGACGGGTCTTCACTGTGACCTTAGTGAGAGAAGGAATGTGCATAAGAGAACTCCATGCAGGGGAGAGAGGTTGAGCTGGTAGATTCTGAGAACTGAAGAAAGCGTTTAAGATCATCGAATTCATCAACATCCTTAACAGCTTTACACTCAGCCCCTGCTGGGACTCCCCTTGTGATGGGGAACTCATTACATGCCAAAACACACATTTCCTCCATTCCTGTGGCAAAATCTGGACTCTTCTGATTTGATTATACACTAAGCAAATTGTGCAATAAGTAAAGAAGTATGAGATTTTGTGGTAGTTACTTGCCACCAAAGTATCCTTTTCTCCATTTTCATCTGACATCATTTGCCGTATCATCTCTTTCCACCTAAGTGTCTCAGTATTGCTTTTGAAACATGGCACCCAATACTTAGCATAGCACTCTAGCTGGTCTGACTGTGAATTATTTTAGAATGGATGACAGCAGAGTTTGTGAATAGTCTGAAGTTGTTTTGTAATCTGATAACACCATTGGTTGATATGAGTTTTTTTTTTCCTTTTTATCTTTTCTTCTTCTTGTGCTGGCACTAGGGTTTGAATTGAGAACCTCTTCCTGTGATAGAAAGACTTGACTGTTTTGCTCAAGGCTAGTACCCTACTTGAACCACACTTCCACTTCTGGCTTTTTGCTGCTGAACTGGAGACAAGAGTCTCATACTACTTTCTCAGCTGTTTTCAAACCTGGATCCTCAGAGCTCAGCATCCTGATGGTGTAAAGCTCTTGTTAATCTGTCCTTCCCAGATCTTTTACATATAAATAGCTAGTACTGTTCTCTACTTTGATAATTTTTGCTATTGTCATTTAAGCAGTTGATAAAAGTTATTGAAATAACAACAATAAAGACAGAACTCATGACTCTAGAGGCCATCCTGTAGGTTGCAATTATAATCGCATTAACAGTTAATGTGTGTTGTTATTATGCCCATACAACTCTTGTTTCTCTGCTTTTTTGGTCTGTCAGCCATTGGTCTGCTGAGATGCTTCTATTGTTAACATTTTACTCTTATTAATGAGGAAGTAGATCCACAGAGAGGTTAGGTAACTAGCTGAAGTCACATAGGCTCTAAATAGCAAAGTCAGTATTTGAATATAGTGTTTTATTCATGATCGATGAAATTTTGGAGAATTTGCAAATGACAGAAACTGACAGAGTAGCACTCTTCCATTGGGACAGTGTAGCATAAAAGATTTTGTCAAGCTGCTTGCTGAAATCTAGCGATACCAAATGTTAAGAATTTTCTTGATTGATTTGCCCCAATAATTCTATTGAAAAAAGAAAATTTAATGCATAATGTACGAAATTAAAACTGAGTGAAAGGGTGGGTTGGAGAAGAATAGGGAAGAACGATGAAAAGAGTGACATTGATCAAGATTCATTGTATTCATATACTACATTGTGGAACTGTAATTCCTTTGTACAACTACTTACCGATAAAAATAAAGTTTTGAAAAAGTGACCCATTTTTAAGTTCTGCAATGTATTGTAATTATGTAATTTTAATCAAAATAATATTCCAAATATCTTAACAATAATAAAAACAATTCCTTTGTTAAATGGCAGCTCCTTTAGTACAACTATTTAGAGATAATTTTTTAATAAAAGAAAGAAAAAAGAATAAGAAACAAGAAACAAGGTTAGCTTGGCTCCATATATTCCAAGTAACCCATACTAAATTCAGATCATAAGAAACAAAGAGTGTAGATCATACAATTCAGATCATAAGAAACAAAGAGTGTAGTGCGAGATAGCAGCAGGTTTCATACTTCTCAACTTGCTCACCTCTGTGCTAGGCACTGAGCTAAGTTTGTCCATGTAGGTTTTGGACATCTTGCTCTGTTTTTACTCCCAAACTCTGCAATTCTTTTAGGATTGCTAATGAGCTCACTGGTTACCATTCTAGAACCATCTTTTTTTTTTTTTTGGTGAGGGGAAATGAAGACATTGACTCTGGTTTCCAAGGTCTCCGCTTTTATTTCCAATCTCTCCTAAGCTGACAGTTTGGATGTTCTGTCAATGCTGGATGTCAATGAGCACTGACTTTGGAAGCAGGAGACTGGGGTGTGAGTCTACTTCTACTGTATTTTTTAATCTATGAAGACAGCTTCAAGCTGTTTACTTCCTTCAGTTTTGGCTTCCTCCTCTTGAGTATGTGGAGAAAAAAAATCCCTGTGCAGAATATTTCTGGGGATGGGGAATAGGAGAACAGGTAGATTCTCACAGAGAAGAAGGGCTGTGTACAAGCGGCTCTTACACTTCCAATGCAGACACAGTTGAGTCATTATTATTTTAGATAGTCAGGTGTTTTTCCTTATATTGTCTCTGATCTGGATTTTCCCTTGTCTCTGAACAGAATTTGTTTTATCCTTTTCCCTTTCTTTTTTGTATTTATAAGGCACTCAGAGGAATGGCTCAATATTAATTACTAAATCCAGAAAGGAATATCAGCCAGCTGTTCTCTGCTAAGTTATCTGGAGGAGGAAGAGCCGGCCTTGAAGACTCAAGGAGGAAAAGGGTGTCCCTTCACAGTTCTTCCATCCCCAGTGTAACTACCTTGCCTGTTCCCCTCCAGTAAAGACCCTTAAAAGAGAAAGCCACATGGAATATGGAGGGAGGGACCCTGTTCATTGATTTGCATTGTCCTTTGCCTTCTACCCTTCCCCAGCCTTAGTAGGCTCCTGTAGTGTCACCTGCAGTTTTTTCTGAGATGGGCGGGAGCAATGCACACAGAGACAGCAAACTATATCCACCCAGGCTCCTGCAGTCCCATTTTTCTCATAGGAGAAAGCTAATTTCTGAAGGAATAGGCAAGGGACTTGCATGATGCAGACTGGAAGGACTACTACCTTTCATTGCTAGACTTGGTTCTTGACAGATACGATCTACTCTATATGATTACCAACTCTAAGGAGACAAGAAATTGCATGTGTTCGTATCAATATAAAGTAAGCATATGTGCTTGCAGTAGTGAAGGAATAAGTGATTGGAAGGAAAAATTCTTCCCTACTCAAGCTGTGTCTCTGATCTCTCTGAACTGTGTACCCTTTCTTAAGCTTGTGAAGAGGAAAGAAGTTCAGAGAAGCTCCTTCAATCTAGTCTTTAGAAATGAATGCTCTGAGGTGGATGGAAATGTGGGTCTAGATCAGCAGATCATTTTGGAAGGGTCCAGGTGAGCTTAATCTCCAGCTAGCATCCTCAACTTTGTTGTGCAAGTGATGGTGGCCAGCTGTCCTCCTTTATCTGAGGATGTCACCAGAGGGAAGAGTGCAGCCTGGCATTTCTGGCATATATGATTACAGACTAGAGTAGTCCTGGGTGTCTTCTTATTGCATATATTGCAGCGTAGCATTGACAGTCCTTTTTCTTCTGGGGTGGAAGGAATCAAGTCAACTTCATGCAGGGTTCTGGCTCCAGAGAGTGAATTCTCACACATTTTCATTCTCTGATCATCCTCCTTGTGTCCTCTCTATAGCCTCCTGTAAAACTAGAATATGAATAAGGAAGCAAAACTTACTTTTTTTTTAAAAAAAAGGATCCCTTCATAATTACAGTAGTTCTTAACTATTGAAAGGGACTCAGAAAGGAGCAGGGGCCAGTGCGGGGAGGCAGCAGGAATAGAGCAGGCTAGATCATCTCCTCTGCACAGCATGGCCACTTGACCACAGAGAACCCCTTGACCACTGGCCTGTACCTCTGTTCCTTTTCAAGATCTCCACAAGTGACCTGAAGAAGGGTCACATGAACTAAGGACCTACTTCAGTGCATTGGCTCAGAGGGTGCTTGGCTTCGGGCCATGTGTTGGGGCTAGAAGGATAAAGTTGAGGCAGGGGGCTGTGTGTGGTCATATTGAGTTAATGAAATACTAAAGCCTGCAGCGCTGAGGGACTCAGCTTCTTAATTACTAGAGTCAAGACCAAAATGTGTTTTGTGCAGCAGCTTCTGCTACAAAGAGGTGTAAATGCAGGTTTAGAAGGAGAATGAGGGATAATTTGCTAGTTCACAGCCTTTCTTACAGTTCACACAGAATTTTTAGAACCCTTCCTATTCTTCTTAAGTGTGTCAGAGAAGGTGAGATCAGCAGACATGGAAATCACATGGTATCACAACAGGCAGCCTCGCTGGGTCCCTCTGTGGCTTACTGGGGAAGGAGCGTGAGTGGGGACTGGGATAGTATGTTGGGTATCATCTCAGGGACTGTGCAGGATCAGCATCTCTGTCATCTTCCTGGTTCTGGCTCCTGGAAGGTTCAGCCTGCTGTTCCCAAGCAGTGTGCTCTGACTGTACCACGAGGAATATACAGCCATGAGCTTGCCCCATGAGGGCACGGAGAGGAGCAAAAGGTGGGAATGGAGGGATCCCATGCAAGGGCTGATGGGAAGACTCTGTGTTGACCCAGGAGCATCTTCTGATTTTGCTCTCTAGCCCTAGTTTTCCCTCCAACAAATGACATCACACGAACTTTATTTAGGTTACCCTTTGTTATCCTGGGCTACCTCCATTCTTTCTGACTGCGTCACACATTTTGCCAGCACCTGATGCAAGCATGTCCTCTGGACTTGCTGAGCACTCTGGGAAGATGGAGATAACCAGCTTCCTTTTCACTCCATTGATTGCCTGCAAGCACGGAACCTTGTTTCCTCACAGCAGGCCTGGTGAGGCTCTCCTTGCTTGGCTCCCCTTGGGCAGACAATTCTCCTTCCTGTCCACTCTCTGAGCCACCACAGGCCACCCTCCAAAAGCATAGCTTTGCTTATAGTATCCTCCTTGTTGAATCTCATCAGTTGCTGTTCATACTCCTGAGAAGGCACAGAACTGGCTTCATAGTGCTTTGTAGGGAAGGACATGAGTGGGTGTGGTACATTAAGGAAATGACAAGGCAGCCCAAGGGGTAAAAGCTCTGGCCTGCTGTGACCAGACGCTGGGGTAGACAAGATTCAGAACAACTCACTTTTAAACTCAGTTCAGGTCAGGCTGCCTCTGCAGGGGTTTTGAACTTGGACTACCTTTGAAGAAATAAAAAGGTTGGAGTTTTACCTAAAGAGTGAGTTAAAGGAATAAGAAATAAGAGAGGAATAGGATGTATACTGGTAAAAGATGATAATCACAGGAGGAAATAACACTTGTTTTGGAATACCTGGAAGGGACAGTCCTGAAGCTGCTTGAAGAATCACTCCAAGTTCAAGGTGGATATTTGTGACTTGAAGAATCCAACAGAAGCCTGAATGTTCTTAGTCTCTCTCTCTCTCTCTCTATATATATATATATATTATATATATATATATATATGAATATATGTACATATGTAGTCTTTACATATTTTGATTATAGAAAAAATATGTTTTTATTGAGAAAAATCTGGAAAGTATAGATAAGCATAAAGAAAACAATAGTCAACCCTTCTCTATTGGGAATATGTTCAAGTTCTTTACTAGATACTGGGACCAGAGATAGTACCACACCTACTATCTATATAATGTTTTATCCTATACATACATACTGATGATAAAATTTAACAGGAGAGGAAAAACAATAACTAAAAGTCTAGAAGCACTCTGACAATATGCTGTGATCAAAGATACACAACTGCATCCTCTCCCTTTTACTTTAGCACTTAAAAGAAACACTTTATGACTTACTCTTGGACATGAAGTGATTCCAAAATGCACAGAATCACTACCCTTGTGCTTTGGGGCCATTGTTAAGTAATATATGGACTACTGGAACACAAGCATGACAATATTACAATAGCCTTCTGATAACAGAGCCAGCTCCTGAATAATTAACAGGCAGATAGTCTATACAGGGCAGATACCTTTGGTAAAGGAACAATTTATGTTCTGGTTGAGACAGAATAGAATGGTTTGAGATTTCCTCATGTCTATAAGAATAGCATGCAATTTAAAATTTATAAATTGTTTATCTCTGGATTTCTATTTAATATTTTTAGGGTATAAGTACCTAAAACCTTGGGAAAATGTAACTGTAAAAGAGGGGGGGGGTGAGCATTGCTAACCATTTTTGGTATATTTCCTTTCAGTCTTTTTTTATGATTTCACATTATGGAATTGGTACTGTAGATAAAATGTTTTCTCCTTGAAATTATACTTCTTTCATGTTATTAAAAGTTCTATAGCATTTTAGAGGCTACATAGTATTCTATTGAAGGCACTACATTTTACTCAATCATTCCTCTATTGTTCCTACACCAAGGAGACTCTGTGGGATATGGAATAGAAACTCTTCTAGAAATTAAATGTAAAATTACCCTAAGATTCAGCAGTTCTGCTGAATCAAAGACTTGAACAGATCTGCACATCCATATTCCCAGCAATCTTTGTCACAATCTCCAAAAAGTAGAAACAAATCGATAGATTTGCCATTGATAGATGGATGAGTTAATATACAAAATGTAATATATAACTTTATTCAACCTTAAAAAAGGAAGGAAATCCTAACATGAAACATGGATGGAACTTGAAGGTATCATGCTTAGTGCAGTAAAGGAGACAGACAGGGAAAGCCATTATATAATCTACTTAGATTACAATGTAAAGTAGTTAAGTTCAGAGACAGGAAGTGGAAGGAGATAGTCTGGGGCTGGTAGGAGGGGAGATTTAGTGTTTAGTAGGTACAGAGTTTCAGCTAGAGATGATGCAGTGTTTCTGTACATAGTACCATAGGCTAACCACCCCCCAAATAGTAAAATGGTAAATTTTATGTGATGTGTATTTTATTATAATTACAAACACAATGATCAATCATTTTTCTGAAGTCAGGTTTGCCGAGTGCAATTTGATTAGAGTAGAATTAGTCATTTTTAGAAATAAAACTGTGCATTTTGGAAAATACATATGGTTGACTAGCTATAAGCCTTATCAAGATATGGAATATTTCTGTCACCCTCAGAATTCCCTCAACTCCTTTCTAGTTTTCCCTAGCCTCTAGCAATTACAGATCTGTTTGTCCTCAGAGATTTGCCTTTTCCAGAATTTCAGGTAAACAGAATCTGTACAGTACCTTCTGGTTCTGACATCATTTAGGGGAGAGCTTTTGAAAGTTGTCCATGGTTGTTTATGCTGTCACTTTGTTTATTCACCAGTTGAGGGACTATTTGGGTTGTTTTCACTCTGGATAATTATGGATAGAGTTGTGATAAATAATTGTTCATTGCTGGGTGAAATGGTAAACATGTGTGTAACGCTATAAGGAACTGCCAAATCTTTCCCAAAATTCCCAGAAGAAATATGTGCTTTCCATTTTCTCTCTGGCATTTGTTATCGCCAGGCTTTCTATTGTTTGTTTTATCTTTTAGCCTTCTAACAGGTATGTAGGAATAACATTATGGATTTAACTTTCATTTTGCTAATAACTGAAATGTTGCTTCTTTCATGTGTTTTCCTTCCCTCCCTCCCTCCCTCCCTCCCTCCCTCCCTCCCTCCCTTCCTTCCTTCCTTCCTTCCTTCCTTCCTTCCTTCCTTCCTTCCTTCCTTCCTTCCTTCCTTCCTTCCTTCCTTCTTTCTTCCTGTCTACATCTCTCTTTGTTGAAGCAGCTGTTTACTTCTTTTGGCCATTTTAAAATTGGGTTATTTCCCTTTTTTGGTAGTTATGGAATTTAAACTTAGGGAACTTGCTAAGCAGGCTCTCTACCACTTGAGCCAAGTCTAGCCCTTCTTTTCTTGCTCCAGTTAATCAGGGTTCTTTTTTTGCCAGGTGGTCTTAGGCTGTGATCTTCCTATTTACTCTTACCTTTTCAGCTTGAATGACATGCGCAGGCATATACCCAGTTTTTTTTTTTTTTTCTGTTGAGATAGAGTCTCATGTATTTTTTGCCTGGGCTGACCTAGACCTTCGATCCTCCTGATCTCAGTCTCCTAAGTAGATAGGATAATATGCATGGAGCCACCAATGCTTTTCAAATTTAAATGGTTTATTTCATTATTTAGTTGTAGGTGATTTTCAGAAAACTTTTAGAAAGTAGAAAAATTCCATATGCCAAATTTTCTTTTTTTTAATAAGTATTTTTTGTTGTGAAATACCATACACAGGAGTTACAATTACATGAGCAAGGTAGTAAGCACATTTTTATCAAGCATTGTTGCCTCCTCCTTTGTTTTTCCCCTACCATCCCTGCCCTCCCATCTCCATGACTACATTTTCTTGATTCACTTTTCTATTGAAGGGTATCTGAGCTGATTGTATCCCTTGGCTATGCTGAATAGTGCTTCATTGGACATGTTTTTGCTGGTGGCTTTACTATATTCTAGTTTGTAATCTCTGGAATGGAATTGTTGGATCATAGTGTAGCTCTATGTTTAATTTTTTGAAGAACTTCTATACTGCTTCCACTAACTGTATTAAGGTCCCATTTTGGTCACATCCTCACCAGTATTGGTTATTGCTTATTTTCTCGATCATGGCCATTCTGACTGGGGCGATGGGGGATCTCAGAATTGTTTCAATTTATATTGCCTTTATTGCCAGAGATATTGAAAGAATGATATTGTATCATTTTAAAAGAAATGGAAAGATCTGAGGAAAAAATTACATTAAATGGAGCAAGCCAGGCACAGAGAAAAAGGATGCATGTTTTCCCTTATATGTATGAATAAGAATTAGTTTATAAACTTTTAAGTAAATACACTGGGTGGTATGTAAGTGTGTACAAATGTATTAACAGAAACATGGTAGATTGAGAGGAGAACTCAGATAGTGTTATTCCTTGGAAAGGTAAAATACAACAAAACAAACACCAGGAAGTGGGTACTTGAAAAGAGTCGGGTAGGGTCAAGGGGAAAGAGTAGATGAAGAAATAGGAGAAGATGAGGAGAGTGCAGGCGAGGATTCAAAGCATATCCTACAAGGAAGAGTGAGCGAAGAGAGTGGGTAAGAAGGATGGGTAAGAACATTGAAAGGGGTGACATTGATCAAGACGCATTGTATTCCTAAACCACTGTGTTAAGTGGCCACTCCTTTGTACAACTACTTAAAGATAATTTAAAAAAAAGAAAATGGAAAAAAGAAAATAGAAAAGATTTTGAATGTTTCACTATTATAGATAATACTTTAATATCCATATTTTAGATATTAATGCATTGTATAAACAGCATCTAACATTATATGTGAGTATTGTATGTATAACACTGTTTATAAAAATTTGCCTTCATTTTGACGTGTATACTTAAAACAGTTTCCTAAAACTACTAGAGCTGAAGAGAGTAAATATCTTCAACATTTTGTATACTTGCCCAACAATTTATAAAATTGCTGTTCCAATTTATTGTCCTTCCAGTGGTGGTAGTTTGGTATTTTGTTTTAAAAATAAATTTCTTAGCTTACAATGCTATAGATCCTTTTAGTATAATCAATATACACTCTGTGTTACTTATTATCTACACCTTGGTATTTGTAACAGGAAAAAAACCATCTTTATTGATATTAATGTTTTACATGCATAGATACTCCTCCAAAAATAAAAACCCACAGAAGCAATTAGGCCCAAGAGCTTGGTTTTTAAAAAAATTTTATATTTTTAAGGTAGTTGTACAAAGGAGTTACCATTCAGCAAAGCAGTTTATGACTTCTCCCCTCCTCCTTTTATTTGATGCTCATTTATCACAGAAGTTCCTCATGGCTGTGATTAAACAGGATGAATTACAAAGCCCAGGAAGCTTAGTGTCAGGGTTGGCCATTTACAGTATTTTCATTTTTTCATAAAATATTAACTGGATCTCAGCCTGGTTTCTTTCATGCTCAGAGGCCAGGAGGTAATTTGCATAGCTGGCAAGGTAAAAATAACTTCAGAGCTGAAGAGAAATATCATTGCCATTAGGTTAAACTTGGACACTGGGTGCCAGTATTTCTGTGAGGGGGCAGTAATCTCTTTGCCTAGACTCCATGATTAATAAATGCCCTGCATTGTTCCATATTAATAGAAAGAGATGTTCTTTAAAAGTCTTCTGAGAAAAATGATCATGCTACTTAATTTCCTTGTTGTGAGCATAACCTCTACAGCTGTTTAAGACCCTAGCTTTTGATTCATAATCAAAGGACCATTTAAACCATTTTTTTTCTGTGCTTACATATCATTATCCAATGCATTTGGGTCCCAAACAGTCCCTGTACATGAGTACCATTTGTTTTAATTATTAAAATTGCTTGTATTTTTATTATATTCTAAATAGGCAGTATGGGTAGTGATATGACTCAGAAGCCATGAAATGAATTTTGGTTTAATGACTCTAAAAAGTAAAAAGCAATTTGCTTCCTCTGACAAATGGCGTTGGTTCATCTGGGGCTCTACAGACAGTTGATATTTTCTAACAGCTCTAGGCTGCCTCTTCATCAGACCTGTAATTATAGGTTTGTCTTCTGTGCAAGTATGGGAAATCATCTAGGTATTTTTTTTTTATGCTTGTCATGCTAGAAGAAAGATAGCACATGCCTTTCTCACAAATCAATCGTTTAGGCATTGTAGGCAGAACATGGAAAGTAGAACAGTGGACAAATGATATTTTTTCCTAAAATTTATGAATCTCTTTTGTTGGTATCATTGATTTAAAAAGGTTTTACAATAGCTATGTGCATATGATCATATAAAAGGACACTTATCGCAATGAACTCCAAAAATGGAAGCAAGAGGTTTTTTATTGTAGTGTATTTTCTTCTTTCCTTTCTTTCTATGGTTCATTCCCTTCTGTAGTTGTTTCTTATTTTTGTACCCTTTCTCTTGTATTTAAGTTTATCTGATTTGGGGAGGGGAAGGGGAAGCACAGAAACTGTGGGACCAAGGGTAGTCAGCAGTGAAACCCTCTAGACATTGTGATGGAAATGAACTGTACAACTTGGGGGAGAGAGAGAGAAGTTGGGAGGGGAAAAACTGGGAGAGAAATGAGGGAGGAGGTGGCAATGTTCAAAAGGAGATCTACTCATTAACTGACTTATGTAGCCGTAACCCCTTTGTACATCACCTTTACAATAAAACTTTAAAAAAAAAAAGATTTTAAAAACTCAAGTAGATTCTTCAAGCTAGATATTTCCCAGACAGCCCCAAAAGGGTAGCCATCTAACAACACTGTGAAGGAGAATTTTATTACTTAGGTTTTTTTTTTTCCTTCCTACTTTGAAGGATTCCTTGGTCAGCTTTCTATCTCTATAACCCACACTCATAGGTGTTAGGTGCTTTGGCAAGAGAACTCTGGTGCTCTCAAGAATCATGAATGAGCATAAGTTTTAGTCTCTCATTCAGGAGAGACCATTATTTCAAGTATCTTTGGAAATAATTCACTTCTTAGTGTAACATTAAAAAAAAAGAAAGCTTATATATTCTCTGATATATTGACTCCATGCTAGGGGCATGGTTCTGAGCTTCTTTTTATTCTTCTTTACCTTATATGTCTCTTGTAGTTGTAGTTAAGCTAGTCATACCAGATTTCATTTTGGCTTCATTTCCAGTTGGTATTGTCTGGATAAAATAGTAGGTAATTATTGGACTCGTTTGCATACGATGAGGTTTTTCAGGAAAAAGAGGCATCTCTTAGAACTACCATGTTGCAGAAAGATCGGGAAATAGGCTAGGAATTTGCAGACTTCATCTCCAGGTCCCGTGCAATTCCTTCCTCACTACTTTCATTCCTTCTCACCCCTGCTCATTTCTTCTTGCCCTTCTTGTTCCAAGCGACTCTCTCCTGTGAGTGAGAGAGAACATGGCTGACAGTGACTCTTGAGTCTTTCCTATTACAGGGCTCCAGCTGCTTCAGAACAGAGCAACCAAACCTGACTGTCCTAAGTCCAAACACACCGGGGAAAGGAATTCCTGTTCCTGAACCTACCATGCTGAGCAATGTCATGCAAGAACACTGCAGTTGGGAGGAAGATATGTAGGGATGGAGAGTAGGTGGAAGAGTAGGAATGCAGGCAGTAGGTGGTGGCTACATCACCTGTCTCTAGAGTGTGGCACTGGAGTTCATGAGTGCATTCTATCAAGGCTAGGGCTGGGGGCTTGACCGGCATGGATTATTAGCTAGATTCCCTCCCTTAGCCTAGCTCTACTGCGTGCCTGGCTATCAATATCACAGTGGCAAGTGTGTGGGTGGATGCTCAACTGAAGTCCCTCGCCACTACTAGAAAAACAACTCAAAGAACATGTATTTATGCTAGCGAGCCCTTATAATGTGGGATTTCCCTCAGCAGCAATTTGCCTTCTTTGCCAGCTCTCTGTAGCACAGTTCTGGTTCCAGTCACACGATGCTGTAATCAGAGGGCACCATGAGGCTTTGTAGAGAGACAGCTCTGTGGTTGTCCTAGAGAGAGCAAAAGTCAAATATATGTGCCTTTGGGATGTATTTGTAGCTATTAGCCAATATCTTTTGTAGTTACCCAAAGCACTCCCAATTTGGACTCTAAATTTTTGGGTCTGTGTCTCAGTTTGACTCTGTTTATGATCTCAATGATCGTAGGCTACTCAGTTTCCCTTTCTGAGCCATAATCATTATCATTTTCTTTCCTCTTCTTTCTTCTCCTGTCCATTCTCCTCCTTTGTGATACTGAGGATTAGCTCAGAGCCTCATACTTGCAAGGCAAGCATCCTACCACTTGAGCTGTGCTATGCCCCTAGTTCTTTTGCTTTTAGTTTATTTTTCAGATAGGGTCTCACACATTTGCTGAGGCTGGCCCCAGAGTGATCCATCATTGCCACCTGAAAGCTAGGAAGTGTGCCATGCAAAGGACATAGCTAGCAAGACCAATAGAAAGCCCAGGGATTGGGAGAAGATCTTCACTAGCCATACAACAAACAAGGGTCTCATATCTAAAACATACTTGGAACTCAAAAAATTAAATCCCCCAAAAACAAATCCTCAAAGGAACAACGGCCCTATAAATAAGTGGGCTAAAGACTTAAAGAGAAATTTCTCTGAAGAGGAAATAAGAATAGCCAATAGATACATGAAGAAATGCTCAACCTCTCTAGCCATAAAAGAAATGCAAATCAAAACAACTCTGAGATATCACCTCATCCCAGTTAGAATGACTATAATCAAGAACTCTAATTACAACAGATGCTGGAGGGGATGTGGCCAGAAGGGAACCCTACTGCATTGTTGGTGGGAGTGTAAACTTGTTCAGCCACTTTGGAAACAGTATGGAGGTTACTCAAAAGACTCCACATAGAGTTCCCCTATGACCCAGCAATCCCACTTTTGGGCATTTACCCAAATGATCACAAACAAGACCATACTAAAGCAACCAGCACAACTATGTTTATTGCAGCATTATTTACCATAGCTAAGATATGGAACCAACCCAGGTGCCCCTCAGTAGATGAATGGATCAAGAAAATGTATATATGGGGGGCTGGGAAGGTGGCTCAGTGGTAGAGCGCTTGTATTGCATGCTCGAGGCCCTGGGTTCGATTCCTCAGCACCACATAAGCAAAAAGAAAAAAGCTGGAAGTGGCGCTGTGGATCAAGTGGTAGAGCACTAGCCTTGAGCTGAAGAGCTGAGGGACAGCGCCCAGGCCCAGAGTTCAGGCCCCACGACCGGACCCCCCCCAAAAAAGAAAATGTATATATGGAATGTATATATGTATACATGTATATATAAATGTATATATGTATATACGTATATGTATATACATATAAATGTATATATGGATCAAGAAAAAAATATATATGGAATTCTATGACTCCATCAGAAAGAATGACATTGCCTCATTTGTTAGGAAATGGAAAGACTTGGAAAAAATTATATTACGTGAAGTCAGCCAGGCCCAAAGAAACATAGGTCCCATGGTTTCCCTTATTTACAATAACTAGTATATGTCTGAGACAAGCAGAAACAGTCAGATAAGTTGATATTAGGTGAAATGAGCCTCAAAATAAGGACTCAAAGGTTTTTCTTTCTTGCTATTATTTCTAACATATTTATAAGATTATTTCTTTGTTGCTTTGTATGTCCCTCCCCCATGGTATAACCCCTGTTTATACTATATTTGATGTTGATATACTTTGTGGAAGAGAAGGGAAAAAACAAATTGTTTAAATAGGGATACAGGTAGACTCATTGCAACAATGAGATATACAAGACGTTATGTCAAAAAATGAACTTTACAGCTTTGGGGCGGGGGGGGGGGGCAGGGAGGGGGAGATGGGAAGGAGGCAACAATGCTTGATAAGAAGTGTACTCATTACCTTGCTCATGTAATTGTAACCCCTATGTACGGTATTTTCACAAAAAAAGAACTTGACAATAAAAAAAAAGAAGTGTGCCATGATACCCAAACCATTATTTTTCAAACTTATGAAATAGGGATAGTGGTACTCAGATAGATCCATGCTGTGTGAACTGTGAACCAATGAGATTGCTTTCTTTTTGTCTTTGTTATCATCACTCTGCCTTGGATGACATAATAGCATGTCTCCCCATCTCTTAATCTCTTAGCATTTCTCTCTGCTGGTTCTGAATGAATAATCAGGGTCTTTCTCAGAAAAGAGAAAAGGAACCCAGGACTATTGGGTGGAGCCTGACTCGTGGTTTTTGTGGTTTTGTGTGTGTGTGTGTGTGTGTGTGTGTGTGTGTGCGCGCACGCATGTTTGCATTTCATTGTGGCTTTCTGTATTTGTTTGTTATTTAGCATAATTTGGGGAAACTCTTCTTTGGGTTAAGGCTCTTTGTGGACATACATTGTGATCCAGCTTGATGTCCCCCTGGGAAGTGTTTTTAGAAAAAATAGAGGTGTTTCATCAATGCTGATGATCTATCACAATTAAAACTTGTGGCTTAGGTCATTCTGGCAACCTCTCATTTTTAACTAAAATAGGTTATGTGCATTTTCTCCTGTATAGGTCTGCCTAGGTGTAAACACATACCATTACCTTTAGTCATCTGTTAAACATCTTCCCATATGAAGAAGGTTAGATTAGAGGCCCTATAGCAATACTTCTCAATGTCCCCCTAGCCCAACCAGGGACATTTGATAATGTCTGGAGACATTTTGTCTCAGCTGGTAGAAGTGTCGGTATCTAGTTGTTACAAACCAGGGATGCTGTTAAAATCCATCATGCAAAGGTCAGCCACCCACAACCAAGAATTATCTGCCCCAAATGTCAGTACAAGCTCTTCTTGTCACAATGTGGTTTGATTGTTGAGTTTTCATTTGATGGAGAAGGAGAGAAATCACTTTGGGGCCACGATTTTTCTTATCATCAAAAGGCATATTTAGGGGCTACCCACTAAGATTCATCTGAAATTAAATGGGAACCCCATTTTAAATTCCAGAAGTAGTCACCTTACTTTTGTTGAAGACAGAGCCACTTGTTCCCTCCTGCAAATGTCATAGATCTTTCTTAGTTGAAAGGACAAGTTGACCCTTCCTGCCTTCCCATCTTCCTAAGAACATTAGGACTCTGTGTCGATTATTTTTGTGTGTGTGTGGGTCAGTGGAACAGTCAAAGAAATAAAAGAAGGAAGAAAAATCTGTGTCCCAATTTCAGACCCAGAAACATTGAGCAATGCCTACAACTAAGCAAAAAACAAGACCAACGGCAAAAAAACAAATCAGAAACCTTATAATTACCTGGGGTAGTTTTGCTGGGTATATGTAATGCAAAGGGGACTCTCCAATCTACATAAGTTATCAGAAGAGATAACAGGTTTCTTCTTAGAATGCTATGTCCTAAGTTCTTGGAAAAGTGCAATAAAGCCTCCTATTTTTTTCTCCTACTTTGTTTCTTTGTGAACAATTCAATACATGAGGACCTTTAAAAAAATAAAATGAAATCAAGCCTTAGAAATTGAATCCTAAATCAAATCACACATTCAGTAATTTATTTAAAAGAAATAGCAACATATTCAGTGTAATTCAGGAGATTTCTAATAGATGGTAATAATTTACAGTGAGGTTAAAGTGCTCTCGGGTTGGATCTCTGATTATATGGTACCATGGACACAGTGCAGGTCCACTGATGTGTTGTCTGTAGATGAGTTCCATCAATCTGCATGTGGAGGAGGGTATTTTCTATCCCTGAATGGGAGTGTTTCTTGGGTACCACTGCTGAGCTTATTGCTAGGGAAGTAGTCATAGTAGCTCCCATCACCTGGGAGCTGGCTTTAAAGTAAGTCAGAAGGACTCATGCTAATTATTATTGACAATCAGAGTTCCATTCTACAATCTAAGAATGATATGTGGCCAGTGTTAAGTGTTGAACAGCTCTCTGGATTCTGGATGTTGCAAGGAAGGGGAGGATGGGGATGAGGTTTTGCTGTACTTTTCAAAGAACTTTGGACATAGCATTCTAAGAAGAAACCTGTTCCTTCTTCTGGTACCCGCCCCCCACTCACACATACACACCCTTCAAAACTGCAGCTGAGAGTGATAACTGTATAATCTGCATAACTTGAATTGGGGATAGAGGTTAGATGTGAAGTTCACTAGTATGATTGGAGATCATCTATTTTACCCCTCTCCCTGTTTTTCAGAATCCTAACTTGACTACCTTTGGATTGTAGATCTTTTCTAAGGAGGAGGTCATCGGGGCTCTTGAGTCTGAATCATTTTGTTTAGCCAGGGAGAGAAGGTAAGGGAGAGGTGGTCCTGACTGGAAAGATGGTAGGCTGGAAAGGAAGAGGTGAATTAGGAGATGTCTTTGGAGGAAGGGCAGGACACATGTTGGTGTCTTCTTGGAGGTAACAGAAATGAAGGAAGCAACAATGGTGGCATGCTTCTGAAGGGACATAGCCACTCCATCTGTGAACTGCCAATGGAAATGACATCCTCGCTCCGCTCTCCTGGGAATCTGACTTGAATTAGACTCCTTTCTTCCTGCTTCCTTCTCCTGGTCCTCTCATAATGTAGGCTGGTTAAACACTTAACACCCTTTGCTAGTGTTAATCAGCCTTTTTCTCACAGATGCTAATGAACAGCTTGCCTTTCAAAGGATAATACAGTTTTCCCTTGGTATTTATATGAACAGAGGCAGACAGGTGATTTCTGGAGCTGAGGAGGCAATGATCCTGGGTTTAATGCTAGAAGACCTCTGATTTGTTTCTCTTTTCAGAAGAGAACTAGCACATTTGTTTAGGGTCAGGGTAACCTCTCAGAGGAGAGCTGTTTCCCTGGTCATTTCTGATCAGCACTTGCGTTAGCTTTCTATTACAATCACAAAATATCAACTTTAAGGTTTAAGTAAAAGGATGTGTACTACAGTACTCTTCATGGTACTAGAAGAGTACTTCAAAACTGGAGATATATTCTTGTGTGTGCGTTTGTGTGTGTGTGTGGGTGTGTGTGTGATGTGTAAACATGCACATGTGCACACCAGTACTGAGGCTATGAGGTCTCATTTAGCTTTTTTTTCATAGGCGCTCTTCAGCATTGAGAAAGAAAGAAAATCTTAAGGGAGGAGAAAGCTGGAGACAAGGTCCTGGGTGTGATTTTGGGAAACTGGGGAACAGATATATTCAGCCATGGTCTTGCAGTTGGTGGCAGGGATGTGGAAGTATCTCATAGCTGCTAAGTAAGACCCTTGCATTGTATATCATGCTTTTGCTTTTCTCTTTTAAGTTATAATTACTTTCCCTCCCTTTCCCTTTTGGTGAGCCTTCCTGTTTCTCTGACATTTTCTCCTCCACCAGCATTTCTTTCATATTTTCTTTCTTGCCATGTCTCCAGTTTAGCTGCTCCCTCTTTCCTAGCATCTAATTCTCTTTTCCAACTCCCATGTTTTCCTTTTAATTCATGAGACCTCTTTGCCTTTGAACTTTTGCCTTTCTCCTTCAAGCCCCTATATTCTGAGAATATACTTGTCTTAAACTCAGGATCGAGGAGGAAATTTTCCTTTGCACAGCTCTTTGTATAATGCGAAAGAGCATCTCATGAGTATCTGGTATCCTAGGAAACGAATAGAGCAGTAGTTTCTGAGCATGGCCTGACTTTTGCACACTGTGATTGTGAGACACCAAGAAAGGAGAATCTCACACCTGGCTTCAGTGCTGCACATTTTGCCTCTGTCAGAAAAAGAAGCCAAACAAGGAACCCATTTTCCTACCTTTCTCTATCACTCCACCAATCATTAAAATTGCTTCACCTTACTTGTTTCCTCTTTACAAAAATATTTCCCCCCTTTTCTGTGGCGTTTCCATGTTTCTCCTTGTTTGTTTTTCTTTTTAGTTTCCCCTTAGCTATTAGAAATTATATCACCCTCTTCCTAACGTCTTTCTTTGGCATTGGAAGATACAGTCAAACAGTGTCAGAAATTCTGCTCCTTGTATGTCCCTACTTTTCAGATGAAGGTGTATGAATTTGTGTGAAGGATGATAGAGAAATTTGGGAGACTTGGATGCTTCTTGAAGTTCTTCATGGGAAACAGGATTTCTTTCTGTTTCTTATTTGGAGGTAATATGAACATAGAATTGTAGGCTGAAAGAAATCTCCATTGCTCATTTAAATAAGCTTTAGCCCAGTGTGGACACCCTCTGCTTCTTTACTGTTGTTCTGCAGCCTGGTTTTGATTCTTACCAGCACTGGGAGTGTACTAACATATAAGTACCAGCTGAATTCCTGGCTGGCACTGCTCCTACACACTCATTCCCACGATTATGCTGTCCTAGATCTGCATTATTGGTACCTATTAATTGGTATCTGCTTCCTAGAACTATATAGTCCAAAATTTTTAGACAATTCTCTTTTGAAGATCAAAGATATGTCAACTGTTGAAGGTACTTCAACTATCTTCTTTTATTTTTGAAGAATATCAGAGGTTCCACCAAAAATAATTAAATGAAATAAATCATTCTTGGTACCCTTTGACTATAATAGAAAAGCTCAATTTTCTGATGACTCATTTCCCAGTACAGGATAGCTCAGAGTCCTAGAGAAGTTATGAGAGATTAAAAGTGTTGCTCACAGGGCTAGAGATGTTGCACAAGGAGTATAACAAACACAAAGCTATGAGTTCAAATCCCAGTACCACTAAAAGAAGTATTATCTCACAGAATGAAGATTGAAACCAGCAAATTTAAATTTAATATTAAGTTGATGTTGTGAGTCTTTGTGTCAGAAATAATGCCAATTGTAGTTTTCATCATTTCAAGAATACTCTTTATGTTTTGTATTTTGAGGCAGTCTTGCTCTATAACTTAGGTTGGCTTAGAATTCCTGATCTTCCTTCTGGTAATATCTTCCCACTGGTAATATTCAATACCATGTTGCTTTCTTTCTACATCTAGCCATGGCACATCTCACTTGGTTTTTTTGTTTTGTTTTGTTTTTTTGTTGGTAGTGGGACCCAAACTCTGGGCCTGGGTGCTGCCCCTCAGCTCTTCAGCTCAAGGCTAGCGCCCTACCACTTCAGCCACAGCGCCACTTCTGGTGTTTCTCTGCTTATGTGGTGCTGAGGAATCAAACCCAGGGCCTCATGCATGTGAGGCAAGCACTCTACCACTGAGCCACCTTCCCAGCCCTCACTTTTAGATGAGAAAAGTGAAGCTCTCACATAACCTAGTTTGCAAGTGAATGAGTCATGACCTTATCATGCTTCTTCTGACTTTTAGTCCTTCACTAATATGTGTGTCCTTGTCTTCCCAAAGTATGTTCATTGTCATGAAATTACATGCAATAAATTATCTCATTTGAGCATACAATTTAATAGGATTCTTACACATTTGTGTGTGTAGTGAATGTGTATAGATGTGTGCTTTTCTGGATATGGGCTGTGGAAGACAGAAACTGTAGTAAAGAAATCCAGTCAAGTCAAAGTGTAGTTTGAGGCAATTATAAAAATGCTAATAATATATGATAACCACTGAAGCTGTCTTCCAGTTTTGATCATCCACGTAATCAACTTGTTACCAATTCCAGGTGTCAAGGTGGAGAGGAATGAGTCACTCCTTCAGAGTTAACCCAAAGGAATTATGGGAAAAGAGGTGCAATGTAGGAGGAGTTAGGAAAAACTTTGAAATTAAAAACCCAAACAACAACTATGAAGGCCTGCTAGGTTGGAAAGGGGAGAAGGAGTCTGGCAAGAGGCGAAGAGGAGAGGGATGCGTCAGGAAGAGGGACAGTTCTGGGATGTAGGCTGGGGCCCTTGTGTTGTTCTTTTCATGATGTGGGACTGAGATTCTGGTATGATGAGAACGTTTCTTTCTTTGCAAAGTAAAACCCAGATGGCTAAATTTAATTCTATTCGACACCACTGGTGATTCACCCGGGCTCAGGTGCGCCCACATACAGCTGGCACCAGCTCTGTGTGCCTGTCAGGCTGAGTCTGCAGCAGCCCAGCTTCCCTGTGGAGCAGGAGGGGCAGGCGGGCTGTAGTCACCTTGACTTTTCTGTGTCTCCATCTGCAGCATCCTGGCCACTGCAGGAACGCACTTCAACACCCACGTGGACCTGAGGACCCTCCGGGCTGTGCGTGTCCTGAGGCCCTTGAAGCTTGTGTCAGGAATACCTAGTGAGCAACTCTTTGTTTGTATTTTTCCTCTTTCTGCTCTGCTTGTATCTTTATTGGTGTATTTCTCAACGGGATCCAGAGTCTGAAACCAATTGGGCTAAAGTGGAAATGAATCCTGGGAGGATGCCCCAGTGGTAATAATAGAGTGGAGATGTAGCAATTGAGCACAACATCCAACTTTTAGATTTAATTTTTTTTCCTAGACTTAAATGATAGTAAGAGATTTTTCACAGAAAATTAGGAAAGTAAAGAAAGTGATTAAAAAAAGAACATCACTCTTAATCCTATTACTCAGAGATAACTTGTTAATGCTACAGAATGTATTTTCTCCATTCAGTTTTCCTGAATATCACATGTGTATCTAGTTTTGTGTGCTGAAGTAGGGATTTTTATGTGGCTAAACAACATAAAAAATTAAATAAGTACTGGGCCTGAGTGGCTCAGGCCTGTCATCCTAGCTATTGAGGAGGCTGAGATCTGAGGATCAAGGTTCAAAGTCAGCCCAGGAAGACTTTTGTGGCTCAAGTGGTAGAGCACACACAGCCTTGAGCAAGAAAACTTAAGTGAGAGTGTAAGGATTTGAGTTCAAGTCCCAGAACTGGCACAAACTAATAAAATAAAACATATAAAATAAATAAAAGTCATCTCCTGTTTTGAAGTATTCTTCCAGTACTATGAGCGTACCGCAGTGGAAACCCTTTCACTTAAATGTTGACCCAAATCACTGATCATTTTCTCAGGCCAGCATCCTGGAAGTACAAGGTCTGGGTCATAGGCTTTGGCATTTTCTCAACAGTGTTGTGCCAACTGTGTTTCTCCCACAGGGAATGAGAGAATGGCTCTGAGACACAGTGACGGGGAAGAGCAACTTTGTCCCTGCTTTTGTAGATTTGTAGCTTAGCAGGGAGAAGCCTTGTTTCCTTTAGGGAAGGAACACACTCTAATACGTTTCTTCTATAAGAGGAATCCAGAAGACAACATAGATGGAACAGGAGAAAGGGTAATAAACTAGCTTGTCACTGAGCAAGAAAGAGTGAAGAGAAAGGAAGGGAAAGAAGAGGAAGTATGATGGCCATCCTCAGCTTAATTTGCTCTGGCTATTTCTGTGAATGGCAGTGTCATCTCAAAAGTGATGGTTCTTCCTGTCCCCCCCCCCCCCCCCCAAGACTTGCCCTCCTTCTAGGGCTTCATGTCCTTCCCTTTTCTCTCTTTAGGCCTGCAGATTGTACTCAAGTCCATCATGAAGGCCATGGTGCCTCTCCTGCAGATTGGTCTTCTGCTCTTTTTTGCCATCCTGATGTTTGCCATCATTGGCTTGGAATTCTACAGTGGGAAGTTACACCGAGCATGCTTCATGAACAATTCAGGTATTTTCTATCTTCTTACTCTCCTTTCTTGCCCTTCTGGTCATG
This sequence comes from Dipodomys spectabilis, assembly GCF_019054845.1. Lineage (NCBI taxonomy): Eukaryota > Metazoa > Chordata > Mammalia > Rodentia > Heteromyidae > Dipodomys > Dipodomys spectabilis. The sequence continues at coordinate 13,408,925 of NW_024870696.1, read as the reverse complement.
GGGGGGGGGGGGGGAGACGGGGCTGGCAATTTCAGGACATTTAAAGCCCTAAAAATATGTTCTGTTCTCAATCCTAGAATTAGAATGAGATGCATCCAAAGTCAGCAGCCTTTTGAGTCACATCCAGTGTAAAAAATCTCCACATAAGCCAAGTTCTAGTGGCTCATGACTATTATCTTAGCTATCTAGGTGTTTAAGAGCTGAGAATCACTGTTCAAAGCCAGCCCAGGCAATAAAATTCATGAGACTCATATTCAATTAACCACCAAAAAACTGAAAGTGGAACTGTTGCTCAATTGATAGGACATTAGCCTTGAGTGAAAAAGCTAAAGGACAATGTCCAGGCCCTGTGTTTAAGCCCCTATACTAGCATGCAAACATACATGTGTACACACACACACACACACACACACACACACACACACACACACACACACACACACACACACACACACACACACACACACACACACACACACACACACACACACACACACACACACACACACACACACACACACACACACACACACACACACACACACACACACACACACCCTACTTGGAACTGATACTCAAAAAGGAGTACCCTTTTAGGCTATACCTAGAAGACCAGACTTAGACTAGAAACTGTTAGGCAGGACATTGCCCCATTTGTTAGGAAATGGAAAGACTTGGAGAAAATTATATTAAGTGAAGTAAGCCAGGCCCAAAGGAACATAGGTCCCATGGTTTCCCTTATTTGCAATAACTAGTATATGTCTAAGACAAGCGGAAACGGTCAGGTAAGTTGATGTTAGGCGAAATGAACCCCAAGATAGACACAAGTGGTTTTTCTTTCTTGCTATTGTTTCTAACATATTTATAAGATGATTTCTTTGTTGCTTTGTATGTCTCTCCCCCACAGTGTAATCCCTGTTTTCACTGTATTTGATGTTGGTATAATCTGAGGAGGGGAAGGGAAAAAACAAATTGTTTAAATAGGGATACAGGTGGACCCATTGCAACAATGAGATGTACAAGACATTATATCAAAAAACAAACTTTACAACTTTGTCGGGGCGGGGGAGGATTGGGGAGGTGAGATGGGAGGGCAGGAATGGTAAGGGGAAACAAAGGAGGAGGCAACAATGCTTGATAAGAAATGTACTCGTTACCTTGCTCATGTAATTGTAACCCCTCTGTATGGTATTTTCACACACACAAAAAAAAACAACAGAAGAAAAAACTGTTAGGCAGCTTCTTTCTATGTTTTGACCCATGTCATGTGTGGAATAACTGAGGGAGCTCTGAGGTTGGCCTGCAGTTATGCTTTGGAGAGTTTGTGGGATGTGTAAACCCTAGATTCTCATCTCTGTAGCTTATTTTTTCCAAGTTGAATAGAATACCCTAGGATAGTAGGGGCTAGGTTGAAGCATTTCAAAATTAGGTCCCATGTTTTTTTATGAAAAGACTTCAAAGAATTTTCATTGTTACCTTTTATTCAAAACTAGAAATCCATGTCAGAAAAAACAAGACATTCAACTCTACTAAAAGGCTGTAGTTTAGGGTGACATCAATCAAGATTCATTGTATTCATAAAGTGATTTCTTGAATTACTAACTCTTTTGTACAACTACTTAAAGATAATTTTAAAAAATCAACCCTGTAATGTATAACTTTCCCCCAAGAAACCCAGAATTTAGCTTGGCATCTCAAGTCGGAAAATGGGTAGAATCTGCCTTTATTTCAGAGACTTGATAGGACTCTGAGGCCCATTCCTATAAATCCCTGCAGTAGTCCAAGTTAGGGTGGATGCTGGGGCCTGTGCAAGTGGAAGAAGGGCACCATTCTCCAAGGTCACTGAGAAACCAGAGATGATTCATAAACTGGAAAGGAGACGAGGACAGGGAGGAGAGGGGGCACGAGGCAAGGAGGGCAAGTCTGTGTGTTGATAGATTCACTTGTTTGTGGATCTCTGGGGTCATATCCAAACTCACGCTAAGTGCCATATCATTTATCCCCCACCCTCCAAATATGTCCACAGGTATTCTAGAAGGATTTGACCCCCCGCATCCATGTGGTGTGCAGGGCTGCCCGGCTGGTTATGAATGCAAGGACTGGATCGGCCCCAATGATGGAATCACCCAGTTTGATAACATCCTTTTTGCTGTGCTGACTGTTTTCCAGTGCATCACCATGGAAGGGTGGACCACCGTGCTGTACAATGTGAGTGGAGCTCGTGGGATGGAGGTGGAGGAGGGCAGGAGCTTGGAGGAGGCTTCCTGTGTGGTTTGGGCTGCGTTGTCTGGGGACAGGAAAGGATGGGGATAGGTTTGGGGAATGCATATTCAATTGTGTCCTCAGCTGTGGAAGTACATAGCCTTTTACCATAGTTCGGACATTGTGCTCTGTGCCGGATGGATGAATAAACTAATTAAATCAGATTGTTTTAAGTTATAGGGTGTGTTGGTTTAACATGATGGTGGGGACACTGAGGTGTAGGATTCTTGCTTACTCTACTCAGAGAACTCGCCATGAAATTTGGAAGCGGTTACAGTGTTTGTCCACCCCAGTTATCTGTTAGAGTCAGCTGGGAACTTCAAAAATTATATCACTTGGACTCCACTCCCCGTCAATTAAGTAGGGACTATCTTGGGGTGAAGGCCTATTGCTGACAACTTTTTTAAAAAGCTTCTGTGCTGATTTTAATATGCACTGTCAAGAATTGGCTACATTATAAGTACAGTGGAAGGAAGCATGGCTAATTCAAAGATCCATCAGGAGGGCTTGGTGGAAAGTCAGATTCCCAAGGCCTCTCTATGGAGACTCTATCTAGTTGTTCTGATACGCTTCTTACAGATCTGTTGGAGATTGGCGTGATCAGACATGCTTGGAAAGTTCTGAGTTGAGATAAGGCTGTCTGGGCCTCCTGTCAGGGATGTTGGAGAAATCTGCAGAGAGACAGACATTCCATAAGGTGACCACGAAGTCTCGTCTGCCTTCTAGAGTCTGATTTTGCTAAGGCATCCCAAAGCATAGTGCAAAGTCCAAGTTCAAAGAATGAGAGATGAAAACCACATTTGGGGAAGGACTATCAGCCTTCTGTGCCTGGGAAGAGCAAGGCAGGTGCCTTCAGAATGAGTCTGTGCATACTTGTGCACATGGCCTGGCTTTACCTTCACAGGCCCTCTTCTCCTGATCTTTTAAGTCTGTTTAGAACTCATTGGGTGAGTGTGGAGAAGGAAATGCTATATCTTAGGAGAGTCTTAGCCAGATATTAAGGATTGTTTTCCATGCATGAGGCCTGTGCGTGTAGTTACTTAATAGGGGCTGAGTATAGTCAACCCTACTTTTTCACAGGTTCAATATCTATGGGATTCAACCAACTAAGGATGGAAAATATTCAAGGAAATAGTTAGGTGGTTGCTGACATGTGCCATGTCATTAGGCCTATGACAGATGTTTTTACTAATCATATATAGATTTTATTCATTATTCCCTAAACAATACACTATAATACATGCTTATATAACATTGACATTATGTTAGATACACTAAGTAATATAAAGATGAGCTAAAGGATATAGGAAAGTGTGTATAGCTATATGAAAATACTATGCCATTTTATATCAGGAACTTGAGCAACCTCAGATTTTAGTAGCAACTGAATCACTCCTAACTCAGTTTTCTGCAGACCTTACAAGCATGGATCCATTCCTAGTAGCATGCAAAAGAACCGAGAAGCCTGGATGAAAGATGCATACACCGTTAGGCTAAATTTTCAAAGGACAGCTTAGAAGTCTTAAGGACCAGCGAATGCTCTGTAAACCCAGAGAGCTCAGCTGTGATCCAGAGACTCCTGGAGAACACTGGGATTTTTGTGAGCTGTGGGAGATAGCAGGAAGCAGAGAAGGGAGGCAAGTTTGAGGAGCGCAGTCACTCCTCATTTGAGAGAGAAAGGTTGTCTTGAGGCCACGTCACTCAGATGAGCCAGACATCTCAAGAAATTACAGCACTGGCCCTGCAGTGGCTGGTGTCATGTCTTCGGGTTTGAGGAGTGATATACTTCAATTATATGTGTAGACTCACCTAAGTGATGTGATAAATGCATTGAAAGTGTAAAAGGAGAAGTGTTGCATTTGAGGATATAGGTGTGATCTGTTGGTCCTCTGTTGGTCTTCTGTAGCCAAGGCTTGTACCAAGAAATGGGGGAAAAGCTGAAAAAAATAACTTGCCTTTCTTCTTGCTTGCTTTGCTTCCTTCCTTCCTTCCTTCCTTCCTTCCTTCCTTCCTTCCTTCCTTCCTTCCTTCCTTCCTTCCTTCCTTCCTTCCTTCCTTCCTTCCTTCCACCATTACATGTCAAGCTACTATGCTAAACCTGGGGGAGAAAAAAGTGCCATGAATTCTCTCTCATGGTGCTTTCTTCTAATCCCCATTCCTCTAGATATCTGTCTGGTATGAATGACTTGCAAAGAGATACTAAGGAAACAGGGATACTAAGGAAACTTCAGAGCCTTTGAAACTTTTCATTGGATCAGCTCCTGGAGCCACTGTCTCGCACCCTTTCGGATACCCTGCCTGTTAGTTACTGAGCTTCAGTTTACTGAAGGCCTCCTAGTAGACTTAGATGGTTGGGTCTAGCCATGGGGGAACTAGTCAAGTTGTAGGTTTGGTTTCCCAAAAGTAACTGGTTATTCCTGGGCCAAGAGAACTGCAATGAACTCTGAAAGGACATCACTTTCCAAAGCACTGGAGCTAGGGGCAGCGCTTGGAGCTAGGAACCATTGCCAGAGGGGATAGTCCCAGTTAGGTAGATAGCTACACTGTGATTGAGGAGAGGCTGAATAAAAGAAGTACCAGTTTTCAGAAAGTAAAACAAAGACAAAGTGTGATTCCCACAAGGCAGAGAGGTAGAAAAAGCTAGGCTTTGATTGACAGTTTCTGGATGAATTCTGATCCAGTCAGGGTTCTGTTGTAGAACCTAGACATACCTCGCAGACTTAGGGTCTTTGCCTCTGGAGGGGCAGGTTCAAGGAGGCAGATTCCTCCAGTGACTGGGCAGAGAGCTCACGATTGATGGTGGAGTCACATCTTACAAGCTGCTTATTGGCCCAAATTCAGTCTTTAATCTTGGAGAGAAAAAGGATGAAGAAGGAAGAAAGCAACAGTTTAAATGATGCAGTCCACCTGCTATTCCACTCAGTGTGCTATGCTCATTCAGAGTTGAAGATGGTGTCTAGATTTTGGCTTAAAGTCTGAAGATTCGGATAGCATGTAAAAGACCTAGCCTTTTTTCATTTAATTTTAACTTACACTTTGTAATGATACTATTTGTATGTGTGTATATGTATATATACATAAACATATATACACATATATTCATGCACAAATACATTCACATACATGGATGCATATAAGTACTAGTCAATTTAGCATTCTTTTTTATAAATATATTTATATATTTAAATATACAGTAGAATATACATTTCTCTTTATATATATATGTATGTATCTTTTAACAATTTTTTTATTGTAAAGATACTATACAGAGGGTTACAGTTACATGGAGCAAGGTAATGAGTACACTTTCTATTGAGCATTGTTACCCCCTCCATTGTTTTCCCCCTACCATCCCTTCCCTCCCTCCCTTCCCCGAGGTTCTTTTTTTTTTAATTGTGATTAAGTGATTACATAATTTCCCAAATTTCACAGTATTGTGGAATAATGATGCTCATTTAAAGTCACAAGTTCATTCTAACTTTCCTGGAGCAAATTGTCTATCACAGTCATAACATATAATGGTGTACACATATACCCATACATGTGATCAGCAGCATGGGGATATTTAGTAGTGGTTTGACCAGATGAGTGGGAGTTCTTTGTTTCTTAAGTCCTGTTAATTTTGTTGTATCACCTAACATTTTGGATTTAGCATCCACTTATCAGGGAGACCATGTACCGTTTGTCTCTTTGCTCTTGGCTTATCTCGCTCAACATGATTCCTTCTAGCTCCATCCATTTCCCTGCAAATGCCATTATTTTGTCATTTCTAATGGCTGAATAATATTCCATTGTGTATAGATACCACAATTTTTGGATCCATTCATCTGTGGTGGGGCATCTGGGTTGTTTCCATATCCTAGCTATTGCGAACAGTGCTGCAATAAACATGGAGGTGCACGTGTCCTTGTGTATTGGTTCCTGTTGTTCAGGGTAGATGCCTAGAAGTGGTATGACTGGGTCGTAAGGGAGGTCAATCTTTAGCTTTCTAAGGACCCTCCAGACTGCTTTCCAAAGTGGTTGTATAAATGTACCTTCCCACCAGCAGTGTAATAGGGTTCCTCTTTCTCCACATCCCCTCCAGCATTTGTCGTTGGCTGATTTGTGGATGTGGGACCTTCTGACTGGGGTAAGGTGGTATCTCAGGGTTGTCTTTATTTGCATTTCCTTCACCACCAGGGATGATGAACATTTCCTCATGTGTTTCTTTGCCATTTTTATTTCTTCATCTGAGAAGTCCCTCTTTAGTTCCCTTGCCCATTTAGTAATTGGTTTGTTAGGTTTGGGAGGGATTAGTTTCTTGAGTTCCCTGTATATACTGGATGTTAACCCCTTGTCTGATATATTGCTGGTAAATATTTTTTCCCAATTAGTTGGTTGTCTTTGTAGCTTGGTTGCGATAGATTTAGCTGTCAATTTACTATTCTAAATATTGGCGTCCATATATTTGTGTTTCTGTATATAGCAAAACCCTATCACTGAGCTATTATCACCCAAGTACATCTATAATTATATCATTTTTCCCCTTTCTATCATTCCTCACTCTGTGAATACCCAGTTTACTCGGCTGCTGCATTTCCTCATGTAGAACACTATTTGCTGGTCCATTGTCCCTTCTGTTCATTGGTGGCAACAAATATGCAGGATTTATTGGTGCCTAGTTACACCTAAGCCAGGAAGAGTGCTGAGGGAAAACTTCAGAATTAGCCTAGCCTGTGGGCTCGGTTTAACCATTTTATGGGTGACAGAAGTGCTTTCTTCAGTTTGCATACTTTTTCTGCTAGACAGACTCATGACTATGATTTTGTTTTGCATTGCCAATGGTTAACTATTAACTTTATTTACATATGACTTTTCTCATAATGCTCTATTGTAAGAAGAGGAAGGTAGGGCAACATGGAATTGCTCAATTTAATCTCTATCAAACTTTCAACTCTGTTGGTCAAACTCCATCTGTATTCTTAGCTCTCCTCCATCCATGGTAGAAAGAATAAAGCTGTCTACACTTCTGTTCACTGCTTCTTCTTGCTTTGACTGTCTCTCCCAAAGGTCTGCTCAACTTACAACCCCTCCCCGGTACTTACTAATTTAATTGATTTTATTTCTCCTGAACATGCTAGGTGTCCCTTTTCCTGCACAGCACGTTGTCCCTCTGATCGATGCTATTCACTGAGCAGATGTTCCTGTGGCTTGAGTATTAGCTTCTAATCCTCTTCACTGGGGCTCGATGTGGCCAAGAGAATCGACTTTCTCCTGATTCTGATCTGAGTCTGGTTCTTCCTTGTCATTCTAGTTTTATGCTGTCTGCTGACTCAGTCGGCTGTTTTATAGCAAGACTTAAGGTACCTATTGTAGTTCCTAGTCTCTGCCTGCAGTTAACTGAAATATCTGTGGTTCAACACTGGTATTTTTCATTTGTATATCTGGAGCTGGAGCTATTTCTCTTCCCTTGCTGTTGAGATGTATATAGGCACAGAAATACCCAGAGTCGTGCATTCTCCAGGTTTGTGGGTTTGCCTGCATCTCTATTGTGATTACGCATGAAACTGAGTCCCTGTGGATTTTAACACTTTATTGGCCTTTGGCAACTTGAAGTCCAGTTGTTTTCTTAGCATCTTCCTTATTCTTCATAAGTCATTGGGCCCACACCAATGCTCATGGCTTTGTCTTAAGTTGCCTTCTTCTCTTAGATTTTGTTGTTGTTACTGTTTTTTGGTGCTAGTAATGAGCTCAGAGCTGGGTGCTATCTCTGAGTGAGCTACTTTGCTCAAGCCTGACACTCTACCACTTGCACCACAGCTCCACCTCTAGCTTTATGGTGGCTAATTGAAGAAAAGAATCTCACAGACTTTCCTTCTCAGGCTGGTTTTGAACTGTGATACTACTCAGATCTCAGACTACTGAGTAGTTAGGATTACGAGGGTAAGCTACAGGCGCCTGGCCCATAGATGGTTTTTGTTAAATTTTTTGCCTTCTGTTCACTCTTTGCTTCATTAAAATTTTAGTGTGTTATGTTTCAACGTGAGCATGTCAAAAGAATGAGACCACATTCCAGGGTGGATGGAAAACTGTCATTCTCGAAGCACTTCTGATTGCTACAGAGGGCAACTTTGGATTCCGAGGTCCTTGAGAATACAGAACGTGACTTCTGATCTTTGTTTCATTCATCCCCCAGCATCTCACCCACATGTGCTGGTTATAGTGGAACACACTGTAGCTTCAGTGAAAAATAGGTGGCAGGAATCTGTCATCACCTCATGGAGCTAGAAGGGCCAGGTATACAGGTGGTAAAATGTGTAGACATTTGTATGCAGCATCAGTCATGCTCTAGAATAGGCTTGTCCCTGCCCCCACCCCACATCTCCATCTGTCACCTGGACTTCTCTGTTCTTATGGCCTTGCAGGAGTCTGGAATCCTGTAATATAGATGACCCTTGTAATCTGATACCTCTCACTTGTCTGATCCAGGAATTGGCCTCAAGAAGTGGATCCTGGAAGTGACTTTGCCCCTTTCCCTGGAAGACCAGGAGGCAAAGGTGTCTCCACCCAGTAAAGAGCCCTGCTAGTTGGAGATGCTGGTGGCTCGCACCTGTAATCCTAGCTACTCAGGAGGCTGTGATCTGAGGATTGTGATTCAAAGAGATCATGGGCAAGAAAGTTCATTAGAATCTTATCTCCAATTAACCACCAAAAATCTAGTAATGGAGTTGTGGATCAAGTGGTAGAGTATCAGCCTGGAGTGGTAAAACCTAAGGGACAGTGCCCAAGCTCTGAGTTCAAGCTCTAATTCCAGAAAAAAAAAAAAAAGAACCCTGCTAACTTCTTTCTGATTTCCTCCTCTGTTTGTCATCAGTCTTGTTTGCCAGGCTCTTCAAGGGGGAAAGAGGGTAGATGGAGGGAGAAACTATTTCTAGAGCTTTTCTTTCCTCTATGTACATTACTGGTTTAAGATTGATTAACTCACTATTCCTTTAGCAAGTATTTATCAAATGCCTATGACATGACGTGTCAGATGCTGTTATAGATGCTGGGAATGCAATAAAAAATAGACATAGGGAAGTTCTTACCCTTGTGGAGTTTCTAATCTAGTGGAAAATACATGCAGAATAAGTCCAACAACATGGTGTGCGGCAGATGGTGATACAGGGGCTATGGACCAAAAAAAAGTGGGGAAAGGGAAAAATTAGCTTTACTTTTAACTGTGGCTGTCAGGGAGAACAATGATATTGGACAAAGACTTGCAGTAGATGAAGAAGTGAGCTGAGTTCTCCAGTGGGGTGACAGGGTCCCAGGAAGAGGGGACAGCAGTGTGAAGATCATGAGATAGCTCATTCTGACTGTATTTATAGAACATCAAAGAAGCCAGTGTGTACTGGAACGCAGCAAGTAAGGGGTGAAGCAGGGAAAATGAGGTCAGGAGGAGATGGAGCAGGCAGACCGATCATGTTGAGCTCCTGACCTCTAAAGACTGGCTTTCATTCTGAATGAGATGGAAAGCAATTGGAGGGTTTGGAGGAGAGGGGTGACATGACCCGAGTTATGTTCTGCAGAAGATCACTCCAGGTGCTTTGCTGAGAGTAGTCTCTACAGGAACAAACAACTGAACAAAAAAAGCTGGAGACATAAGAAGTCAGTCCAGTGATCCACAGCTACAGATGGAGGCTTGGGTGAGGGAGGCCCAGTGGAGAAGATGAAGGGTGGAAGGTTCTGGATATGCTGTTAAGGCTGAGCTCCTGTGAGTCTCTGGTGGTTTAGCTATGAGCGTGAAAGAAGGCAATCAACAGTGTGCTGTTGCCTTTCATTTAGTTGGAGGAGATTGTAGGGAAGTAGGTTGAGGAAAGGATTAAGAATTCATTCTGGATGTGTTAAATTTTCCAGGTAATAAAAGGATAAAGTTGGGTGAGTTCAGGGTAGAAGCCTCAGCTGAATATATAGATGTGAGTTTTCAGTGGGTGGATGCTAAAGTCATGAAACTGGATTAGACCGCCAAGGAAGCTGATATATAGAGGAAATTCCAGAGATGAGCTCTGATGGTATGATGTGGGGGAGACAAAGAGTTAAAACCAAATCAAAACAAAAAAACCTAGAAGGAGCAGTAGTTTTTGTTGCTTTGTATGTCCCTCCCCAACGGTATAGCCCCTGTTTTCACTGTATTTGATGTTGGTATAATTTGGGGAGGGGAAGGGAAAAAACAAAATGTTAAATAGGGATACAGGTGGACCCATTGCAACCATGAGATGTAGAAGACACTATGTTGAAAAATGAACTTTACAACTTAGGCGCGGGGGTGGGGGTGGGGCGGTAGGGGAGTGTAGTTGTGGAGGTGGGAGGGAAGGGATGGTAGGTGAAAAACAAAGGAGGAGGCAACAATGCTTGGTAAGAAATGTACTCGTACTGGGCCATGGTGGCTTACGCCTGTAATCCTAGCTACTCAGGAGGCTGAGATCTGTAGATCATGGTTCAAAGCCAGCCCAGGCAGGAAAGTCCATGAGACTCTTATCTCCAATAAACTACTAGAAAACCAGAAATGGCACTGTGGCTCAAGTGGTAGAGTGCTCGTCTTGAGCTGAAGAACGCAGGGAAAGCGCCCAGGCCCAGAGTTCAAGCCCCACGACCGACAAAAAGAAAAAGAAATGTACTCATGTACTGATTACCTTGATCATGTAACTGTAACCCCTCTGTACAGTATTTTCACAATAAAACCATATAAAAAATGGAGGAACACGCTTCCAGCAGGAGAAGGAAGAGGACAATCAAGTCAGTTCTTTGAAAAAAAAAGTGTTTCCCCTATTGTACCTGTATTTAGTTAAGATAAAGTTTGAACTAGAGCATCTTATTCATTTCTTAGAAATTTATGCAAGTTACATTGTAGGTTTTTTTAAAATCAAATTTGCATTTGTATTTACTCTTTGGGAAACTCTTTGCATGTTTGTGTCAAATGCTGCCAATCAAATCTAAAAATTAACCCCTAAGTCCAGGAGTTGTATGAGTAGAGTGGCAGAGTTCAAGGGGAGGGTAGAGGCTATGAATGCCAACTTTTGTGCTTTCTTTGACAGGAACAGAGAAAATGGGGCCGACAGGCAGAATAGACAATTGAGAGGGATCCACTCAGGATAATCCATCATCATTGCTGATGATGGAGAGGGAGGAAAATTGGTGGAACAATCTCCTTGAGCAGGTGCGTGTGGCAAAATAGCTTCTAGATCATAGGTAGAGGCTTGCCTCTGCTAGGAGCTCCAACCATTCATCCTTAGTACTAGGAAGGAAGGCAGAACAAATGTCTTCAGAGGCTGGTATGTGGGTAGATGTGGTGTTGGAAGCTTGTACAAATCCTCTTCCAATTGCTTCTATTTTCTCAATGAAATAGGAAGTAAGGTCATCAGCTGAGGGTGGGAGGAAGAGAATGTTGGAAATTTGAAGAGAAGATATAAAAAAGAGTTTCCTAAGGAGAATAGAGTAGGAAAATGTGTCTGATGGAGGACCTGCTTGGAGTCAGTGATTTCAAATGAAATCAGTAAGCACAGGGTGATTTCCCTGCTGGCCTCAGCTCAGGCAAGAGTAGATGGAGAGTTGACTTTTTCCCAGAGCTTTTTTTTTTTTTGGCCAGGTGAGTCCATTAAAAGAGAGAGGGTCAAGAGTATGCCTGGGGCTTGGCAACAGAATTTGCACTAGGGAAGGTGGAGACACCGGGGTGGGGGAGGGGAGGGATGACTTGAACAATGAGTGGAATAAAAAACGGCCATTTTGAAATGTGTCATGAATCTGCTGGCAAAGTTCAGTCCTTCGAGTAAGTTGAAAACCCTGTCTCATGGCATACAAGTAGCAAGTGGGCTTTGGTGGAGTTCGGGTGGGATTTATTTATTTTGGTTTTCTCTTCTTTTGTTTTGAGGCAAGGTCTCTTGGCCTTACACTCCGGATCCTTCCACCTCATCCTCCTCAACGCTGGGATTATGGGCTCTACCATGCCTGGCTGAAAGTGGATTTTGAAAACAAATGTTCTGATTTATAACTGGGTGCTCTCTCTTTTTTGCCAGTGGAAGGTGTGTGTGTGTGTGTGTGTGTGTGTGTGTGTGTGTGTGTGTGTGTGTGTGTGTGTGTGTGTGTGTGTGTGTGTGTGTGTGTGTGTGTGTGTGTGTGTGTGTGTGTGTACGTGTACTGCTTATGTAGAGAGTCTGCAGCTTGATCACCCTGTGAAACCTCTGCTGCTCACTTCAGGAAAACTTGATTCTGCTTCAGCTCAATTCAAATGTTGGCTTGAGGACCACTGAGAGACTGGTAGCCCCCAGGCCCAGCCATCTCCTTCACTAGTACTAGCTTCTCCAGTCTTGTTCTCCTTTTCAGAATATCTTAGCTCTTTTTAACAACATGTTTGCACTTGCAGCAGCAGCCCGCGCTCTAGGTTAGTTACTCGTCCTTCCTGGAACCCAAGTCAGATCTTCCTATTGCATTCTGCCCAACCCAGGTCCACAGGGAACCCCTGGCCACAGTGCTTCACTCGCTGGCTCCCTCTATGGGAAGAAAGTAGAATTGTATTATTTTCTCACACTACTCCCACCTAAAGCTGTCTTTGACTTGAAGTTATTAATGTTCTTTGCATCCCTTTCTTGGTTTCTTAACCATTTGTCAAATCAGAGATGCCATCATGTTTGGGATTGATTCCAAATAAGCTGTTTGCCTCCTGATCTGGTGCCTGAATGTCACACCATGTGTCAGGCTGCTCTCCCGGTCTTTTGTCTGTACAGAGCCATTAGGCTGGCTCAGTTTCTTTGCTTGCTTTTAACCCACTCTAATACACAGTTTAATTTCTAATCCATGCCCAAATGCCTCAGGCACCTGATGTGTCATGTAGTTATATGCCATGATCTCTCTGTTCTGAGGCAACGCGAGGACTTAGGTATTCTGTCTCCAGTCCTAGGAGACAGAAATTAATTGAAGGTGGTGACTGGTGACTCAACAGCTGTTTCAGGCCCTTTTCACTGGTCCGCTCTGGGACCCAAATGCTTAGGGCAACTCAGCCAGGCAGGGATGGCACGGCGCCAGTCTCCAGCACATTAGACAAGCCAAGAGGTCTCAGATTTTCTTCAATTGATTGTTCACTGGAAAAAGAGTTATGGAGTAATGTCTTTTAGGGCTCACCTGAGTGTGGTCTATCTTAGAGTCATCGAAGTCAGAGACTCCAATAGCAGTTTCCTGGGCCCTCGTCTGGGTCTAACGTACCAGGGTCGCTAGGAATCTCTCTTTAACAAGCCCTCCTAGGATTCCAAGACCACACTGGAGTTTGAGAACCACTGTTCCATGTGCCTGTAATTGCTCAGCACAGGGAGGGTGAAATGGCTCACAAAGTGTGGGGAGTGCCAATGAAAAAGGCATGCTCTGCCTCCCACCCATGGATTGCCACGAGTTCATTCTTTATGCACTGTTTGTCTCCCATCCAGTGATTGGCACACAGTGGGCTCTCAGGAAGTCATTTATCCACTTCAGTCTCAAAGGGGTGACAAGTCACGTGCAGAGGTATACACATATTCTTGTAACCACAGGCAAATGGAAGGCAGTGAAGAGCTGGGAGACACAGGAGCAGATAGATATCTCCAGGAGGCGTGGGGTGGGGTGGTTAATATCAAGCGAGCTTCTGGAGAGCCTGAGTGCACTTAGACTGTTTAAAGTGAGAGTCAGGGAACAAAAGGAGCCAGTGATAGTTAATTGCAGCCTCTGGGACAGACTACGGGTCCACAATGTTGGAGATCTTGACAGTTGACCGGGAACATCATTTACCTGGTGGGAATTGAGGTGTTATAGGTGTACATTTCTTTTATGGTGATGATGATGATGATGTATGAAGAGCTTACAACTCCATAAGTCCAGTCTTAAGTACCGGATCAATGTCAGACCTTCCATTGTTCTCCCCTATCTTTCCCTATCCTATTGCTACCCTCAGGCTCCGTAGTTCAATATAACTAGATAATGTACATTGAATATAATGACTGTATTTGCTCACCCTTTCTCCCTCCATTCGTATACACCCCCTTTTGCCCTCCCTCCAAAATATCTTTTAAGGGACAAGACTCAGAAACTGTCTTTAGAAGTTGTTAGGTATGAAGAAGGGTTGAGGGCCCTCTCTCTTAACTACCAATCCCTTAGCCCTTCCTCACGTCACATCAATTGGATGTGACATGCAGAGATCACCTGTGTTTCTTTTTCAAACTTTTCATGTGGTGGGGAGACATCAGCTCTGCCTCCAGGTTGAAGCTCCAACCCATGATCCTATTGTCCTACCCTATACGTTAGCCTCTTCCAAAGAGAGGGGAGAGTAGACTCCTCCTTCCTTGTACTCAATATTAGGATCTCATTTTGTTTCTTGACAATTTTTTTTGGTGTGTATGTGTGTTGGTCCTGGGGCTTGAACTCAGGGCCTGGGCACTGTTCCTGAGCTTTTGTGCTGAAGGCTAGCTTGAGCCTTCTAATACTTGAGACACAGCTCCAGTTCCAGCTTTTTGGTGGTTAATTGGAGGTAAAAGTCTCATGACCTTTCCTTCCTCAGGCTGGCTTTGAATCAGGATCCTCAGATCTCAGCTATCCTAGTAGCCAGGATAACAGGTGTGAGCCACTGGCACCTGGCATTTAAGGGGTGTCTAAGAACTTCCATTCCTTCTTTGGGTGTCCAGAAGAAGAAACAGGGCTCCATGTACTCATGGAAAGGCATAAAGGTAGAGTTAATGACAGGGCAAGCTTTTATAAAAATGACCTGGCAAGTATAGCTTTTGACCGTCTGTAAAGGAATATGACATATGCTTTAGAAAAACATACCACTCTAAAGTAAATAAACTGCACCGATGAGATTGGCCCCAGAGAACCTAGGATGCTTTCTAGTTTTCCCCTTCAAGCAAAACCTAGGTCCTTTCCTCTTAGAGACAGGCTGAGGCAAGGCCACTTCTTCCTTTCACTGTGATGTGGTATAGTCTATCTGACCCCAGGAGCAGACCGGTCTTTGTCACCTTCTGATAGTCAGAGAGACCGCTGAGACACACATCCTCTAGATACCCACCTCGCCCCTGCCCTTTCCTTTCTTTCCCCATTCACCATCCCTAAGCTGCAGACCTTTGCCTTCTTGGACCAGGGACTTACCATCCATGGCTGGTCATCTATAAAATTTGTTTCAATATTTTTTTTTTAAATAACAGCTCTTGGCTACCATATTTCCTTGAATCCAAGTGCCATTAATTATATAATCTGTCAAAAACTTCATAGAATTTTTGAGAGGAAGTCCATTTTGTTCTGAATGTTGTATCTTCATGTATTCTTGGGTTCTATAATCTTCAACTGTAGAAGAAGATATCGTAGAATTGGGGAAACAGAAAACTAGTCAAAAGCTAACTCAACATGACATTTTTCCACTGGGAGACTACCTGTGGTCTGTTGGCTTCGTTTGTCTTTGTACGGACTTGGAGTCAAGCGCCACCTGCCCTTTTTGCATGCACTTGAACTTTGTGTGAATGTCCGACTGATTAGAGAGCTTGCCATTCTGTGCCAGTCTTCAACAAAAAAAATTCAGGCCTAAGCTTGTTTGCCTACATAAAGCGATATAAGTGAACACATGGTTACTCTATTTTGTATGATTCAAAATTTTCTCAGTGCTGCAAGAGTACAATCAAATAAGCTGGATGCCAAAGTTGATTCAGGGCTGCAGTAGTCATCTCTAACCCTTATTTCAAATTTTTATCTTTCCAGAAACCATCTTAGTTTTCAGATAACATTCAGTAAATGTCCTATATTATGAATGCATTTGTAGTAAACACTGTTTTTTGGAAGTTTTATGCACTAGTGTTCTGATTATGGTCATGCTTCAAAAACTATGCTTTCTGCTGCTAGCGGTGGTATAATATCGTGATTAAGAGACCTGCTTGCACCTCTATTACTCATGTAACTCCAACAACTTTTTGAACTGAATGCTTTGGTTTCCTTATCTGTTAAGTGAGTATTATTCTGATGCCTACCTCACAGAGCTGCAGGGGTAATTAATTGAGATAGTGTGAATAAAAGCCTGGCATGTGGCACCATTCTGTAAGATATTATTAAATGTGTTTTTAAACCACTCCTCCAGAGTAGATGAGCAAAGCCTCTATTTCCACTTCCTAGCTTTCAGATCGCCTCATCCTCACAGATTGGGCCCTTCCCATCTCTCAGTCTACCCACTTTGTACCATCCATTTGCATTTCTGCCCACCTTGAATCCACAACTATGGCATTATATACATTCAGTTTCCCGGGCTGGGAAGGTGGCTCAGTGGTAGAGCGCTTGCATTGCATGCATGAGGTCCTGGGTTGGATTCCTCAGCACCACATAAGCAGAAAAAGCTGGAAGTGGTGCTGTGTTTCAAGTGGTAGAGTGCTAGCTTTGAGCCGAAGAGCTGAGGAACAGCGCCCAGGCCCAGAGTTCAGGCCTCATGACCGACAAAAAATTAAAAAATTAGTTTCCCTCTATAGAGCCTTCTCTTGCTATGACTGAGAAGGTTGGGGATGGAGGAGTCTTTCCCCTGAGCTTTCTCTTCCAGACTCTATGAACTCACCAAGATGCCCTGGCTTCCAGACAGACTGCCTTGGCTGTACACAGCACGTGTCTGTCCTTAGATGGGTGAGGTGTATAGAAGGGTATGCCAGTGCTTGACCACAGACAGTCCCCACTGCCACCATAGTCCCTCCTTTTCCCCCTTCATACCAGCTCAGCTAAAAAGCTAACAGGGGTGTATGTATGTGTATGGGGTGGGGGAAGCTAGGAAAAGCAGAGGAAAGTTGATTTATTTCAGTGTTTACAGAGGGCTTGTGTGTAATTAGCAGTTTATTTCTGTAGCACAGTGGCCTTCTTGGTTTAGAATCTGGCTCTAAAATGCTTTTAAAGAGACCCATACCTGACCAACCTGAGAGACAATTAGGTCTTTGCAACGGAAGGATGAAAAACATATGTCAAGTTCTCAAGGATGACATGTGATGGAATAGCCACTAAATGATTGCTTCATTCCACCTTCCGCCACCCCTTCTTTTCTTAAAAAATTTTTATTATTGCCGGGCGCTGGTGGCTCATGCCTGTAATCCTAGCTACTCAGGAGGCTGAGATCTGAGGATCGCGGTTCAAAGCCAGCCTGGGCAGGAGAGACCTTGAGACTCTTATCTCCAATAAACCACCAGAAAACTGGAAGTGGCGCTGTAGCTCAAGTGGTAGAGCGCTCGCCTTGAGCTGAAGAGCTGAGGGACAGCGCCCAAGCCCAGAGTTCAAGCCCCACGACCGACAAAAAAAAAAAAAAAAAAAAAAATTATTGTAAAGCTGCTGTACAAAGGGGTTACAGTTACACGAGTAAGGTAATGAGTACATTTCTTGTCGAAACTGTGACCTCCTCCTTTGTTCTTTTCCTATCTTTGCCCTCCCACCTTCCCCCCCCCCCAACCCCCCCCCCCCCCCCCCCCCCCCCGGTGAAGTTGTAAAGATCATTTCCAGCATAGTGTCTTCTGGGTGTCATTGTTGCAATGGGTCATCCTGTGTCCTTGTTTCAGCATTTTGTTATTCCCCTCCCCTTCCCCAAGTTAGAAAAATGTATATACAAGATGCAAGGCACCAAAATCAAATACAGTGACAACCAGGGAATATACCATAGGGAGAAGAACATACAAAAGAAACAAAAAAATCACATAGTATATTAAAAACCACAACAATAAAGCCAAACCTCTTGTGTCCATATCTTGGGGTTCGTTTTGCTTAGCATCGTCTTATATGGTAATATGTACACCCCTTCTTCTCCCTTCTTTTTTTTGTGTGCCAGTAGTAGGATGTGAACTCAAGGCCTTGTGCTCTACCACTTACATCCCAATCTTGTTTCTGGTTTTTTGCTAGTTAATTGGAGATAAGCATCTTATGGACTGCTTTGCCTGGGCTGGCTTTGAACTTTGATCCTCATAGCTTAGCTTCCTAAGTAGCTAGGATTACAAGCATGAGCCACCAGTGCCTACTCCTCTTCCTCTTCTTCTTTTCTTCATCCTTCCTGGATCCCTCCCTTTCCCCTTCTATAAACAAACATACACATACTCTCTCTCTGTCTCTCAATTTTTTTTGCCTCTTCCTGTTGCTGTACTTACTTTCCTTGAAGCTTTCACAAGTTCCACTTTTTACTTATGCTTACTACAGGTTGGTGTTTGGTATTTGCCTTGAGGATCAGGAATTGGCCATTGGTGCCCTCTGTCATGAGCCTCATGAGGGCCAGATCCTCAACCTCGCTTTCTTAGCTACTGAATGGATGAATAAGTATACATGTGTCATCAGTCATTTCATCAACAACAGGACGTAATACTCCCTGCTGTTCCTACCTCTAAGTCTCTCAGCAATTATATGAGATGAGCCACGTGATGTGCTTGGAACACACATTCATTTCTCACTATGTGAATACTTGAAGTTACTTTCTGCTTATAGGAGTGGTGCATTTATAAACCTACGTTTGCTACATGAGTTGCATCAGGGGTGTGTAAAGCAAACTTGCCCATCTTTGTTTTAACTCATTAGCATCAGTTTGTTCAGAGTCTCTGTTCTATGTACTGAGTACTATCCTGCCCTCACATAGAAACTTAGTTGTTTATGGTATATATATACTGATGAGCATACTTCAACATGGTGCCAAAAATGGCTTCCAAATGCATCCTGACTGTTGATACAGTTCTTGCTAACTTCTGTGAAGAACTGAGGTATGTTTACGTTGTAACTGTTCTTGGTTTCAGGGTTCTCTAGAACTCCCCCCATTCTCCAAGAAGTGTTAAGGCAGATACCCCCTACCCCTTGTATTTCTGCAGCAGCCATGCTTCTGAAGGGCTAGGCTGAGACCGGGCTAACATCTTGGCCAGCCTGGCATAATGAGAAAATAATGACAAGATAGTTTTTCCTAAAATTAAATTTGTTCAACTTCAAATCAAATTTAAAAATTTAAAATATTAATGTCCTGTCTTGGTCAAAGAAAAAGTTAACCTAATTGTAAGTCTCAGTTCTTCTGTTTTGGCTTTGTGAAAATTCTGTGATCTTTGAAAGCGAAAATAACTCTTGGCTAAGATGGATTGTGTCATTATGATAGATCAATATAATCTATTAATGTAATTATATTGATTTAAATAATTCATTTGTGAATGTAGAATATGGCTATTAGCTTCCTGCTGGACTCTTCTATTCTAGTGACATTTTAATTTTTACATTAATTTTTTTTGTTAGTCCTGGGGCTTGAACTTAGGGCTTGGGCACTGTTCCTAAGCTCTTTGACTCAAGGCTAGAGTTATACCACTTTGAGCCATAGCGCCACTTCTGGTTTTCTGGTGGTTAATTTGAGATAAGAGTCTCATGGACTTTGCTGCCGGGGCTGGCTTTGCACCGCAATCCTCAGATCTCAGCCTCCTGAGTATCTAGGGCCATAGGTGTGAGCCACCAGTGCCTGGCTCTAGTTTTTACATTAATTTTCAGAAGAAATAGTAGTAGTCATTATGTGACCTGTTACTAAATGAGTATTTTAGAGTTATGGACATGGTAGTCCACTTCTATAATCCCAGCTACTTAGGAAATATAGAACAGAGATGCTAGATATTAAGATACCAGCCAGGAAAAAAAAAGTGAGACCTGTATTCAACAAACAAGTTGAGCACCTTGGTTCACAGCTACAATCTTAGCTACATGGGATCCATGAGCAGGAGCATCACAGTGTAAGGCTGGCCTGGGCAAAAAGCATGAAAAAGAACTGAAATTAAAAGGTTTGAAGCCAGCACTGGCTCATGCCTTTAATTCTAGCTACTTAGGAGGCTGAGCTCTGAGGATTGCAGTTCAAAGCAAGCCTGGGCAGGAAAGTCAGTGAGAGGCTTATCTCCATTAAACAACCCGAAAACCAGAAATGATGCTGTGGCTCAGGTGGTAGAGTACTCGCCTTGAGCTGAAGAGCTCACGGACAGCGCTCAGACCCAAGACTGACAAAAAAAAAAAAAAAGGTTTGAGTGTAGCTCAAGCAGTAATTACCTAACAAGTGCAAGGCCTTGAGTTCAAAGCCCAGGACTGCCAAAAGAAAAAAAAAGAGGTATAATCAGTGCCATAAGAATTATGGGTAGCAGCAGTGCTGGTCCTACTCTGAGGATCTGGGTCTCAGCCCAGGTTTTGTTTTCTTTCTACTCCTTTGTGCCCTTTAATGACTTTAGGCAAGTCACACAACCTTGGAGACATATATGCCCCTTTTGTTAATTTGGAAGTACGTAGACAATACTGAGATCATAAGCATGAGATGTGAATGCACATATAAGTGTTTTGTTCCCCCAGGATAATGCTTTATAAACTTAAAGCATTACTGAACTCCTGAAGGTTATGAACATTCCTGTTTGGAGAGTTTTTATTATTGAGATTTACAATGTCGAGTTTGCATGTATCATCTTTAAATGAATGTGTTTTGACAGATATGGTCAATGGGATCCCTTGGAAGAAAGGTAGACTATATATTGAAAATAATATTAAGATCTTTCTCCTTTGTGCACAAAACATTATAATATTATGACCTTTGTCACCTGTTTCTTTGATATTATAAAACAAAGCCCCCCTACCAGAATATTTTGTCTGAAAACAGCAGATTTCTAAGGAAGGTGGAGGAAAAAGGGGAGTATGAGTTCTGTCCTTATCTGGGTGATAGTGTTGTATGTCCCTTCCTGCTTTTGAAGGTACCCCTCACAGAGGGCACCAGCTGCCCTTGTTGAATGAGAGCCACTAGCTGAGTTAGCAGTAGAAGGTGGGGAGGGCCTGAAGGGCAGGTAGCCCTGGCACATCTGGGGGACCACACAGGCCTGCACTCACACATTCACAAGCTGGATCGGCAGCACCTGTCAGCAGCTTCCTTCTTTCAATCAGGCCTCTCTGTCTCCCACTCTCCTGTCTCAATGACAAATGGCATTGGAGTGGTATGTCAGCCCCTCTGGGAGCATTGTCATAGGACCAGAGAGACACGGTGACTAGTCAGGTTATCAAGAGACCACTTCTTAAATGGGAGGGTGTCCATGGTTCCTGTTAACACATACACCATTGCAGCTAAATCGATAGCCTAGGCCAACCTAGGGATAAACCCCTGCCATCTGCACCGCTCTCCCCAGCTGTGACTTTGAGCAATGCCACATCCAGGAGAGGTTGCCACAGTGTGTAATTGCCAGTCTGTGTGTGCGTGTATGACAGAGCAGGAGAGGGATGCAGGCCTCTCTTTTGTACCTAGGTTATTCATTGCGTTGTCTTACGACTTCCATTTAGAGCTAAATCAACTGCAAAGTAGGTTATTTAAGCTGGAGTTCGGGTGCTGTTAGCAAGTAGGGTGTGGGTGGTGAGGAGAGAGAGCGCTGAGAGATTGTGTTGGGGATACTGTGTGGTGCTCCGTCCTCTCCTCTCTTCCATGGAGTAAGGCAGTGGAGTGGCAGGAGTTGGAGACGTGTGGCCTCTTCTTGGGAGGGTCTTGAGGATGCTCTCTGCCTCACACATTTGGGACATAGACTCCTGTGGCTAGATTGTGGTCATTTGCAATTTATTTAAAACAAGCAAGAAGCCAGGTTCTGGTCTACCTCTTATAATCCTAGCTACTCAGGAGGCTAAGATCTGAGCATTGTGGTTTGAAAGCCAGCCCAAGCAGGGAAACTTCATGAGACTTTTATCTTCAATTCACTGGCAAAGAAGTCAGAAGTAGAGCTATGGCTCAAGTGGTAGAGCGCTCGCCTTGAGCTGAAGAGCGCAGGGATAGCAGGCCCAGAGTTCAAGGCCCATGACCAACAAAAAACAAAAAAAAATCTCCTACAATATATACCCTAACCCTGCAGATTGCACAGGGCCTTCACTAAGTTGTCTGACTTGGCAGGGTAGCTTCCTACTTCTGTTCCCACCTGGCAGGGTCGAATGCACCCTGCCTGGCCTGCCCTGTGCAGTGTATCAGAGTATAGACGGAGTGCAGTGACCTCAGGGCATATTATTGATGATGTGTGTGTGCATGAGGTTTCAGAGGGTCTCGTCTCTACAGAGTAGCTCCCACACACTATGTGTGCCGGTGTGTGCCTGTTTATGCTCAGGTTCCCTGCAGGCCTGAGTAGCTCTTTGTCATTTTGAGAGTCTCTAGGATGATCCAAATCACTCATGAATTCTCCTTTGTACAGATTTGATAAAGGGTCTTCCTTGAGTACAAGGAGTACTGTACATAATTCATAACATGAAGCAAGATGAAGTAGGAAGAGTGCGAGAAGATAATAAGTGGAAAATTAAAAGTTTCCAGCTTTGTTACAAGCTGGGAGAATGAGTCAGCGGCACATATGTCTCGAGGGAGAGCTCTGCAGAGGCTGGCTTTGGGGTAGGGTTGGGGTCTGAGCATCCATAGTGGGAGGTGGGAGGAAGTCCAGGAGGAGTGATAAATTCAAGGGAGATGAGGCTCACGGTAAACTTGAGCTCTTCTTCATCTGCCCCTCTCCATGGAAGAACATTTCCTGGGGCCTTAATCGTCTCCCCATCGCTCATTCCTCTCCTAGCTTAATTAAATTCCTGTTCTAATTTGGAAGAGCTTACATATTCTCTACTGCTGTGCCAACCAATTGCTTCTGTGAGACTCACCCAGCATAGAGAAGAGCTCACCATGTCTGTGGACCTCGGACTCTCAGTGGCTTTTGCAGTAGGGGTCAGTTAGTAGTGAACAAGGGGTTGGTTTGAGAGGAGAAAAGGAATATACTGCTCTTGCTAGTTGCTTCATTTTCCATGGCTTCAGTTGCTTCTTGCCCTTCTTCCACTAGTGGGCCAAGACTCGTCCCAACCATAAAGCTAGCCGTCTGTCTTAATGTGCTCTCTCTCCTCTCTCAGGACAAAAAACACTGTGGGGCTGTCTTTGAACATGCCTGAAAGAGAGATGGAAAACAAGAAACATGGATATAAGCATACCAGCTTACTTTTTTTTTCTTTTTGGTTGGTCGTGGGGCTTGAACTCTGCTCCTGGGCACTGTCCCTGAGCTCTTCAGCTCAAGGGGAGCTCTCCACCACTTGAGCCACAACACCACTTCTGGTTTTTGGGTGATTTATTGGAGATAAGACTCTTATGACTTTCCTGCCTGGGCTGGCTCTGAACCACAATCCTTAGATCTCAGCCTCCTGAGTAGCTAAGATTACAGGCATGAGCCACCAGAGCCTGCACATTTTTTTCTTTTTTAGTGTTTATATTTCTTTTTTCTTCTTTTTATTTAAATAAGTTTTTATTGTGAAAATACTGTACAGAGGGGTTACAATCAGATGAGCAAGGTAATGAGTACATATCTTATCAAGCATTGTTGCCTCCTCCTTTGTTTTCCCCTTCCCATCCATCTCCACAACTACATCCCTCCCCTCCACCCCCCCCAAATTGTAAAATTCATTTTTTGACATAGCATCTTATACATCATATTGTTGCAATGGGCCAACCTGTATCCCTATTTAGACAATTTGTTTTTTCCTTCCCCTCCCCAAATTATACCAACATCAAATATAGTGAAAACAGGGGTTATACCATGGGGGAGGGACATACAAAGCAACAAAAAAAAATCACATGGTACCTTATAAATACATTAGAAACAATAGCAAGAAAGAAAAAACTGCTTGTGTCTTTATCTTGCGGTTCATTTCGCTTACATCATCTTAGCTGACCTTTTCTGCTTGTCTCAGATATATACTAGTTACTGCAAATAAGGGAAACCATGGGAACTATGTTTCTTTGGGCCTGGCTTACTTCACTTAATATAATTTTTTCCAAGTCTTTCCATTTCCTAACAAATGGGGCAATGTCATTCTTTCTGATGGAGGCATAGAATTCCATTGTGTATATATACCACATTTTCTTGATCCGTTCATCTACTGAGGGGCATCTAGGTTGGTTCCATATCTTAGCTATGGTAAATAATGCTGCAATAAACATAGTCATGCTGGTAGCTTTAGTATGGTCTTGTTTGTGATCATTTGGGTAAATGTCCAAAAATGGGATTGCTGGGTCATAGGGGAGCTCTATGTGAAGTCTTTTGAGGAACCTCCATACTACTTTTCAAAGTGGTTGAACAAGTTTACATATGCCTATTATATGTCAGGCACATGTATATACACACACATTATATATATACATATCTGCGACCTCCAGTTCTTCAGTAGCCTTGAGGTAACTTTCTGCCCTCATTTGCTTATCATGAGGCAATGGAGGAAGGCATAGGTTAGGAGATCAGCCCAAGGTCTTATAGCTAGGAAGCAGGAAAGTCTAGCTAGAAACCAGTTTTACTTTTCTAGTCTTAATGTAGAAAATGCCTGGCTTTTTTCACTTCTCCAAGATGCCATGGGTCAGAGAAGATGAGTAATTTGAGTAATTCAACCTAATTAATACACCAAACATAAACATATGTGGCTGGGCCTTCTGAGCATTGAAAAGTAGAAGGGACTTTGCTCCTGTCCTCAGGAAGAGGAGATGAGACCATGTTGTGGGTACCTATGCAGTGTGGAGATTCTTTGAGCATTATCGGCCAAGGACTGCTGGGACATAAAGACAGTGGCTGGTCTTTCTTAGATGGTTGAAGAAGTCTCACAGGGATAACTCAGAGGTGGAGAGAAATTCAGCAGGAGAAGTGGAGTGGGAAAGGGAAGGGCTGAACAGAGCATGTAAACTTTGCCACAATAGAGACAGTGAAGTAGAAAATGCCTGATGATGAGGCTGGAGAGGAGATTGGAGTAATAATGAAGGAAGTTGAGCATCTATCAATGTCTCTTATTTCTTCCAAGAAGAAGATGATCTCCTTACTGGAAATGATCAGAAGCTCATTGGGGCTTCCTTGTATCTACATTGATCCTGTCAGGCTCTTGCGGTGTGGGATTGGTCTAGTGAGCCTGAGCTCAACAT
The DNA here is from genome assembly GCF_019054845.1 of Dipodomys spectabilis. Classification (NCBI taxonomy): domain Eukaryota; kingdom Metazoa; phylum Chordata; class Mammalia; order Rodentia; family Heteromyidae; genus Dipodomys; species Dipodomys spectabilis. The sequence continues at coordinate 13,383,754 of NW_024870696.1, read as the reverse complement.
GCTTTTTAGGTTCATTTAACATAGTCCACATAACATTGATGATCTGTACCTAGCTTGCTCTTTCCTCTTATTTCCTGCCCAACCTGCTCTGTTCCCTATGTTCACACCTCTACTGCCCCCTGTACCCTGAGCTCTCTCCTGCTTCCTGCCTGTGACCACACAGTCCCTCCCTGTGGCCTTGCCAACTCCCACTAATCCTTTACACCTCAACTTAGTTGTTCATTCCCTAGAGAGCCCTCTCCTCATCCCCAATCTAACTTGAGTGTTCTTGGTATCATTCCTTATCATACTTTCACGTTTTACTTCACCTCTGTCTTTGTGATTCTTTAAGTTTCTGCTGCTGACTACATTGTAAATTCCATCGGGACTATCTCTTTGCTTAGTGTCTAGTAGATGCCCAGTAAAAAAATCTAATGCATTACTAGATTAATGAGTAATGTAAGACTCAATTGTCAGCAAGGAACTTGTGTATACTTGGTGAAAATGAAAAGCTTGTATTAAATGGACATTTGTTGGTATTTTCCAGGTGCATTTTTTTATTCAGCAAATACTTGTTTTGCATCTACTATGTCTGAGCATTGTGCTAGAAGTGAAGGGAATAACAATGGACAAGAAAAATACTCTTTTTGCACTTCTAGTTTGAAGGTAAATAATAATTTAGACAAGTAGTAAGTTATATGAAGACAAAGCAAAGAAGGGAATGCTGAAGGAGGGTGGTGAATACATGGATGGAGGTTCAGAGAGCAAGATCTGGGAAGAAGGTGGTAGCGTGAAGTGAGAGAGCAGGTGGCCCCTGGGAGATGTGGGGTAAGGATGTTTTGGATGGGATCCTGCAAGTGCTGGGTCCCAAAGTGGTTGCTTGGCAAGCTCAGAGAACAGCAAGAAAGCCATCATGGAGGAACTCTCCAAGAAGCAAGAGGGGGAGTTGGGCTAGACATGATCAGTGGAACACCATTAGAAGTTTGGATTTTGCCTTGCATGTGAGAGAAGCTCTGAAGTCTTTGAGCAGATGAGTTATAAGACATGATGTATAGGAAGAACTTACTCTATTTGATAGAGACTTGACTTTGGTCAGGCAATGACAACAAAACCTGGGTCAGCTGTGCTGGTGGTGGAGCTGAGCTGTAGTTCTAGAGATATACATTTTTGGAAGGTGGAGTTAGCAGGACTTGCTAATAGGCTGAACTTGAGATAGGAGATATGGGAGGATCCACGAGGTAATCCATCTCCATGAATGCAATAACTGTAGTGCCATTAGTGGGGTAGAGGAACTGAAGGAAGAGGCAGAGTGCTGGGTGAAGTCACAAGCTCACTTGGGGGCATAAATTAGAGATGCCCATTGATATCTGTCGGATAGCTAAGAGATGTTGTGATGAATGGGTGGCTGGGGATGTAGTCTGGAACTGAGTTAAGGCAGCAGATAGACATTGAGAATCATGTTTCACTGATGGCACTGAGAGTCATATCTTTTAGAGAGACAGTACACATAGAGACCAGGAGCAAGGGATGAGCTTTGAGGAGCTACTACAGCAGAATACTGGCATTGCAGTAAGCCTGTCACTAAGGTCCTGAGAACCTGGGGATTTCTCTTGGGACTATTTCTTCTGGAATTCAGGCCAAATTTGGGTTTGTTATGCCTCATAGGAATTTACAAGGGTAATAACATGCTCCAGAACTAGTATTGGAATGTGACAAGGATGAGTTTGCCACTAGGGACACTGGCATCCTGAGAGCAACTAAAGGAGCAGAACAGAAAGACTCTGTTGTGGAGGGAGCAGTCCAAGTTTGTTCTCTTTGGGATTTTGTTCACTTACCACGGTTTGAACTCAGGGCCTCAGGTGTTTGCTACACAGTATAAAACTCAGTATATTTGTAGCATATAGAACGCAGGTTCTATACTACTCAGTTTTGCTAGCTTTTGTCCAAGACTAGCCTTGAACTGTAATTCCCCTGATTTCTACCTCCTATGTTGCTGAGATTATAGGCATAAGCCACTATGCCCAGCCAGTTTATCTTAAGTTCTTTTAATGTGTTCTTCATATATATGTGTGTGTGTATTATATAGTATGTATAGTATATATGCTATATATATATAAGTATATGTTATATATAGCATATATACTATATTATATATTATAGTATATATTATTGTTCAAGGGCTTCATTGTATTGTTTCCATGTATGCATAAATATACTTTGATCAAACCCTCTCTATTGTTCTTCCACTTTTACTTTCTTCCTTTCTTTAGTTATTAGTGTATTTTATGATGTTTTCATGCATGCATTTAATATGCCTCGTTCGGCTCCCCATGTTCCTTGTCCTTTTAAGCTAATGTTTTTAAAGCTTGGTTTTTATTTCTGTAACCTTACTCTTTTTCACTTGCCAAATATTTATTGTGATTCTTCTGTGGTTTAGACACTGCTAAATGCTGGAAGGCTCCTTTTCTGGACAATCCTTTCCTGCTCTTAGCATCACTGATTCCTTCCCACCTAGTCTACATTTTATTTCCATCTGGGACATTATGTTGCTATGTATTATGATTCATACCTGTAGCATCATTAGTATCTACATCTTGAAGCAATGCTGGACTTTTCTTTATGTCTCCCATCCCACACTTAATTTATCAGGTCCCCAGTCCTGTCCTCCAGGGCTGTATCCTGGCTCAAGACATCCTTGTCTCTTGCTGGATTAGTATGATGTCTCCCTTTCTTTACAGTATCACCCCATGTACCATCATCCCATTTCAGATGGTCCTTCGGATCTCGGTGAATGTGAATTGGAGCATCATTCCTCTGCACAGAGCCCTCCAGTGGCAGCTCATCTCATCACAGAGGGCAAGCCAAAGCTATTGCAAGGGTCCATGGGGCCCTACAGGATGTGGTCTCTCACCTTCTGTGTGCTCTTTGATCTGTTTCAGCCACAGTGGCCATGTTGCTGCTGGTGACTGGAACTCCGGAGGGCTGTTCCCAATGCTCCTCCCCATTCTTTCCCTGCTCTGTGGGGCTTTCTTGAACACATTCTATTTGACCCTCTCCATCATGGTATCACTTTCTGCTTTATTGCTATCCAAAAACCATGTAGTCTGTAACCAAATGTATTTTATCCTTTTATTTTGTCTCTGGGTTGACCCTTTCCTCTGGCACACAAGTCTCATGAGACAAGACTTGGGGCTCTTGCACTTCTGTGAATAGTTGCTGCTCAGGTCAGTACATGGCACAAGAAACATATGTAGTAAACAGTTTCTGAATGAGTACATCACAGAACGTGAGTTCATGGGATGGGGTGGAAGTGGGTGATGCACTGATATAGTTATTGTCACTCATATGACCTGTGCACCAGGCTCTCTGGGGACCAGCGGGGTGTATTCATAAGATGATTGGGATGCCATTAGGGATTTACTCTGCTCTCTGAACAGTTTTCCCACATGAGAAGCTAGTTGGCTCCAGCAGGTCAAGTCATCCATCACAGTGTCTTTAATCGCAAGGTTAGATGAATGCATTGAGAATCTTCTTGACGTCGTATTAGCAAAAGCAATAGCTATTCCTTGATGGTTCAGAACATTGATATTTAAGCATGAAAATAATTTTGGGATCTCTTGTTGGAGATGGATGAAGGGATTAGGATTCCAAGGTACTTTCATGAGGTCTTCATTCAAACTCATGGCTGGGGCCACAGAAAGCCTTGGATAGCTCTAGGGAGAGTTTAACTCTGTGAATGGATTGACAGTAAACAACCTGAAAGTAAGCACTCTGAAAACCAGGAAGGAAAAATGAGTGACCTTAAGAGCTGGGAGAGGTTTTACCTGTCTCCTTGTGGATGCTGTGATCAAAGGACCGAGGTGAGGTATAAATAGCAAACAATTGCATTATTCAGGTCATATGCTGGGTAACATTCTAAGCATCTTGTAGACATTACAACCACTCGGTTTTCCTGACAGTGCTTGGAGTAGGATGATTATCTCTCTGTTTTCAGGCTGTGCTCTTCACTATGGTGCTAGAATAACCTAACAAATAAGTGTTGTTAAAGGGCTTCAGGAGGAGTAGAGAAGTTGTCTAATATGCTCATGTGCTACATTTTGATTTGCGAGTAGCTGTGCATAAAAACTGACTTTTTATGGGGCATGCATGTGTGAACACTGTAATTAGTATTTCCAAGAGCGAGTACCTCCCCATTCCCCTGCCACCCACCACTGTGCCTAGCTAGAGCCTCTGCTCATGATACTTTTCCCCATGAGAGAGAATGTAAGATTGGGACGGTCTGTTTGATGAAAGTCTTGGAGGGCTTGGACACAGGAAGATCAGTCAGGTGCTGTTAACTGATTCTCACTTCTGATCTTCTGTACTGAGGAATTCTTGATTGCCTGAGAATAATAGTTCATAGAGGAGTCAATTTCTTGTTCTGTCCTGCGCTTGCCTTTACCTGCCTGCTTCCCCTCTCTCTGGTGTATCTGCCTCACCAACAGGTACCCGGGTCGGGTTTGTAGCAGGCTTTCTGTCTCTGCAGACAGCTCAGGTGGAGGGTAATGGTAGAAGTCAGGTGAGGCTGAGCTGAAATGTTGCTTGGGTATTGCTTCTATGCCTTGCTGTCCCCTGTAGGTGACAGAGTAGGTCAGTCATTCTCATTGTGGAAGTACTCTTTTGAATGGAAAGGGGCCTGGAATTTGTGTTGACTTGGAGGAAGACCCTTTACTACTTCCACGAATGGAACCAGAATGTTTTCTCTTCAAGTTCCCTTGCCCTCTGGGTTATGTAGTCAGTAGCTCACTGGACTATCCCACTCACCACCATAGTGTGGGCCTAAAGACTAGACAATCAGCATCCTTGCTCTGACCAGAAAAGAATTCAGGCACAAATGTAGAAAAAGTGATAGGAAAGTTTATTAGGAAAGACAGAGGGCAGAGAAAGCAGATTGTAAGGCATGATGCACTTCAGTTCATCTTCAGGATCTTCAGGGAACAGGCATGAGCATTAGGTTTAAATAAGGAAGGAATTAGGGGCAGAGGATAGAAGTGTGCATAGTGTAAGCGTTCCTGTGGCTTGGCCAGGCATAATCTCAGTTTGGGATTTGCCAGGTTACAGGCTCTGGAGAAGTTATTGCTGTCGTTACTGGAGGGGAATGTTCTAGCTTCTGCGTGATGATCTCTCCCAGGTTTATGGTGCACCCTGATCATTATTGGTAATTATCCTTATTTTGGGGTGATCTGTCCTTAGCTGTTCTTTAGTTAGCATCAGTCCTTTGTCATAAGGTGTTATTGATCAGTCTTGTCTTTCACACAATCCAAAGCAATTGCAAAGTGACTATAGGGAGAATGGTTTAGAACAATGACAAACAAAGTGCCAGGCAGCAGAAACAGTCAAATTACCCACTTTCAATGGTCTGAAAGAGCTATCTCAGCAGCTTTAGCCTTTAGAATGTGTGCACTTCTGGAGATTGCTTGTGAGAAATTCCTATCCCTAGATCTAGTCTAAAGGTCACCTGTGAGCAGAAAGCATTAATTTCATCATTTTCTTTTAGTGACCTTGTCATCTCATTTTAGATTTCCCTTCGTTTCCCTATCACCTCTGTCAACCTTCCTTTTGGGGAATCAGGACTCTCAAACCCCACTCCAGATATCCTAAGTTTGACATAAAACACAGAACTTTGCACTTTTTTTTGCCATTCCTGGGGCTTGAACTCTAGGCCTGGGTACCATCCTTGAGCTCCTTTTGCTCAAGGCTAGAACTCTACCACTTGAGCCACAGTGCTACTTCCAGCTTTTAAGTGATTAACTAGAGGTAGGAGTCTCATAGACTTTCCTTCCCTGGCTGGCTTCGAACTGTGATCCTAAGATCTCAGCTTCCTGAATCCATGTTCCTCCTAGCAGGCTTCAGATAATGTCCTTGGTGGCAAGGGCCAGCTGTTGAATCTTGTGGGGATGGGAGCCAGGCTGGCTGCAGTTTCCTTGGGACCAGGAGGGGAAATGAGAACGAAGGGATGTTACTGTTAACCCAGCCCCTGGAGGCCATAGCTACACAGGCCTGAGGTGCTCTGTGCAGTGCCAGGCCCCACTCTGCGTGTAATTAAGCTTCGAATGTCACTTCCTATTGACAAAGGTGAGGTGCTACCAAGTCACTTGAGATGAAACTGGGTCACCTGTCAGGATTCCCATGGGACTGAGGGTGAACTGTGCTTACTCACACCTGCCCTACTTTAGTTTCCAATTAGATTTGGTCCCATATCCCAGGCAGAGAGACAAAGGAGGCTATTCAGAGCCTCTCTGATGGCCACAGGGCAGAGCCCTGGCCCAGAGATGCCAAATTCTGACTGGCACGAAATTTCTCAGAGTGAGAAGGTCAGAGTGAGCCTTCCTCCTTCTGAAGCCCAAGTTGTTAAATGAAGGGAGGACAGTGACCCTGAACCCTTCCGGTGTGGGAGAGATGAGAAAGGTTCCATGTGTCACTCTGAGCATAGAGGATGGATAGGCAATCGTTTGCCTTCTCTTTCAAGGCTGGCTCTTCAGGTAGTAACTCCTTTCTGGTAATGGAAATAAGGAGAGCCATCCAGAGATGGAGCAAGGGAGGAAAAGGAGAGGAAAGAAAGCAATTTCAAGTGTGCATGCATGCCCAGAGCTTCCTGTGTTTAACTTCAGAAACAAGTAAGGAGGAAACAGAAAGAAATAAGGACCAGCAGGGAGATATGAGATGGGGGGAAGGTGATAGAATTGAGAGACAAAAGGAAGGACAAAAGGCAGCCTGAAGAGGATCCACAAACAAGAGGGGGTGGGTAGATGGGGGCTGGGAAGTCCTGCCTGTGCTAGGCTCTCCAGATGCCCAGCCTGTGAACCCTTCCCCACCATCAGGTCCAGAAGCCTCAAGACAAAAACGCATGCACAATATGCACTGTTGTGGATTTTTGTTGTTGTTGTTGTTGTTGCTGTTTTGCTTTGTTTTGTTTTTGAAACCGGAATAATAAGAACCAAAAGAGAAACCCAGTAGAATAAAAGAGAGGGGAAAAAAAAATCTGTGGTAGAGGTATGAAAATTTAATCAACACCCAGTGTTCTTAGGACAGATCTTATTATCTCTGCAGCTATTTCTGGCACCTTTCAGCAGCCCTCTGAGCAGATCAGGTCACTGCCCAGGTCTGGGAGACAATGCCTGCTACATTGCCACGGGTTCCTTTGGGGCAGGACAGGATGGGAGCCTTTCTGTGTACAGAGGTGTTTGGTTTTACCCAGATGGAGATTTTAGTGTAGACATCTATTCTGATGGGCTGGATATAAACTTGAGGTAATGTGAGAATTGAAAACTCAGCCATCTGGGCTGAGGTGTAGCTCATTGGTAGAACCCTTGCCTAGCAGGTGTGAAGTCCTGGGTTCCATCCCTAGTACTGCAATAAAACTCCAGGCCTGTTATTCTCCACGTGTGGGCCAGAGTGCGTCCCTTTCTCTGTTAGTGGTGTTCAATGCAGTCCCTCCCTCTCTTCCTCATTCTCCAAATCTCAGGCTGGGATGCCATCCCAGTTCTCTTCTGTTTTTCTTGCTGTTTCCTCTCCTTTGGGACCCTCATTTCTACTCACAGACCTTCTCCCAAGGGAATCTTGTTGAATTTCCCTTGACTATACAGTGATGACTCCAATGTATATTTCAAGCCCAGAATACTCATGAGTTCCAGATTCATACATCTAATTACCCACTCTTGATACCTGCTATATCCTCCTCAGAATTCCTGTGTTGGAAACTTAATCCCCAGCATCATAATTTAGTGATCTTTGGGGATAGGATCTTTGGGAAGTGACTAGGTCAGGTGTGCTCTGCCCTACAGAGTGGATTATCAGATTCACGGGCTGTCTTCTGGAGTGCCTTTGTAATCAAATGGAGCTTTCCCTGACTTGCTCACCCCACCTCACCGTAGTATCCCCTCTGCCATGCCACAGCCCTCAACAGATACTGAGCAGATGCTAGGGCTATGTTCTTCAACTTCTGAGCCTCCACAGCAGTGAGCTAAATATACTTTTGTTCTCCGTTAATTACCCTGTCTTGGGTATTCAGTCCTAGCAACAGGACTCTGATGAAGGTAACAAGGCCCCTAAATCCCTCACTAACATTCCTTCAGCAGAATCTTGACCCCCTTCCTGTTCCCTTTCCAGGCTCCTACCTCACTAAATATCGCACACTTACAAGTTTCGCACGCCTAAGACCCACATGCTCCTACCCCTTGGCTCCTACCCCTTGACCCTCTAGTGTTTGTCCCACATCAAATGCTAAAGATTACCTCCAAGATAGCTCCAGTTCTCATTCTCTGCTGTATTTACTTGTTGCAAATGCCCTCCTATCCCCTGGGTTCCTACAGCAGCCTGTGACTTGTCTTCACACTGTTGGCTCTTATTCCTCTTTAATCCGTTCTTTACTGTATAGCCAGAGTAATATTTTAAACGATTCACGTCTCCTTTGTTACTTCCATTATTTTAATTTTCTTTGCCCATCCTGGGACTTGAACTCAGGGCTTGTGTGCTGTTTCTGAACCTCTTTGTGCTTAAGGCTAGTGCTCTACCACTTGAGCCACAGCACCACTTCTGGCTTTTTCTGAGTAGTTTGTTGGAGATAAGAGTCTCAGGGACTTTCATGCCTGGACTGGCTTGGAACTTCAATCCTCAGATCTCAGCCTCCTGAGTAGTTAGAATTACAGGAGTGACTTAAAAAAAAATCCTTTGTTGGGTTCCTGTTATATTTGAAATACAGACCTAACCCCTTAACATGGTCCAAAAGGCATGTGGTCTTGGTCATCCTTTCTAGTTCCTGGTCCTTATTGTGGGTAATCTAGCCATGCCAGCTTCTGTTAGAATCAAATACTACCCCACCCAAATCACCCTGGCCAACTCTATCAACTTCAGGACCTTTAGAGGTGCTGTTTTTCATGCATGAAAAAAATCTTCCCTTTCTCTGTGTATCTTTTAGATCTCAGTCTGAAAAGCATAGTCTTCATGATATCTACCCTGAGTATCTACCCTAAACAAAGTCAGTGTTCCCCAGAAACAACCACACACATGGTTCTCTCCTTCCTTCCTTCCTTCCTGCCATCACCCTTAGCATCATTGAAATATTCCACATTTTTGCATAGTGTTGTATTTAATATTATTCCTCCTACTATAGGATGTTCCATGCGAGCCAGATTATGTCTGTCCTATTTTCTGGGATGTCTTCAGGACATGGCTCCTTGCCTGGCCCATAGTAGAAGCTGAACAAGTGAATGACTTTGTCTCAGCGTCATCTATGCACAGAACGAAGGTAGCATAGGCAGACTTTGAAAAAGAGATGATGAAAATTTCTTGTCTGTAAGATACCGTCCTATTGGATGCCATTTCATTTTGTGATGTTCTTTTTTTTTTTTTTTGGGTCCGGCCGTAGGGCCTGAACTCTGGGCCTGGGCGCTGTCCCTCAGCTCTTCAGCTCAAGGCTAGCGCTCTACCACTTGAGCCACAGCACCACTTCTGGCTTTTTTCTTTTTGCTTATGTGGTGCTGAGGAATCGAACCCAGGGCCTCAGGCATGCAAGGCAAGCGCTCTACCACTGAGCCACCTTCCCAGCCCTGTGATGTTCTTATCAACTCTTACATATGCACTTTTGTTCCAAATAGAGACTGTGCTTCTTCAATAGTGTATCTGAGGACGCAGGTGACTATAATCCTAGTTACTCAGGATGCTGAGATCTGGGGATCATAGTTTGAAGCCAACTCAGGCAGGAAAGTCCGTGAGACTCTTTATCTCCAGTTAATTACCAAAAAGGCAGACCTGGAATTGTGACTCAAGTGGTACAGTGCTAGCCTTAAGCAAAAAAGACCAAACACACAACCCCCACAAAAAAAAACCCAACAACAAATAAGCCAAAACAAAACACCAACCTTAGGGAAAGTGAGTAGGCCCTGAGTTCAAGCCCCAGGACCACCAATAAATAAATAAATAAATAAATCTTAGCTTTTGTTGTCACATCCACTTAGATTTCTATATCTACATAGATAGCTCCCTGCCCTCGCCTTGCCCGATATGTGGTTCTTCCCCACTGTATGTCTCCCAGCATGCCCTGTGGCTCAAACTGCCCACGTTATGGCAACCTACTAGCTGTGTGTTCTTGGCCCTGACTCTTATTCTCTGGAAGCCTCAGCTCTCTGCAAAATGCAATGAGATTATTCATGGTAATAATACCTTGTCTATCTTTCAGAGTTGTTGTGATGAAAAGATGAGTTCATTTATGTCAAATCCTTTGAGAACCACGAAACTCCATTAGCGTGTTAGAGTTAAGGCAGGATGCTGGGGAGTGAGGAGAGAGCCGAACAATTGCTCTGAACTGCAGTGAGAAGAAAGTTTCCTGGAGAGGGTGGGGAACTGGAATGAGGTTGGAAACGGAAAGCCAAAGCCACTTCCGCTGAGGGTTTTTGAAGATGATTTAATCAAAGCAGTATTTCAGAGATGTGGACAGGAATATAAGCCTGACAAAATATATGTTAGACCTCAGGGACTGGCTACAGTGGATGCCATTTTCACTCCTGAGCCTGAAGGAACAAGGTCAGGAGGTAGGATTCCTAGAGCCCCTTGAGAGCCAGAAGCAAGGTGAGGACTCTCAGATTGACCACAGATACCTAGCCCTGCAGAAACTGGAAAACAGAGGGGGGAAGGGATGCTTCAACTCTCCCACACATGATGAGCATTATAGGTCCTTGCTTCTCAGAGCACGGGGAAAGGCACGGGAAATAACCAGCGCAGGTGGATATACTTTGGGAAGATGAAAAGGAGCAGCTTGGTGAGGGTATCTAAGTGAGGATAGCATGTGAGGAAAAGCAGAAAAGCTGGAAAACATTTAAGGAGTAGTTGAAGCAGGTGGGGAAAAGGATTTAAGAAGTGGGCCGTGATGATCAGACCGTGAAGGCTATGGATTGTCTGGCCCCAAAGATTGGGCTTTGTGCAGCAGACAGGGGATCAGTAGATGTTGCAACAGGGAGCTTCCATCATGGAAACTGGAGGTGTTGCTGGCAGAGGTATGTGGGGGAGGGTAAGGAGCAATTGGGACACTGTTGTAAAGGGGCCTGCAGGAAGGGACAGAGGTCTGAAAGGGTATGGCAGCCTGGAAAGGCTGGGAGATGCGGGGTACATGAGGACCTCAGGGAATAGGTAAGACCCGAAGTGGGAGTTTATTGGTCACCAGGCTTATTCACCAAGGACCCAGGGCCCAGACAGGCCCCTGGCCCACATATTGGAGCTTTTCTATTTCTGCTTTAGTTTCAAACCAAGGAACCAAGGGCTTTGAGACCAGGACCTTTCTGCTCTTCATTAGGGCTCCCTTGCCACTGCTGTACCCTCCTTGTTTTTGTTTAAAGTATTTTGTGCCAATACTGGGGCTTATTGAACTCAGGTCCTGGGCATTGTCCCTTAGCTTTTTTCGCTCATGACTAGCACTCTCACTTAAACCACTGCTCCACTTCCGGCTTTTTAAGAGTCTCATAGACTTTCATACCCGGGCTGGTTTTGAACCACAGTCCTCAGATTTCAGCCTCCTGAGTAGGTAGGATTACTGACATAAGCCACCGAACCCAACTCTTCTTTTACTTTTCTTCCATCTCTCTGGAAATAATCATATATTATTACTATTACTATTATTATTATTGCAAACTCAGGAATGATGGATGGAAGTTTCTTAGCTTGCTGGGTGGGGTAGTGGTATTACTTGTGTCTCAGTTCTTCTACCCTAGCCTGGACCAGGCAGACAGCCTTAACAACAGAGGAAATAGAACACACACACACAACAATCTCCCTCCCTCTCCCTCCCTCTCCCTCCCTCCCTCTCTCTCCCTCCTAGTACTTCCCACCAAGGCTGTTCAATTTAGGAAGTAGTGGAGAGTGAACTTTTTTCTTCCTTGGATTTTCCCTTCCCACCTGAATGAATGCTTTACTCAGCAGGGTTACCTCCTGCCATTCCTTTATTGTAATGCCAGCTCTTACTTAACATCTGCCAAGCACAAAAAGTGCATCAGGGCCTTGAGGAAACAAAGTGAAATTCTTGCAGTGCCCCCTGGGTTTAGGCCTGAAATAAGACAAACAAGAAAATAAACAGAACCCCAGGAGATGAGGGCCCTAGGGGAAAGAATGGCAGTGGGACAGACTGGCTTGCTTGCTGGCTGGCTGTCTGCCTCTCTCTCCTCTCTCTCCCTTTCAAGCCTCTTGCTTTGAGAGAGCCTTGTGTTTGTTTTGGTCAGTAGTGTGAGAATGAAGGCAAGATGTTTAGAAAGAATAGGTTCAGGAGGAGGATGTTAAACAGAAAAATAGCCAGTTGTGATAGCCTTGAATGGCAGAAGGGAAAGTACAGACTGGACACATGAATAGGCCTATTGCTTCAAGGTGCTTAAAAACATGGGAGGTTGTGACTTCTTTGCCTGGACATGCTGTGCAAGTTTCAAGAAAGTTCTGACAGCTGGGGACACGACTCAGTGGTAGAGTGTCAAGCTACCTAGTGAAAAGTGCTGAGGGGTGAAAAAATCCGGATAAATTGATGTAAGCTGTAAAAACATTTGGTATTGTTACTGGAAAACTGATGAAATTGATCAACCTCAGTCCTTGCCCTTCCTGCATGAGATTTCAGGCAAGTAGTGAGTGTAGTGAAAGTGATAGAAAAGTTTATCAGGAAAGACACATGGCAGAGAATACAGATTACATGGCAGGATGCCATGGGAAGATGGCACTTCAGTTCATCTGCAGCCACCTTCAGGGTACAGACATGAGCTTTAGACTTAAAGAATTAGGGGCAGGGAGCAAAGGCATACAAAGGATCCCAGTTACAGATGTGGTCTGACTGATCATCTCAGTCGTGGTTCTCTCCGTTTCTAGAGAAGTTATTATGCTGTCATTACTTGCGGGGAGCAATCTGGTTCCCATAAGATGGATTTTTCTGGATTCAGGGTGCAGTCTGATTATTATTAGTTATTCTGGTCATTTGAGAGTCATCTGTCCTGCAAGGCTCTGTAGTTTTAGTCCTTGATCCTAAAGAGACTGTCAATCAATCCTTCCCTGAAAAACAAGGTGATTACCAGGTGATTCTGGAGAATAGTTTGGAACAGTGACAAACACAAAATGGAGGCACAGATGCGAGGCTTTTCACCTGCTTTTAATTTGTGGCAGCAAAATTAGTTGAAATACCTGTTACAAATGAGTTCCTTCAATAGACTGAATGTGGATTGTCACTCTGAGCATTAGCCTTTGGAATTTGAGTACTTATTGAGATTGCCTGTGAGAAATTTCAATTCCTAGGTCCAGTCCATAGGACTGAGGTCACGTAATTACAGTGTTTTCTGTCAGAGACCTTGTGATCTTCTCTTCCATTTGAGGTTTCCTTTGTATTTCCCCATGACACATGGCTAGCAGTTATCTATCGGTAGGACTATGAAGAAACAATAACTACTATTTAAAATGAAGCTGTACTTTTATACTTAGTGGGAGAATACTGAGGATTCTATACTTTTATCCTCAGTGGGAGAATTTTAAAAACATATAGGTGGCTAGTTTTTTGTGTTTTTTTTGCCATGGGGGGAAAATCCACAATAATAAATTGCTGATAAGCTAATGTAAATCATAATTATTTACTTGTTATGAAATTGCACAGTGTTTCCCCCTTATACATTATCTCATTTCTATCTCAACATTTATCTGTAAGATAGAGCCCTGCTATTTTCTGCAATTAGCCTCAGTGTTTGGTTTATGATTGGAGGCTGATGGTGTATAATTTGCCCAAGATCACACAGCTGGATCAAGTGGGGAAAAAAAACAAGATTGTCCATGATTTGTAGCTCCCAGGCAAAAACTTGCAGCTGGTTGGATAGAATTGAAGTGTAGGTATTATGGGTAGGCTGCTCTCATGAAACAAGTTAGCTATACTGCCTCCTCTTCTTTTTGAAAGATTTATGTTAGATTGAAGTGTTTCCTTGGACTTTACCCATGGAGCTATCTGGGCTTAGAGATTTTAAGTTTTGTTTTTATTTTTGTGGCTTTTTACTAAGTTGTCATTTGTGTAACAAAGTGGAGTCTCAATCACTATAATTCACCATATTAAAAGAATAAAGGAGAAAAATGTACTAAAGGAATTAGAATTTAATAACTACGTTTTCTTTTGTCTAATATTTTGAAGTTACAGATTTAATTTTTCTGGTACAGGTTATTCAGTTTTTCTGTTTCTTGTGTCAATTATGGCAATCTGTGTTTTAAAAGTAGTTTCTGCATCTTCATTTTCAAAATTAGTGGTGTAAGGTTGTACATATATCCTTTGTCCCGTGATTTCTTGTTTTAAAAAAAAGATTTAGTATTAGTGATCTTTGCTTTCTGGCTTATGTTAGTCTCCTTTAAAGTTGATCAACTTCATTAATCCTCTTAAAGAGCTAATTTTGTTAGTTTTCCTAACTGTAAATTTTCATTTTAATTTGTATTTATAGGGGGTTAACATGTTACTTTGGTCTTTTTGAATGCCTTGTTATCTATGGTGCCCTCTTATTTGCACTTTTTCTTGCTATCTAATTGGAATCTTCATACTTGATGATGATTATGTCTTACTGGTGGAAGCTCTCAGTGTTTCAGCAGAAAATATTGAATGGATGGATGAATGAATGTGAACCTAAGTCTTTCTGTGGAGCAGAAAATGACAGAGGTGAGATTATGAGATTATCAAGGATCTGAGTTTGTACAACTCCTTTGGGGGGGGGAGGAGGCGTGTGTTTTTGTTGTGTTTTGACTTCTGAATGTGATTAGCCAGTAGCCAGTCTTCATCAGTATCTGCTTGATGCCAAGGACTCCTTGTCTCCCTGTCGGGTACTTTTGCTTTCCTTTCCCCCCACTCCTATCACTCAGAATTTCAGCTTCAGTGGTATTACATCTTAAATACATAGCATGTTCCTTGCTAGCATTCCCAATGCCACTCCTTCTCAGTGTTCTCCCAAAGAAAGATTACCTCCCACACCTCTTCCATTACAAAAGAGCCTAAATGGCTCTGGGTATTTTAAGGGGTACAACGTTGTGACAGTGACAGAATGATGTGGTATTAACACAATGACTCCGCTGGATGTGCCATTAGGGCTTTTCATGTCATTTGAGTGACTGCTGCTTTGTCCACATTTAGCTGGGTGAGCCCCAGAGTTGAGGGAGCTTATTTGTAGTGTGGGATGAAAGGTTTTCTGGATCTACAGACAGCTCTGTGTATGTGTGCATATGTAGACATGTACATATTGTATGTTTGTATGTGTACTTGATACAACTTCTCCCTTGTGCTCAAAAGGCACAGTGTTGCAGAGAATAAGTCCTTGCAATGACATTTAATTCATTTTGAACTTTACAGATGTACCAATTATGAATCAACTGTATGTCTGAACTTACAGGGCTACATAAGGCCAGGGGGCTAGGTAAGCCAGAGAGAAATAGTCCTGGGAAAAGTATGCCAAAGAAGGAAGTGAGCACAGATAGGATTCAGAATGGTAGGACAAAAGCAGGATTCAGAATGGCAGGCAAAAAACATTTGGCTGAGTCCTCGTCCTTGGTAGGTGGAGAATCCTCATTTATGTCTTATAAAGCACGATTGAGATGTTTTAATTCTTGGGAAGAAATTGGAATCTGTTTCTGATGCTTATGAATTTCGATGGCCAAATATTGTATATACTTCTGTATTTTCAGGATTAAATTCCATGTGTAAGTGCCTCCCCCAAATTGCTGAATGAACACCAAATATAAATACCTGTTGCTAATCCTTTCATATTTCTTTTTTTTTTTTTTGGTGGCCAAGACACCCTGATTCCTGTTGAATGATTTTAAGTATAAGAAGATAATGATTTTGACCTTTAATGTCCATTTCACTTCTTCATCTACTTTGAATTTTTATTTCTGAAGGTATTGTTGCTCTTTCCTTTTGTGTGTATGTATGTGGGTATACTGGTCCTGGAGCTTGAACTTGGGGTCTGAACACTGTCTCTGCACCTTCTTGCCCAAAGATATGCTCTACCACTTGAACCACAGCTCCACTTCCAGCTTCCTTGGTAATTGGTAGAGATGAGTCTCACAGGCTTTACTGCCCTGGCTGGCTTTGAATCTCAACCATCAGCTCTCAGCCTCCTGAGTAATTAGGATTACAGGCCACTCTGAGCCACTGACATCTTTCCTCCTTTTTTTTTTCTTCTGTTTTTGGTCAGTGGTAGGGCTTGAACTCTGGGCCTGTGTGTTGTCCCTTAGCTCTCTAGCTCAAGGTTAGCACTCCACCATGTGAGCCACAGTGCTACTTCCATTTTCCTGGTTTATTGGAGATAAGAGTCTCACAGACTTTCCTGCCCAGGCTGGTTTTGAACCGTGATATTCAGATCTCAGCCTCTTGAGTAGCTAGGATTACAGGCATGAGCCACTGGTGCCTGGCTCTTTCCTCCTTTTTAAGGTTATTCCTTAAGATATTTTTTCAGAGCATTTGGCTACTCTGACCCTAACGTAGTTACTTCAAAGATTATCATTTTTTTATTACTCCCAGATAAAAGATGCTAACTCATGAAGTGTCTTTCAATTTATTAAATTAGGGCTCATTTGTATAACAACATTTACCAAGCATCTCATATATCAGGTACTTACCTAAGTATTGGGAATAAAGAATGGAGCAAAACAATAGAAATCTCTGCCTTTGTGGACCCTGTGTTACAAACAAGGCAAACACCAAAACAAGTAATAGGCGCGGCCTTAGGTGCTCCTGCCGTCTGAGAGAGCATCAATTGTAGTGACAGGTGGTTAGGGAAGGCCTCACAGAAGTTGCCTATAAATAAAGACTTAGAAGAAGCTAGAGATTACGCAGCTGCATATCTGGGGAGGAAACAGCAAGTGTGAGGTCTCTGGGGAAGGAACGTGTCTAGGAGAGGACAAAGAAGAGCTGGAAGAGTAGCGTGTGAATAGAATTTATGGACAAGGAAGCTCAGCTCAGGTAGCGTGCTGTAGGAATGATAGGACAGACCTGTGGACAGATCCAAAGGAGGAAACAGCATGGTTTAGCTAACCTTTTGCTATCTTGAGAAGAGACTGCAAGGATGAGAATTGTGGACATTCTGGAAGCTACTGCAGTCATCTAAGTGGGAGGTGATAGGGACTTGGACCAGAGACAGCAGTGAGAGAAGTGAGGAGAAGGAAAAGGAAGAGAGGAGCTGGAGGAAAAGCTCATAATAGGTTTCTTGAAAGCCCAGAAGTGGGATGGAAGAGACAAAGGGACAGGAGCTGAAAGTGACTTAAAAATGTTTGACTTGAGCAACTTGTAGGATGGCATTCCTGCCAGTTCAGATAGGTCAAGTTTGATATGGCTAATAGTCATTCACAAAAGATACTTAATGGGCTGCTGGATCTGTAACTCTAGAGTTCAGTGGAGAGGTTTCTTTGTGGATGAATGAAATGTCTGTTTAGCCAGCCATCACCTAATGTCTTTGTCATTACAGCAGATAGCTTTTTTGTTTGTGTACATGTGTGCACTGGTACTGTGTCTTAAACTGAAGGCCTTGGGCTCTCATGTGGCCTGCATGCTCACAGCTGGTGCTCTACCATTTTAGCCATGCCTCCAACCAGCATCTTGCTGGTTAATTGATTTTGGAGTGAATTTTCTGCCTGGGCTGGCTTTGAACAATGATCCTCTCTAATCTCTTCTTCCTGAGAAGCTAGGGTTACAAGCATGAACAATTGGCTTATCTAGATGGTTTTTGAAGCCATGAAAATTAGATATGAGTGAATCTGGTAATCTTGAGTCCACTATACTTCCACCTATACTTCAGATAATATTAATTAGTTTCAGTGCCAGTAACCCAAGCCAGCTATTTAGTGTAAGTGGGAGTTACCTGGACAGATGAGCCTGAGGAGAAGGGAGACAGTCAGGCATGAAGCAGCCCTCACTGCTGAAACACGGCCTTGTGTGTGGAGTCAGCTGTATCATCATGTTTTCTATGAAGGGGAGGACATATCTGATTGCTATTATAGATATGGAGGTGAACTCATCTGGACAGTATTTCACTGGGCTGACACTTTGATCCACATGTTGAAACATAAGCAGATGTATGCAGCTGATTTCATTTCTCAGTTTTCTTAGAATTCATTCTTCTCAAGGTGAAACTTGGAGGCAGAAGTGATAAATGGGGCAGAGCTAATAGATAAAATCATGCTTAGACCGGTCAACCCTCAGGTGCCCAGAAAATCCTGACTTTCCCACCATGTCAGAGGTATTTTTCCCCAAGGGGTCCAGAATTGATTGTGCCACATTCATAGAACTACAGTAGGCACTCGGGGTGTAAAGACTTGAGGAGTCCCTTAAGGGATTTATCTGATGGACTTATATGAATACTCAATATTGCAAAGTGCTAGAAAGCAGATATGATATAGTCATTATGTGTCATGAGGCATTCAGAATAGAGACTCCTGAGTGCCATTAAATCAGAAGAAGCTGGGACTTAGGCTGTTGAGAAATGGGAGGACTTAAAGAAAAAGGGAGTGAGCTTCCTTACATGATTGTACAGGTTGATCATTATAAGCATAACTTTAAACTGTGCCATTCATGTCTCAATCTTTGGGCACCAGTGACCCCCAAACAGAGAGATGATTTAAGAGATGATTTAGGAGGGAAAATCTGCATGGAGAAAACATGGAGGTATACTTATACACAGAATATTTATTTGTTTGATACTAGTCAAACGTCTGCCTACTAATCCAACAACCATTGGATTGCTGAGGAAGCCACAATAAGTAGAGTGGGAAATGTATGTAGGAAAGCAGTGGTGTGTGTGTGTGTGTGTTTGTGTGTGTACTTGCGTGTGTGTGTGCTTGCGTGTGTGTGTGCTTGCGTGTATGTGTGCTTGCGTGTGTGTGTGTGCTTGCGTGTGTGTGCGCTTGCGTGTGTGTGCGCTTGTGTGTGTGTATGTGATTTCCTTATTGTGGGTGGCCTTGGATGTCAAGTTGAGGACTTAGAACTTTGCTCTGTGGGCAGCTGCTAGCTATAGTTTTGGATGGTAGATTGAATGCATTAAAATAATTTCTGGAGAGAGTTCTTGGCAGCAGTGTGCAGAACGATTTAGGTTATAGAGTACCTTTGGGGGGGAGTAAGTGAGGGAAGACCCAAGACTAGGAGAAGTGTTTGGAGTATGACAACACGGCAGGATGGGATGACAGAAAAGCAGGGAACCATTTCCAAGCACAGCCACTCAGAGCTGACTGTACCTACAGTCAGATGATGCTTACCACAGCCACAGTTCGCTACAACTTGCAGAGGAGAGGCAACGTGAACACATAGATTTCTTTCTGGCTCTCTTTCCCTAAGTTGGCTGAAGTCTAACTGTGAATGTAAAATGTATGTCCACATTGCAAGTCAGCCTACTAATCAGTGAGGAAAGAACTTAAGCCAAAAAGAGGTACAAAGAAATATGGTAAGTAGACTTAATTACCAGGACAACTCACATTGATGGAGTCCTTGGTGGCTTACTGCAGATTGTTGTTTGTTTCCCACTACACCCCTATAGAATTGGTAGTATTATCATCACATAAAGAAGCCAAGGTGTGGAAGGGCCAAAGGACCTGTTGTATGACTCAGGTTGGAAACAGCAGGGCATGGTTCGAGCTTTTGATTGCAGACAGTTCCCATGCTGCCTTGTATGGCATTTTCTATGTCTCCTCTGTGACCATGGAGATCCTGCAGTATGCGTAGATAGGATAGTGTAGGTAGATAGGTGTCAGATGGAGGGAGACTTTTTCTAACCCTGACCTTTGCCTGATTCCTTGCCCCTGTGAGACCTAAGCTTTGCTACAAACCTAGGTAGGAAGAATCGACTCAGGACAAGGTGTGTCCACTGTGCAGTGGGGCGTGCCCAGCCTATATAAGCCCCTTTCAAGCTGAGACATCAAGCACAGGGCTTCTCTCAGAGCCAGAATTCCCTGTTGCTGTATCAGAAAGAGCAGAGCCCACCACTACCTGCTCCTAGATGAGTTGGGTCTACACAACCTCCACCAGTTTCCCTTGGCACTGGTCTTTCAAGGATGCCAAATGGGCTGGAGTGTAGGAAATACTGGTATGACTAAGGTTAGATTGTCCATTTTCTTGCTCTAAGAGTCTTCCATGGGTGCATAGAACGCTGAGAAAGCCAGCTCTTGGCTAAGCCAAGGTCTGAATTGTGTCAGCGAACCTGAGTCTTTTCAGGATTGAATCTTCCCAAAATGTGAAAGCGATGGTAGAGTAGCTGGTGGTGATATTAATGTGCTTGAGCTTTCCTAACAAGACACAAGGCTGGAACCCCTAGTCACCCATTCTGGAAGCTAGGAGTCCTATGTCAAAATGTCATAACCTTTTTCTGAGGTCTTTGTTCTTGGCTTACAGATGGCTGCCTTCTCACCATGCCATTGCAATGTCTTTCCTTTGTGTCTGTACATCCTTCATGTCCAAATTTCCTCTTACAAAGATACCACTCAGATCCAGTTTACCTCCTCTACTGGCCTCATTTAACTTAACCACCTCTTTAAAGGGCTTGTCTCCATATAGTGTCACTGGCTGATATAATGGGGATTAAGACTGACAAAATTTTGAGTGGAGTCCACCATTAAACCCATAAGTGGGGAAACTTCCTACTCCATGCTTCATTTTCCTGTTGTCTCTCATCCTCCACTCTTCCCCCTCACCTCAAAACACTTCCCCTTTGCTGGGAATCAACTTGGGTCTGGATCAAGAGGACAGAAGGCTGTCATCTGAGATGGGTGCTTATGAAAATTTTGATGTCCCTCTTACAATTAGGAGCTTTTTCTAGGCATCTTCCAGTAGCAACCAGCCAGGCCTCTCACAATTGGGACCTCTTAGGAGGCAGGGAATCTTCCAATTTCTTGTATTAAGCTAATTAGGAAAAGGACAAAAGTTTCCTCTTGAATTAAATACTGCAGCTAGGATACAATAACTACCAGCCACCATCTTCTGTGGTAAAAAGAAATATCCATTGCTCATTCGGTAAACATTCCCTCACACTATTCCCACTTCAGGGTTCAAAAAGCCTAGCTTTTTTTTGAACCAAGTTAGCCTTAGCTTGCAGTGATGTTTCCCTTTTCAAAAACATCTGTATCACTTGACATTCGTGTTAACTAACTGATGTGTATAATATTGCATACACATCAGCCAAATAAAATGGGTTCCTCCAGGACAAAGCCCATACCTTGTCTAATTTATATCTGCTGGAGGTTAGTAGAGCATAAGCACAGATTCAGTTCTCATATTTGCTGAATGACTAGATGGTTGATTGGAATCAGGTATTATTTTGGGGGAGGGGGTCCATAAATTTAGACATTCCTGTTTCATCAAAGACCTGTATAGAGTTTTGTGGACTATATATTAAAAAAATCCAAATGTAATGAAAAAAATATCAGCCTTAGACCCCGGTAAGAGACTTCATCTTCCTGTCCTGCTCTGGTGCACTTTGGCTTTTGAGGAGTAAGCTCCTCTCAGGATCTTTCACTATCTGCAAAATGAGAGGATGGAGATGATGGTCTTGAGCAGGCATCTGAAACCATGTCTGAACACCTCAAGAGTATTTGGAATACTTAGGCCTATCAACCAATGCACAGAAGAGAAGGCATACCTTCTCTGAGGATGTTCTCTGAGGTCATTCTGAGTGATAAAGTTCTATGAAGTTATGATTCACAAAAAGCCCTTCAGAAACTTGTAGAGCACCATAGTCATCACCAAGAACATTTGCTTGCAAACTATTGTTCATTAGTAGGAGTGCTCATTAGCAGAGATTTCTGGTCAACCAAATGCTGGGCGAATGCATAGTATGAGACTTGTTCTAAATTCAAGAAAACACACCCTGGGCGTAGGACTTCTATACATAAATTCGTTTAATTGCGTTGATGTAAAATGTGGCAATTAAGATGTGGCAATCTCTAAGAGATGTTTGTGGGTAATTTTTATTTTGCTGTTTATGCTTTTCTGAACTTCTCAAATGTTCATGTATTCTTTTTATAATTAGAAGAAACAAGTCCCATGATAAAGAATCATAAATACCCTGCCAGGGATAAAGTGAAAAATTAAAAACTCTCTCAGTTGGCTTCAATAGACATTTATCCCTATCATTCAGCAAGTGTTTAGCACTTACCAGGTCCCAGATATGGAAGTTATTGGTGACTATATTCAAGATGGAAAGCTGTTCACAGGACAAGATGTTTCACAGAAGAGAAAGCTGAAACTTCCTAGGCCTAGAAGGAAGAATTAGCAAATGATAGACTCCAGAAGGTAGAGCATCTCAGGTAAAGGAAATGGAACATGTCTCATCAAGGGACTGTGGAGGGTTAGGTTAAGATGTTTGAGAGGGATCCTAATTGAGTGAGGTAGATAATGCCCAGTAGACAGACCAGGCCCAGATAACTAGGCTCATGGCCTCTCCAAACTGGGCAAAGTAAAGCCACTGCAGGGTCTAGAATATGAGCAGAGAAGTCCTGGGAAGGTTGAAAAGATTGGCTACAGGGCTGTTGGAAAGACTCATCAGATCAACACAATAGTTTAGGGTGTGAAAATGCTGTTTATGAGTTTTAGAACTTTGGGGGAAAAAAAGGCCTTTCAAAATGGTGGATACCTCTGTGAGTGTCAGACTTTCCCACTATATTCTTAGTTATTACGAATCAGGAAGAGTAGAGTCTTTAGTTGTGTCACTAACATGCTTTTCCTGTGGGTGAGGCTAAAGGTTGCTAAACTTCTTGGAATTGTGATACAGTATGTTCATAACTTTAGAGTCACGTCTCCACTGACATTTGCTTTCTCTGTCTAATCTTCTCCCACCTCATGTCATATTTTTTTAAAAAAGAAATCAAGAATCTGTTGGAGTTGTCATGAAATGCTGAAATGGGCTGTGTATCCTTCAGGTAACTTGTGGATGTCAGTAACTTTTGAACCTTGTCCTATATGAAACCCTTAGCTGGCCTAGGCCACATGTCTGTGTCCAGTTAGCAATGATTGACAGGCTCAGGAACTTTCCATTGTCTTGGATTCATCAGCAAATCCTGGGGCACACAAAAATTCACTTGGGGAGAATTCAAGGCCATGTGGGAGAGTAAATGCTCATAGAGCATACAGAGTGTGGATACTGACTCCACTTGTATACAAGAACAATCCAGTTCACATTCTTCTATTGAAAACAAACTAAATCCTCTCTTCTGAGAGCTCATTGCCCGTGGCCTTGCCTTATAATCTTATAAACTCAAACACGTGTTGCATTCACAAAATGTGAGCTCCAAGGTGAAAGCTGTCACAAGAATCATTTGTGGGTTTTTTTTTATCATAGAAAAGTCTTTTAGGTGGAGTGTTGATATCAAGCTTAACTAAAAGAAAATTGGCTATAGTTAGTGCTAAGTGACAGTGATCATTCCAAAACTCATCCAGAGTCTGATAAATGAATATTTAAAATGTCTTGGATCAGAAACTATTTGTCCTAGAATGAAATATGGTAGATGGAGAATGGTAGCCCAGCAACCCTGAAGTAAGTGTAGGCGGGCCTTTCTTTATGAACCAGGCATGTTCTTGAAATCTTGTGTGTCAGTCAGCTTTTTGTAAATGGAATCCTTTCTTTTTTTCCTTCATTAACTTACCCTGTAATTTCAACAATGCTTAACATTCATTCCTGATTGATCTTGAGTTGGCAGTTCGCTGCTAATAGTCAACTTTGGATTTGAGTGTTTCTTTCTCAATTTTCTTGCTTTTTTTCTTCTTCACTTTCAACAATGGCTGAAAAAGCAAATACTATGTGCCAGGCACTATAATAGGTATTGGGAATATAAATGAGATTGTCAAGTAAATAATCTCCATAGCAAACAGAAGTACAAATTCTTCCATACTTCTAGACACAGGCATAAGGCACCACTGTCTAATCAGGCTGGAATGGGGATCACTTCCTTGGCATGTGTTGCTTGAGTGGAGTAATGAAGGACTTGGGGAAGTAAGGAGGAACCTACTTGGAGGATGCTCTTCCAAACACCAGCAGCATCAGGGCTGGTTGGCCAGATGGACTTTGATGATCTATGCTTAGCTTGCTTTCTGCATGGAGGGAGGAATTGCTTGTAACTTTTCTTTCCCTACTGGGTGAGGGAGCCCTTATCTCATTATTGTTTTTCTGTCAAATATACTTGTGGTGTTTTTGTCATTGAATTTTCTTATTTCAATCTATAAACTCAGTCTATAAGGTCAAGATATTAGTATCTGTAAATCAGGATACACTCAAGATGAAGAGGGGAAAAAACCATGAAAATTTTCCTTTTCAGTGGGAGCTGTTAATATTTGACTCAGCTATTTTAAGAAATGATTATGTAGAAATTACAATTCTTTGTGATAAAGGACACATTCAAAGGTAATTGACAGGCTGAGAAAAATGACACAGTTCTACTGTAAATAATATATAATGATTTGTACACATTTACAAGGAAAAGACCACCCACCACATGATAAAATGGGCAAAAGGCTGAGTCATTCAAAGCAAACAAAATGATGTTCAGAAAAATGCAGATCATAACCATCCATAGGATCTAGTTTTCATCCATCAGATTAGCCAGCCAGTCTGTAGTAGGGCAATCCATGGAGTACATAACCTTTGCTACACTGTGGGTCCTTGAAGGTTCCAGTCTTCCTGATTGGCTTATAAGCTGCCTGAGGTCATGGCTGTCCTCTGATCTTGTGCTCAGCTAGCATGGCACTCTTGGTACAGGGTTGCTCAGTAAGCAGATAGATGCCTGAACTGTTACAGCGTTCTGTGGGGGTGCTTTGGGTTATATTCTCAGCTGAAGGGACCCTGGTCTCCAAATGGCTGGTAGTGGAATGGACCACCCACTGCCCTTCAGTTGATGTTGCTCTGTAGTATGACACAAGCCCTGGAGCGACTGAAGGGTTGCTTGGAAAGAAGGAGTTTGATCCTCTGCTTCCAGGGACTGAACTGACACGCGTGGATTTGATTACTTACAAGCTGAAAGCAGAGTCCTAAAGGACTTGCAGTTGGACCACTTTTATAACTAACAAAACTTTGGGCCCTAACAGAGACACACGGCGTTAGCTAGGGTCTTTCGAAAGCTCCACAGCTCAGGAAGTCAGACTGACTTCAGGTTTCAAGTGGATTTCAAGACTGCACTAAAATTCAGATTTTCAGAGGATTTCAGAGTACATGCATAAAATTCAGGGGAGAATGTAGACAGCTACAACTCTCAGTGTGAGTCCTAAAGAAATTGCTGACGTTCATCCAGGTGCACCAGCCAAGGACTTTAGACTGATCCAGATTCACCTTGAACAGAATGTACTGGTGCCATATTGGTAACTGCACATTCTTTCTGAGATGTCTTTTCACAACTTCTCTGCACCCTGTAGCCTACGCATTGGCACGTTGGAGGGATAGCAAGTGTGGGTAGCTAACCCGGTTCTTTGCACTCAAAGCAGCATTTGTGCATTTCCTCTTTTCTCTTATGCCTGAATTGCCAGAGAAGCCCATTCTAAATGACATACTGCAATCTAAGAATACAGGTTTGGCAATAAGAGAGTTAGCTTCTATTCCAAGTACTGTTACTGGCTTTCTGTGTTACCTTAGAGGGGGGTGGATGGGTAGAGAAAGAGAATCCTAAAGGAATTGGCTGTCCCCCAAGGAGTTTATACATCCCTCACAATGGTGCTGGGTTCTCTGATCAGCAACATCTGTCTTTACAGATGTGAGCTTTGTTTGAAATTTAATTGTATGATAACTAGTAACAGTAGCTCATATACAACCTACTTCCTGATATGGTTTTACATAGCCCCCCCTTTTTTTTTTTACCAAGTTAGGCAATCAGAGATTTCATTTAGAAAGATCCCTGTTGCTGTGGCTCTGTGTGTTCCAGGTATGAGCCATGTGAGTCAACATTGTGGAAATGAAATTTTTTTATCCCCTGGACCCATGCAGATTGATTTGATTCTGAAACGAATAGAAATATAGCCTGCACCAGTCAAATATGTTTCCAGAGCATCTGCTGTCTACAGGGTTCTTGGAGGAAGCATAAAGACATTCAAGGCATAGTCCCCTGGCTAAGAATGTATAGTCTGGCCAACAATTCTGCAGGCTTCCAGGAGTTATACACGTAATATTGTAGTCTTTTGAGACTGGAAACTATTATCATTACCATTTTCAATTACCCTGTATCGAATAACCTCTAAGATAGAGGAAATATCTTAGACTGGGATCCTTGGAATTCAGCTTGGCATCATTGAATGGCTGCAGGATGGTTATTGAGTGTACTTTGGGAAGATGTAGTGGAGGACCCAAGAAATGTGGTTTTGAACAGGGGAGAGGTGATGTGGTCTATCACAGTCAAGTGCACCCCCGCAGAGGGGTCTCAGACAGAGGCAAGCAGTTTCTAAGTGTGCAGCTGGGAGATGAATGTGCTTGCCCTAATAGGGCACTGCGATGTCCGCTCATGTACTGCCACTCATTCTCATCACTGAAGCTCACACTAACTAGATACAAAAGCATTTCTGCACACAGTTCCTGGGCCCAGTGCTTTAGGTGAATTGTTTCTAATCCAGGCATTTTAGAGATGAGGCAATTAGGAGGTAGAGAAGTGAAGTAATTTGAGTAAGATTGCACAGCTATTACACGCTAGACTGAGGATTGGGCGAGTGGTTAATGATCAGACTATACCTCTCACTTAATCTCCACGGGACTGTTTTTGTGATAGAGATCATCATTCCCATTATATAAATAGAGAAACTGAAATGCCAAAGATTAGATGCCTTGCCCCTTGTTGCAAAACTAATTAGGGGTGAGCAGGGTTTTCCTTTGGGACTTTGGCATCTCACAGAGATAATCTGTCCAGTAAGTGACACCCAGTTCTGGCTAGAGAAGAATCTCAGTCCTTGAGTAATTTCTAGCTATCAGTTCTCTCTCCTTTCCATTATAATGAGTAGAATTACATTCTTCATTGTGCATAGATGTGTATTCCTTAGAAGTCAGGCAGACATAGATCTGGATCCAGCTCTTCATTTTAGTACTTGCACACTTTTTGTCTTCTCTCAGGTCAGTCTCCTCATCTGTGAAATGGAAGTAATGATGTCTTCATTGGGCCAATATGAAGATGAAAAGAAATTAGGTGTGAGGTGGCACTGTAGCTCAAGCTTGTTTTCCTAGCTTCTTAGAAGGCAGAGATTGGGAGAACACAGTTTGAGGTCAGCCCAAGCAAAAGTCCACCAGACCCTATCACAACCAGTGGCTGGGCACAGTGGCACCAATTCTTTAGCTATAGAGGCAGCACAAAGGCTAGGCACAGTGCCATGTGCTGTGATTTCCAATGACACAGGGAAGAATAGGAATTGGATCCCAGGCATAAAGCAAGACTCTACCTTGAAAAAAAGGGAGCTAGAGGCATGGCTCAAGTGATAGGTGCTGAGTGCAATCTCCAGTGCTGCACCCTTCCCCTCCTCCCCCGCAAAAAAAAAGAAATCAGGTATGAGAAATCTTTCTCTAGACTTTCTCCTCACCCTCTGCCACCCAATAGAGATCAAGGATGCATAAGGCTCTTTGGAGGGTAGATTTTCTGGTTTATTGATTCTATTTTTCTTCATTTTCTTTCATGTCTCAGGAGAAAAAAGTGAGACAAAGTTCTATGTAGTGCTCAGAATTCTAACACTAGCTTGTGAGTCTAATCACAACACAGTTCTTGGAAACAAACAGAGCAACCACAATTAGATCTTACCTTTAATGTCTAGTTGGCTGCCAACTTTGGCTAAGGTTTGCCTATTGTATGTGCAAAGCAGTGAGTGTTTTGCACACAATCTGTGTGCATTTTCCACGCCTCTACATCCCTGTCCTCAGCTCCAGCTTGTCCGTTTAGACATGTGCTATCCAGGTGTTAGCCTGGAAGCTTCGGTCATTTCCAGCAAGGTGGTGATGACCTTGTGAGCCATCTGTCTCTCAGTGTGCATCGAGGTAGGAGCCTCTGTTTTCCCATTCGTCTTTGACCTTGAATCTTGAACTGAGTTCTTCTCCCCTGGAGTAACCGTTTCCCAGTCTCTAGATCTTACCAACCTCCATCTGCTTCTAACCTTGAAGATGGGATGGGCTATTTCCTTTTAAGCCAATCATGCTTCCTGTAGAAAATTCCCAGAGCAGCCATGCCATCTGAGCTGGACTGTGTGATTGTGGAACTGAGCACACACCTTGATGCCTCTATACTTCTCTCAGCCAGGTGTGTTTTCAGTGCTGTCCAGCTGAACAGCTAGCTCTCTACTACCCTCAAGTTAGCAGCCTTTCTTGGAATACAGCCAGGGATCAATGCCTACATGGGAAGGTCCACCCTTAAGGCTTCCCCTCACGGTTTCCCAACTCCCTGAGACTTCCATCTCCGGTAGGGCTTGAGCCCCAGCATAACTGCCTGGAGAAGGGTGGTGGAGGGGCTGTACCTGTTGCTATGGCAGCACCCACTAAGATCATGAACCCCTTTCTTTCACAGGAGATTGCAAGATGAATCAATCTCCTCCTCACCCACTCTTCCTCTCCTTCTTCTTCATTTCCCCCCACAGCCTTCTGTCATCTCTCCTCCTCCCTATTCAACCTCAAGCATTCTCCTTTCTCAGATCTCTCTTTGGGTGTCTGTCTCTCTATTCTCCCTCTCATTCTGTCTCCTCTCCCCTCCCACTTTGGACACAGCCACATAGCCTCACAATGGATGGTACACATGGAAGACTTATTTCTTCCCTGGAGCAGGAGTTCCAAACTTTAGCAGGCTTCTCTTGAATGGTTTTGTCCATTTGTGCTGCTGGAACACAACACCCAAGGCTGAGTAATTTATAGACAACAAATTTATTTACCGTAGTTCTAGGCAAAGGCTTATGGGAAGAGTCTAGTCTCTTCTCCTGAGATGTCGCCTTTATTACTGTCTTTTATTTTTTGGCCAGTCCTGGGGCTTGAAATCAGGGCCTCGGCACTGTCCCTGAGCTTCTTTTGCTCAAGGCTAGCACTCTACCACTTGAGCCACAGCACCTCTTCTGGATTTTTGTTCTTATGTGGTACTGAGGAATCGAAGCCAGAGCTTCATGCATGCTAGGCAAGCACTCTACCATGAAGCTACCTTCCCAGCCCCTATCACTGCACTTTTAAAGAAGAGGGGAGTCCTGTATCCTCACATGGAAGAAAATAGGGCAAAAATGGACAGGTACCTTCCGTGAAGCCCTTTTATGACAGCATCAGTCCATTCATGAGAAATCCGCCCTTAGGACCCACATTCTCCCCAAAGCCCACCTCTCAAAACAATTACAGTGCATTTAGGGGGACACAGGCCGTGCAGGCCTGTTAAAATGCAGACTGTTGAGCATCAGTAAGACTCTGATCTGCAGGCTGTATTGGAACCCAGAATGTGCTTTTCCCACAAGGTCCCAGGTGATGCTCATGCTGCAGGTGCAGGAGTCACATCCTGAGAACCTCTGCTCCCAGCTGTGTTTGCCGGATTGAATAAGTGGTGGCTAGAACTATTCCTTTACATTCTAATTCAAAATGATTGGATTCACCATTCATCTATCAGGTGCTTATTGAGCACCTCTTCGGTGCCAAGCACTATTTGCTATCCAATGAAACATAAAACCCAACAGGTCACAGATTTGTGTAGAGAAAACAGACAGTTAATAAACATTACACACTGCGATAAATATTATAATAACCTACCAATAATAAAAGAGACTTAGGAACAGGCAAGCAGTCTCTTTGCTTATGGCAAGTAAAGTATTTAGGTAAGATGAATATAATTAGTGGTGAGTCATTTATTCGCACTTTTCTTTGCCAAGGGTGACTATTGGGAACTGAGCTTAATTTATTTAACTAATAATATTAAATCCCAGTGTTTGTGGAGCACTTATCATGTTTTAGATACTCTACCAAGAAGAGAGTGTTGGTTAAGAGTGCGAAGGTTGGGAGGTGGGGCTGAAGTGGAAGTGCAAAGTCCTGAGTTGAAACCTCAGTACTCCTGGAGGGGTGAGAGGGGGGAGTCAGACAATGTGAGTTACAGTTCTGACCTGTTCATTTCCACGAAGCTTCTGGAAGGCTATTCAACAACCCCCTCCCTCAGTTGACTCATCATAGAAAAAGGGTATAGTCCTAGTATTTACTTCAAAAGGATCGCCAAAAAGATGGCAACACAATTGTGTGATCTGTAGAGTAGTAGTTGTAACCCCTCTGTACAGTATTTTCACAATTAAAAAAAAATCTGTAGAGTAATTGCTCCCAAAAAATGATGATTATTAATTCCAATCTATTTTTATTCTGATGCTAGCTATTAGCTAACTAATCTAGAGAGAAAGGTATCCAAACTAAGTCTCTAGAATTTAATTGAAAAGAGGAGGCAACAGACTTGGCATGATTGGGGGGTTACAGGATGTCTGAGTTAGGCCTGTAAAGTCCCGGGAGTCCCAGGAATTTAGTCGTAATAAATAACAAATAAGAACAAAATGGTTGAGATTTTGGTAGCAAATAATTTGGGGAGTGTGATTACAATTATCAGTGTATGTCCAACAGAGAAAGGATAGTGCCTCAGCCGCAGATCAGTGGATCAAGCTTAACCTCACTCAGCCAGTCAGAGAACCAGACTTGGCTTCTCTGCCATGTTTTCGGCCTCATCTTCAGGTCCAAGTGCCATGGAGCTGGTGCTGTCGTTGTTGACTTGGTGTTTCCTAACGGTGTCTGATCTATCGACTAGAGAGGCTGTGCTTTCTGCTGCTCCTTCAAGGGGCTGCCCACTCCCCTCATGTACCCCTGCTCCATCCAGGAGAGCCGTGTTTTATACTGAAACCAGAGCAAGTTCCTGGTGCACTTTAGGAAACCCAGTCACTGTTTGTTTCTGATTAGCTTCACATGCAGTTGTGATTGTAGCTATATGAGAAGGCCGAGTTTGCCAGTCTTGCTTTAATCATTTCCAGAGCTCTTTCGAGATAAGAGATAGGGCCTTTCTCTTTGGGGGGATTAGGAGTTGTTCTTTGCGGCAAGATATACCTGGGAAGGGCTTATTAAATGATAATCTCTGATAAATCTCTAATCAGCTGCCAACTCTGCCCTTTTAGTCATTTAATTAACTCTGAGAAATCTTGCTCATCACCTTTTCTTTCTTTCTTTTCTCCTCCCATCTACTTGCCTCAGATTTAATCAGAGCCTTACATTCAGTTTATTAACTTATTTCTTCTGCTTAGCATGGACAGGCAGTGGAGCTGGGTTCTTAGACAATAACATAGACAAGTCAACCTGGTTCTTGTTCTTGGGGAGGTCTGGCTTGTAGAAGAGAACCATAGACCCACCTGAGGTGATTACAGTGTAGATTTAGGATGCATGGTGGGATTAAGTTTATAGAGGCAGGATGTGATGGCTTCCCAATGAAGGTCCCATTCAATGAGGGTTTGGGCTAAGGATTTTCAAGTAGAAAAGGTAATGAAGGTGTGTTAGTGGAGACAGGAGAGAAAATGGCGTAGGAAGGAATTACAAGAAGCTGATTGTACTCACATGTCAGTATTTAGCAGGCTTCTTGAGAGACAAGCTACATAGGTTAGGCTGGATGTAGCCATGATAGGGGATTTGGCTAGGGCAGCATTGTAGAGTAGTAAGCCAGGCTCAAAATGAAAACTCTTCTCTGCTTTCAAGAGATTTCTTACTGAGATATCTTATCCCACTCATCCAGATCTCCCTGGAAACAGAATGGTTAATCTACCACCAGTTATCAAACATCCAGCACAGAGAAGAAGCCATCAGATATCAAGAGGGTACTTACAAAGAGAGGACTGACCGGGACCCTGCTGGATCCACTAGCCAACAGTTTCTATGCATTCTTGGGCTACCCATCAGTTGACCCAAGTACATTCCACTGAGCAAGCAGAAAATGTCCTCCAAGGATTGGTATACACAAAAAGAAATTCTTACCAGTATTCCTAGATCAGGGAAACGGATGATTATTTTATATCTATCCTTGTTGTGCCGAAACTAATGGAATTCTTGAGCAGGAATGTTTATCTTGGTGGTGTGGGGTGAGGGGAAAGAAGCAAGATGAATTTCTAGGAGGGCAACAAGAAAGTGAAGACAAGAGTTACAAAAAGAAGAGGCCTGGAAAGTGGTAGATTGGAACCCATAAGTTAGAGTCTGTGAGAGAGAAGAGAAGCCCAGTGAAATGGGTGGAGACTACGTAGAAAGAGACCCACTTAGAGATATCCATCTTGTTTTGTGCTGGTAATGGGCTTGAACACAGGGCCTGGGTGCTGTCCTGAGCTCTTTTGTTCAAGGCTAACACTCTATCACTCAAGCCACAGCTCCACTTCTGGCTTTTTTAAAAAACTGATTAATTGGAGATAAGAGTCTCATGAACTTTTCCTGCCTGTGCTGGCTTTGAACCATGATCCTTAGTCTCCTGAGTAGCTAGACTTATAGGCATGAGCCACCAGTGCCTAGTCTTCTCTTAGATATTTTAAATCATCTACTGAAGGGAGGAATTCCCCCTCATGCTTGCCAGATGGTCATCTGGCAAAAGGGCTTGCGTTAATAACAGTTATGTGACACTGAGGAAGTGGACAAGGCTGTTCACAAGTAGAAGTGACCAGCTTGATTGCCCCTAAGCTCTGCCAGGGGCCATGAGAAGCAAGTGAGTAATTCTTTGTATCCCAGTAGGTGGTGGAAAACTGATATAGTAGGACTGTCTTAGAGAATCTCACCCATGTCCTCTCCTACATCAGGTGATAAATAGGCAGGTCAGATTCTGAGCATTTATCTATTACCATGTTTGCACCAACGAAATCTACTGATTTCATCTCTTTCAGAAGTACTGTTTTGGGTTCCAGGGAAACAAAGACTTAAGCACCATGCATCTTTGCCTTCAATCTGTTCTTACTGAGGAGGAGTGCTTCCTGGAGCCACAAAATAAATGGAACTGACTATCCTGGGGCTTCTTCAGGAAACCAACTGGGCTAACCAGCCTTACGTAGTAGTGGATGCACAATCATTAATTAAAACAGAGATGTTGAATGGCAAATTAATTTACCTTCTGCTCAGAATCTGTTGAGGAAGGAAGAACGAAAGCCAAGAAAAATGATTATCTGAAGCTTTCTTTTCCTTGAGTGTCTGCTCTCATATGTTGTGCTGAATATTTGACTTAGCTAAGTGTGCTTGTTGTATGTCAACAGAGATGCCATTTTACAGGTGATGTATTTATTTCCAGTGAAAGACTCTCATATAATCCTGTGAAGCAGAAGAATGTCAGAAGATTTATAATCTCCTATTAGTCAACAACATTATTGAAAATCTCCTGTTTGTAGAGTAATATCCTAGGCATTGGTAGAGAGCGCACAGAAATAGAAGATGCAATTCTGTCTTCGAGAAACATTTTAGCCCTAATGGGAAAGGAGGACCAAGATGTAAATGAGACAGAACCTATATAAAGTAGGTCTGTAAATAAGTGGGAATAAATGCCTAAGTGCAGAACTTAATGTACTCTTTTCTTTTATAGGCATTTGTACTCATGACTTAGCTTCCTTATATATACCAAAGCCCTTGAGGACTGTTTTCTTTCCTCATTGATCTTGTGTAGAGCACACATTCAGAAGTGTTGAATGAATGTGGGCTACTCTGAGGAATGCCTGATTGTCAAGGGAAGTCTGCAAAGCTGGGGAGGAGAGTGATGTGCTGGGGAAAGCCTCACAGAGGCTGAGTAAGGTTTTCAACTACTTGGGAAGAGACCAGGAGCAAAGGAATCGAAGAGGGAAGAAAGAAGACTGAGCGCTTGGGGAGCTATCGCTCAGTAACAACAGTCATTGTTTTTGCTTTCCTTGCTGTTATTCTGTGTGTGTATGTATGTGCACGCACGTGCGCACAGGCACATGTGTGTATACACCCACACATGGGCATGTTGGTGTTCCAGTACTTGGGCTTGAATTTAGGGCCTTTGCATCATCCTTTAGCTTTTTTGCTCAAGGCTGGCACTCTAGCACTTGGACCACAGATTCACTTCTGGCTTTTAATTGAAGATAAGAATCTCATGGACTTTCCTAACTAGGCTGGCTTTGAACCATGATCCTCAGATCTCAGCCTCCTGAGTGAGGAGTTAGGATTGTAGGCATGGGTCACAGATACCCAGCAAACTTGCTGCTATTCTAATCATTTATTTATTTGTATTAATTTTTATATGAAGGGATTGCAATTTAGTATTGTCAGTTTATAATGAATCTTGATTAATGCCAAGCAAGCAAACTTTGTGGCTTTATCATTCCTACCTATTTCCCTCTCCTGGGAATGTCTTACTCTGTTTATTGGCCAACAGAAATGCCCCTCCTCTTTCCAGTTCAGGAAATAATTGTGTGACAGCTCCTTCTAACTTTCAGTATTCACAGGTTTGACTTTGGCTTCAGTGGACCTTCAAAGGAAGTGTTTTAGTCATTAATTTACATTTTATGTCAGATCCTGAAGCAATAACTAATTTCATAGAAAGTAATTAGAAGGATAGGGCCATATATAATTAAGTATAAGCAGAGTAGATAAAATAGAAGTGCTTTGCAGAGTGGAGTAGAAGTTAGAAACCCCACATCTTACTTCTACTTCTAGAACCAATGAATGGAGTGCTCTTTTGATAGCCATGTCATCTGTAAAGTACAGGGTTAGTTAGTGTAAGGTGAAATAACTCCATCTAGCTCTGTTCTCTGTAAGATGATGGTTACAATACTCATATCAACCTGAGTGGAAGGCAGTGGTTGTTTAGCGAGGAGGATAATAGAGACCCTTGAAAAACAAACCGTGGTAACCACAAAGATTGATCTTTGAAGCATAGGACAGGGTGAAGAACCAGACTGGGATTGCTGGAAGGGATTGCTGGACTGGTGTCATCCAGCATGTTGTTGTTGGAATAGGAAGGATCCTCAACTAAGCATTCACAGAAGTGGGTATATCAAGTCTTAGGCCGTTTGCACCCTCTGAGAATTGCCTTTCTATACATTCTCTTAGCCTTTTCTAGTACTCATTCTTCTTTCAGAAGTATAAGTCTCACCAGCAAACCCCATGGCAAGGACGAAAGGAAGATGTGTTTTTGCTAATCATGGAAGGGCACATTCTCTTTAATTCTTTTTTTTTTAATTTGCCTGCCTTGGCCATTCTGCATAAGTCAGTGGTAGGCAGTGCTAAAACAGACAAACTTTGGAGCAACACACTTGCCTTTTCCCAGAGCAAAACACATCCTCACAGGACAAGCTGCCTCTGTTTTCACCACCCATGGCCCCAGTAACGCCTGCCTCCAAAGCAACCTGGGCTGCAACTGGAAAAGGTCTTTTTAAAACCTTTTGTTTAAAAACCTTTTGTTTAAAACCTTTGTTTTTTGGCAAACTCATAAAATGATACTTAGTAACTACATAAAAGTTGCAAAGCACAGAAAATAATTAAAATATTTTTGAAGACACTCAGATCTCTTTCCACCATTGCCATCATTGTTAACCTCATTCACTGATTGCTCTTAAATTTCACACCTAACCCAGAACTGTTTCAATAAGTTAATTTTGGGGGGAAAAAGTACAGTATTTTAAAATGAATAGTATGGAAACATATACGAAGGTAGAGAGAGTAGAATAAAAACATGCAGGAAGATAAAAAGAATAGAATCCCTAGCACAAATGTCTCTAAATACAGATTCTATAGTTGCAAGAAGACATTCTTCAAGGGATCTGTTTCAAGCATGATCCTTTTGGGGTTTAGAGTTTAGAAAGGGGTGTGTGTACGAGGGGGGGAGAAACTAAACATCATGTGACATGAATCTTGGAATTGTTAAGACTTAACCAAAAATATGTACACATAGCGGGGCCCTGAGGCACACTAGTTTTAAACTCTCAATTCTGTGGTCACAGGCATGTCAGCCTATGTAAGTCCTTACCTGGTACTGTTTTACTTCCCTTAGTTTGATATTTCCACTTGCATTGTCTCCCCAAGGGTGTGGATGGATTTTCACTGACCTGTCTCTCCCTGTCTGCCCTGTCAGCAGCGATGTCGCTCACATAGGGGATAAGGGCTTTGTGTGCTATGAAGTAGAGTTTCCCTCTCTGGTTGGGAACTCCTGAGCTCCCAACTTAGCCACTGCTTATAGATGGGGCAGGGAAGGGGATGCTGACTGTCTCTTCTTCTGTTTTCCCTACCACCCCCCAACACCCTTTCCATTGGAAGGAGAAGCGTAGAGTTGGGGAAGGATCGATGTCCAGGTAGAAAGTTACTCTTTGAGGTGCTTTTGAATTGGGACAAAGGTATGCCTGGGTCTTTATTGGCAGTCTAGGCCAGTGGGGAGCAGGTAACTACATTGAGTCCAGAGGCTTTGGGGATGACCAGACTGCATAGGGAGCCTTAATTACTTATAATGGCCCCTGGATAAGCCAGATGCTGCCTTGGAGCTTGCTTGTGTGGGAAGGCAGCATGTTTATTAAATATGTTCAGGGATCTGAGACATAATAAAATGCCTTGTCCCCTGGGACTGACAGGCTGGGTGGCAGCAGGTACTTAGGATTCTCTTGGAGCATTCCATCCTCCCTTTTTCCATCTGCCCCCCAGCCTTCTTTCTTTCTGGGGGGCTGTTTTCTTCCTGAAGACAGCTGTTATTTTCCAGCTGAAAGATCCCAGTGTTGGCCTTTCTAGAAATTATATGGCTGGGATTGTTTTAAGGCGTCCTGGGACTAAAGGAAATATGGAGAGTCACTGGTTTCTGAAGAAGTTGACCACTGCTATTCTAAACTGGGATCCCAGGTCTGCCAATAACGTAAAGGCCTCGATCTTCAGGGAAGTTAGTTTGCTTCTTCAGACCTCCAGTTCCTCTTCTAGAGAATGATGGGTTGATGATGTGTGCTCCTAATTTTCTTCCAAGACTCTGACTACAATTCCTGTTATGTAGGAAAACAGGTTAGATAATCCGTGCATCAGGATCCATGATACATCACCGACAGCTTGTAGGCATGGTTAGAGGCGTAAAGTGGCTCTGCCCTTAGAAACCCTATCCAGTGGTGCTTGGTAAGTCTGGGGAAAGCCCTGATGGGAAAGATAGAATACCTGCAATCCGACTCTCTAGGAATCAATTGTGGAATGCAGTTTCTGGTGGCAGTGACTGAAAGCCAGTTCCTAGGGACACCTGTGAGGATGTAAGAGAGAGAGGAGGTAGGTCAGGGGAAAACCTAGGCAAAGATATGGCTTCAGAAATGTTTTAGCATTTGCCTGGTCCTGCAGGTCGCTGCAGAGTGTGAATATATCACAGGGGTTGTCTCATCCAGAGTGAAAGGGACTGAGCATAAGTGCCCTGAAGTAGTAGTTACTGATTGATTATAGGTCTCCCTCACCACTGCCTTGAGCAAGCTTATGTCTCACCCCCCCCCCCCGCCCCATACACATACTAGGGCTAGTCTGCCAACCAGGGACAAGCTTTTGAGAAAGGAGAGAGGGAGGAAGAGGGTGCATTAACTATTAGCAATGAACACATGAAGCAATGGGTATCCTCAGGAAATCTGAGGGATGGGGAATAACACAGAATCTACTATATCCAGACTGCTAGGAATTGGACAGGGTGGATAGGGCTGTTTGAGTGGCCTGGCTCCTGGGATGGCTGAACATAGGAAGAAAATATTCGAATGGGATTTCCCAGTGAGACCCATGTAATGAATGGTTATAGAAGGCAGGATGTGGTTACATTGGAGGAGGGGAAGACAGTGTTTAGAAACAGGTAGAGCAATGGGCTGGGAAGGTGGCTCAGTGGTAGAGCGCTTGCCTTGCATGCCTGAGGCCCTGGGTTCGATTCCTCAGCACCACATAAAGCAAAAAGAAAAAAGCCGGAAGTGGCGCTGTGGCTCAAGTGGTAGAGCGCTAGCCTTGAGCTGAAGAGCTGAGGGACAGCGCCCAGGCCCCATGACCGGACCCAAAAAAGAAACAGGTAGAGCACTTGCCTTGCATGCATGGGGCCCTGGGTTCGATTCCTCAGCACCACATAAACAGAAAAAGCCGGAAGTGGCACTATGGCTCAAGCGGTAGAGCGCTAGCCTTGAGCTTAAGAGCTGAGGGACAGCGCCCAGACCCAGAGTTCAGGCCCCATGACTGACAAAAAAAGAAAGAAATAGGTGGAGGGAAGACTTGGGGCTATCTGAATGCGGATTGCACAATAACATGTACTGTGTAATAAAAAGAAAATCAGAGGGTTCCCTTATGATTTGTACATGTTTCTGAAAAGCATCTACATGGGGCTCTTGCAAGGCATCAGCAGTTCACTGAGAGAGGGCACTTCTTTTTCCTTCTATACCTCATGTCTCTTAGCACTTCTAGACCAGACAGACCCATTTGCCTCCGTGTCCTATGGTCCCTCACTGCTCAAAGTTACACATGTACTTGTGTACTCAACTGTTTCACAGGTTCCCCTCCCCTGCCGTCATAGTATGGGCTTCACAGGAGCCAGGACTAAGAGACCCATTTCCACCCAGTCATGGAACCATGTCAGTTGGGGTGGGGCAGGACTTGTCATGCTTGGAGCTGGGAGGGCCTGTCAGCTGGCGAGGTACAGAATGCCTGGCCATGAAGGAAGGTGTCCAGCCTTTGCATCCATCCTCAGCTTCTTTTCTCTTTCCTCCCCATCATTCCCCACTGTATGTGGAATGCTGCTCTCTCCAGGAATGGTCAGCAGAGGCTTTGGACGGGTGCTCTGGCTGAGATGATTGGCCATGTTGGTAGGCAAGGGTGGCTATTGCAACTACCTCCCAACCTGACCTCAACTAGTAATTAATGAGGCTGAACCTTTCTCCTTAAGCTGGAGCCTTGAAGCCAGAGGTTTTCAACTCAAAGCAATTTGGAAATTTGGAAACTTGGGAGACATTTTTTCTGGTTTGTTTTCAGAAACGGGAGGGTCCAGCTGGCATTTGTGAGTGGAGGCCAGGGATGCCCCATCATAAAATATTATCTGCTTCCATTTGAGTGCTGGCATCTTCCAGTGATTGCTGAGCCTCCTGCCCAGGAAGCTGGTATATCCCAGAGACTTCCTTTCTGAACAGACCCTGTACTCTGTATTTCTAGCCCTACCTACCACTCTCAACCAAGGTGTGTGACAGGTAGTTCTCCCTATTGGAGCTTCTTTGGAGATCCAAGAGACCTTTCCCCATGTGCTTCACAGAAGCCCATAGACTCTCTTTCAAGCATGGGGCCTGACTCTGCCTCCACAGCCTCAAGGCAGGAGAACCCTGGGGAGCTTTCTCCTTGCTCTCCCCAGCCACATCTTTCTTTCCATTCTTGCTCCTCCCACCCCACCTGCCAGCGTGTCTCCCAACTCCCAAAGATTAATGTGATAATTGCCATGTGTGCCTGTTTACTCAGGGAGTGGGTTGAGCTCACCACCCCCAACCAGGCAGGTTCCCAGAGAAACACATTCCCACGATGTCAGGACTGGGGCCTGCTGAGCACTCTTGTGCAGGTGGGCTGCCACCCCCAAACTGCTTTTTCTCTTGTCTGTCATCATCCTTGTCGTGTGCACAAGTGCACGTGTGCGCCATTCTGGGAAACAGCAGGTGAGAAAGAGGGAGAGAGGAGCCAGCCTGCTGGTCTAGTCAAGGGGAAGGGCCAGGCGGGGAAGGTGTGAATGAGAGGAACACCAGCACCGTAAAGAAGAGGCCGCCATTCAAAGGAAAGAAAATATCCTACTTGAAATTTGGCAAGTATATTAGTTAGGATGCTCCTGAGAGAAAGGGAAAAGGGGGGGGGGCTATACAAGAGGAAATAGATCAGAATTTGGTGCCCATAATCAAGGAGGCTGAGAAGCCTCCCATTGGGCCATCAGCAAGCGGGAGAAGCAGAGAAGCCAGTAGTGTTCTCTTCTCAGAACTATGAAAGTTGATGGTGTCGCCTCCAATCGGTGACAAAGGCCCAATAGCCCTCAGGAGACCAGTGGTGTGCAAGTCCCAGAGTACAAGTTCAGTTCTTGCCTGGTGTTGAGATTCCAAGCACAGGAGGAAGAGGAGCATCCTGCCCCTGGAGGGGGATTGAGAAAGGACATGAGTCCCCAACTTCCACTTTTCCATTGTCCATCCCAGCTGCAGCCAATTGTGTGGAGTATCTGCCCACACCGAGGAACACTCATCTGCATCCAGTCCCCGGACTCTGCGTTTTGTGTGGGCTAGTCCTCTCTGGAAACCCTCACTCACATATCCAGAGACTATGCTTCACCAAACATTTGGATATTCTTCAATCCAATTTAACAATGTAACAGGTGTTCCATGAATGAGGTAACATTGAAGAGGAAGCCTGTGTGTAGCCATTTAGCTGTTCCACTGTAAAGGTCCTGGAGGTAAAGTTATCCTTGACAGATTCCCGCACGCAGGGCCTGCTCCCAGTACATCATGTTTTACAACCTGTTGCTTTCTAGTACCCTGCATCTTGATCTGAGTCTTTAGCATGGCTACCCTATATTTTTCCTTCCCTTCCCTTCTCCCCTTTTCCCTTTCTTTCCTTTTCTGGGCTGGTACTAGGATGGCTTGAACTCAAGGCCTGAGTGCTGTCCCTTAGCTTTTTTGCTCAAAGCTGGTGCTCAATTTCTGGCTTTTTAAAAAAAAAATAGAAGACAAGAGCCTCTGATTTTTCCTGCCCTAGCTAGCTTGGAACCAAGTTATTAATATCTGTACCTCCTGAGTTATCTAGATTTTACAGGTACAAGCTACTACTGGTACCTTCCTGTCCAGTGATGAAGGAGTTACTAAGGCAAATACAGTACAAGGATCAGACACAAAGAATAGCTAGTTAGCTTTGTAATTCTGTCCCAGAGGCAATGGAGAGAGAATGAAGGGAGAGATTCTCCTCTCCTCCTCTACAGGGCCCCCTCCCCACTCCCTCTGCTATGAGACAGACACACACACATTCCCACGGGGAAAGCAGCCACTACGCTGTGGTAGCACAGGCATCCTTCTCCTTGCTCCCACTTTACGCGGCATTGAGACATTTTCTGCCTTCAGCATTGTTGACTGTTTCTTTTTTAATCTCCAAAGATGCTTTAGGAGATGTCTCTCCTACACTGGACAATTTTTTACGGTTTTAATGCTGATGAATCAGAAGGAGATAGAGGCCCCAATTAGCATCGGAGAAACATTTTGATGGAGAGAAGTAAGAAGTCTTTTGTTTACCCACTACCTGTAGAGGTATGCCCTTTGTCCTACTGGGTTGTGTTACTGTTCCTGGGACAGCATACGAAGGTAGATAAAGACATGTGGCCAGGAAAAATGGGAGAATAAGAAGGAAGAGGAAACTTGGGAGAGGGGACTAGGTGTGGAGAGGGTGTAGCAAGACTATTAAAAGGTTTGTGAATAATCCAGAGGAACTGTCAAACTATTCTCTGTAGCAGAACCTTTTAAACTGTCAGTCATCTGTAATAATCCCCAGAGCATCATGCTGCTCTTCCTAGTGTTGCTTTTCTCGTTCCCTTTCTTTATGTCCTCTAGGAGTTAATGATGCTATGGTGGATGACAATTGGAACAATTCAGAGAAAATTTCACTGATTGAGGGAGTGCATCAGGATGAATTTGTATGACTTCATTTTTAAACCATAGAATCATATCCTTAAAGGATCAATAAGTGGCACGTGTATTGATTTGTTGAGCATCTGGGCATGTCAAACCCTTTGTCCAGTGACAAAGGAGCACATAGTTAAGGTTTCTGCTTTAATAGAGGTTAAAACAAGTCCCCAAACCATTGTCACACAATGCAAAGATGACCCTGTCCAGGAGTATTTTATGGATGAATCAGGAAACCCATTCCAAATTCTGGGCCAAGATGGGAGTCCTTGTGCTTTCTTTTGTTGTTATTTTAATTTGTTTTATACTTTTCCCTGTGGTTTCTGCATCTGATACGCATTTTCAAAAACTCTTAGGCCAGATTGCTTTGAATGAATAAAGATGCTGTTTGGCCTATACACACACTCAAATTGCTGGACTCTCATTCCTGCAAATCCTCCACCCCCTTCCCAGCGCTCCTATTCCAGTGTTCTTATTTTGCACCAACGCCTGAAGATCCTCTTTTCCATGGGATAGGCATTTAAAACTCAGTTTTGCTCCTTGTGAGCAATTTTTCTATCCAGGCAGGTGCTCAGCCATGTGAGCCACTGAGGGGAGTCCTTTTATCCCTGCATTTTGTGGGAAATATTCTCTTAAGAATTAATGCACTTAATCTTTGAAAAAGAGGGATCCATATCTCAAGAAATAATTATTTCCTGTACAATGCTGTACAGGAAGACCATTTGAAAAGATTTGGGAAGGAAGAGTCAAGGCATAGCTTAGACCCAACCCTGAAGGGCCTTTCAACATACTCCTGAGCTCTCTCTTTCAAAGATGTGATAAGACATGCTGCTGAAGGCAACTGCTTCTGGCAAGTTGTGTGGTATAATTCAACTATTCATAGGCTTTGCATCCAATATGTGGGAAAAGAATCCCCAGAATATGGAATTCTATGTTTTTCCCTTCAGTGTGTGTTAGCATGGGGGAAAGAGAACAAGAAAAGCTAGGGGATACCAATCAAGCGTTTCCTCTTTAATTCTAGACTTATTCTTTGCTGAGGCCAGTTTCTATCAGGGGTAGGTACTCCTAGGATGACAAAAGGGAAGTTAGAGCCCAGGTCCAGGCATGAGCAAGATGTAGAGGATCCCAATGTCGCCCAAGCACCCCTACCAGGGGCTTGGCCAACCTTCATGGCATAGAGTGATAGGTACCTCCTGCCTTTGTCTTATTAAAGTTCCAATTTATATATGCAAAAGCTCAGGACCACGCACTATAACCAGTAAGCATTTGCATGATCTTGGAAAAGAAATTTGATTTTTCTGCATGCAGTTTTCTCATCTGTTAAGTGAGGATGTTGGAACATTCTCAGGATATTGCAGTGTGGCTCTTTGTCCTTCATTAGGTACATGGCAAAATACGTGAATCCACGATAAGACCAAAGGGGAGTTAAGTGAGGCAGTGTTTGGCTGGTTTGCACTGTACTTGTTATGTCATCCTTAGTCTGAAGCGATGAGAATGAAGACCTTCTGCAGATGTTATAGTTATTAAAAACTTCTTTTCCCTTTCCTGCAGACCAATGATGCCTTAGGAGCCACCTGGAATTGGCTGTACTTCATCCCTCTCATCATCATTGGATCTTTCTTTGTTCTCAACCTAGTCCTGGGTGTGCTTTCCGGGTAAGCGAGATGTTTCTCTCTCTACTTTGCTAAGTGGAAACTAATGCCT
This sequence comes from Dipodomys spectabilis, assembly GCF_019054845.1. NCBI lineage: Eukaryota > Metazoa > Chordata > Mammalia > Rodentia > Heteromyidae > Dipodomys > Dipodomys spectabilis. The sequence goes on along the minus strand of NW_024870696.1, from coordinate 13,340,517 downwards.
CCTGACTCATGACAGATTCACTCATTTAACCTTTATTTGTAAGACACTAAGACGTTGCTTTGTGCCAGTACTGTTCTAGGTGCTGGGAATAGGGTAGCAAATGATCGTTTTAATTGTCTAAGAAGTTAAAAAAATTCTTATGTTAGGTACAGCAGTGAATACAACATCTAGTGACAGTTTATCTATGCATCTTTCCACTCTTTGTCAAACACTGTGTTAGTTATTAAGGACAGAAAGTAGAATAAGAAGTTTTATCCACCAAGGACTGTTACTGTATAGTCTATTGTACATTAATTGTACATTTGTGACTTGAATTCACTTATATCAGTTTGCAAGTACTCAGTATCTAATATCTCAGTATGCTTTGCAAGGAGCACAAAAGGCGTCGTTTCTCCTCTTTTTTAGGCTTTCTTTAATTTCTTTTTTGTATGATTTTTATTGTACAAATGTTGTACAGAGCAGTTACAGTTACATGAGCAAGGTAATGAGTACATTTCCTATTGAGCATTGTTGCCTCCTCCTTTGTTGTGCCCCTACCATCCCTTCCCTCCCACCTCCACAACTACTTCCCACCCTGAGGTTGTAAAGTTCATTTTCAACATAGTGTTTTGTACATCTCATTGTTACAATGGATCAACTTGTATCCTTATTTAAGCATTTTTGCTTTTTCCCTTCCCCTCCCTGAGAGAAGTGTATATATAAGATGCAGGGTACTTACATCCAATACAGTGAAAATAAGGAAACGTTGTGTAAGAAGCCAACACAAACCTTGAGACAGGAAATGGAAATTCTGTTACTAATGATGTCAGATATAATTATTTATTTGGGTGAAAGGAAAAGTCAATATAGGCTGAAGTCATTAGGGTTGGTTTCATGAAGCATTGAGATTTTGCTTGGAATATAAAATATGTATGAGGATAATGGAGATTTTGTGGGATTGGACCTTCCATAAACAAAGATGACAAAATGGACATGTAATATCCTAATGTATGAAGAAGCTATAATACAATATCCTAGGATGATTCAGGTTAGGAAAATACTTTATAGGACTTTATCTTTTATTAGACAAAATGAAGCTTAATTTTCTGTCACGTGGTATGAGTTCTTTGAATGACACTGTAAGATTTAAGTATAGGGACAGATTGAACCATGTTGAGACTTCACTCACATAAATAAATTTAGAAAAGGGCACTAACCAGGACAAAAAGAACAGGAGGACTCCTAACAGATGAGAGATGTGAGCAAAATTTTCAAAGATACAGAATAAATGGTAACTTAATATAGTACTTGGAAAAACTGAGGGTTAATTGCCTATGGTGGGAAATGCCAGTAAACAAAAGCAAACTGATTGCAGTATAGAGCTTGAGAAATGCTTAAGATTTAGAGATGCTAGGTATTCCTAAGAACAGCAATGTGCATGGTGCTAAAAATAAGATTGATTGACAGTCCTTACTCCCTCCTCTGCTTTGAATCGTAGTCTCCAAACAACATTGGCAGGTGTCTTCCCCACTCAACCCCCACCCCTGCTCAAGTTGGGAGACCTGTTTTCTCTAGAGAACTGAACCAGAGGAGCTTTGGAGTCTATTTCCTAGGGTAATGTGGATATGTTGTAATGGAAATAGGAGAGTTAAATGAAGTTCACAAGCTGAAATGTCAGTTCTCTGGCCCATTGTGCATTCTCAGAAATTCAGCAATGTAGTGAAGAGTTAAGGGAATTCCTCTGAAGGAAAATGTCTTAAGAGAAAAGGTGTATCTCTACTGATATTTGCAGAGGCCAGAGAAACTGGCTCTTACCCCATTATCTTCAGTGAGACCCTTGAAAATTAATATAAAATTCATGTAAAACTAGTTTAAAATGAATTGATGTAAAAGTGTAATAAAAACAAAAAGGTAGTAAATGATTGGAATATAAAGTTGAAGCCACCTAGAGAGTAGGAGGATAAACAAGAAAGCTGAAATGGCCATATGGTACAGATCAGTTTGGGTTTTATAGTGAGACCTTCTTTCAAAAGAGAAAGAAAAGACAAAGAAGAAGGAAGGATAGAACAACTAGAAGAAAGAATACAATCTATTCAAACTTTCAACTTGAAAGCAGGAGTTCCATAAAGAGAACAGTGAAATGAGAAGGAAGAAATTGGCATAGAAAAATGTAAGAAATGTTCCCAGAACCAGAGGCGAACATTGCCAGATTAAAAGATCTGTTGAGGCTCTCAACTAGGCAACAAGCCTTCTAAGAATTTTAAGGCTTTTGTTTTATTTTTTATCACTTCCTGTCATCATTTTATCTCAATTTTTTTGCATTATAACAAGTAACACCAAGCCTTGGGGGTCTCATGTACACATGACAATATTCAAAGACCTAGATATTAAATAGTCTGAATTCACCTCCATCTCCTGAAAACTGAGGCACTGACTGCAGCCAGGTCTTTTCAGGGATGGGAGAACGTATTGGGTAAACTGTGTCCAGTTGTGCAAATAGTGAATGTTTTAGGAGGAGCAGTCACAAGTCCCGGGTACTTTGTGGGAGTCCTGTCAGAGGAGGGGCTTAGCAAGCAGACCCCAGGAATGACCTCATCTTTGACAAAAGACCAAGGAGAACTTGGAACCCAGGTATCCAGGCAGCTACATTCCAGAGCCCGCTCCAGCTGGCACACTTATCTGGAGATAGCGAAGAAAATGCCATGCTTTCTTGTGTTTCGATTTTCACTGGTTCAGACTCCAGGAGATCCTGCAGACACTGGATCAACCCCCAATCCAGACCCTAACCCCAGAACCAGAAGAAGATTCTGGCCCTTGACATGGAGAGACCAGGTGACACCTGGCAGCTCAGACCAGGACAGCAGGGATCCAGACACTGCTGTGACTCCTCCACGCCAATCCCAGGTGCCAACTGCTGTGGATGCCCATTGGGCTGAGCACACTCTACTAAAGATGAAGCTGTGTCGAGCTGTGTCGGCAGCAGCTGACAAATCAGCATGGGTTCCAGCTGCTGTGGATGCCAAGATGGCTGTGTCCACTTCATCTCACGTAGATGAATCTCTACTGGGCCTGCAGAAGAGCCACTATGGGCATGTACCCACGTGGGTCTCCTGGTGGATCTATCCACAGCAGCTGAGACGGACCCAGCCTCACCAGAGGCACCATCTGAACAACTACAGCATAAGAGAACAGTTCTAAGTCTTGTTGTGCATCTGCCCAGGACATACAATGAAGACACCTCTCCATCAGAGGCAGGTGATGAAGGAAGAACACGGGGCGCAGTCGATGTGCCTCTCAATGTGCCTCCGTCCTTACCACTGAGGAAGCACAGTTTTTACCTGCGGCAGCAGCTGAACGTGGGGCTGGTGATCTGCATCTGGAGGATTTCTTGTCTGCAGCATCAGAGACAGACTCTTCTGCACTTCTGTCAGAAAATGAAGAGCTATGAATTGGTGCAGCCAGCCTGTATCTGTCCAGGGTATCTGACACTGGCTCTAATCCACCAGAGGAAAAAACCAGCAAAATGTAAAGCACTTTGGCATCATGAGGTATCTCTGACTACCCCTTGGGATGAAAATCCTCTTCCACCAGTAGCTGATGTCTAAAGAGGCAGTCCACATTCCAGCTGACCTCAACCTTGAAGTCGCCCATGTCACTTAGGACAAATGGACGTCCGACCTTCGCTGCTGTAGAGATCTAGCAGGCTCTACAGACTTTGTCTGATATAGACTCACTTTTATGTGCAGAGAACAACTTAGCTCCAGCAGATAAATCCCAGTTTGATTGCAACTTAAGACTGGGAGCATAACTATGGGTATGGAGATAGAGACTTCGAAACTCCTGAACTCCACTGAACTCAAGCACTTAGAGAAGTCCTTTTCCTCCCCCTTGGAAGTTATCTGCTGTTTTTCTCTTCTTCTGTTCTTTCTATACATAACTTTCACATTGGTTTTAATCAAAGTTTACTGTTATTCAAAAATAAATCTGATACATGTGTAGGGATGTTCTGTCCATTGTTCTTTCCAGACAGTGGGGAAATACAAACCTGGGTGGACAAAGCTCAGAGACTAGCTAGCTAAAATGTTGGATTCATACCATGGCATAAAATGCAGCAGTTAGGAGCAACAGATAGTATGTTCACATGGAACAGAGACTATCTTAAGGAACAGACTTCAGCAAAATAGGGAGACATTGTGATATCATACCATTTACATTTGTGCACACACAAAATGTACACCACCCATAAAAATACACCCCTGAATAAACTGTTATAGTTTATATTGTAAGATGACAGAAAGCAAAACTATGAAAATGTCCACTGAGCATTCAGCACAGCTAATAAAGAGCTCACTAGGGTGAATCAGTATGAAATGCAGAACATCAGAGAAATGAAACCTAAGTAAAGAATATTCTTGAGGCTGTGAAGTTGGCTCAGTGGTAGAGCTCTTGCCTTGCATGCCTGAGGCCCTGGGTTCAATTTCTCAGCACCACATAAGCAAAAAGAAAAAAGCTGGAAGTGGTGCTGTGGCTCAAGTGGTAGAGCACTAGCCTTGAGCTGAAGAGCTGAGGGATAGCGCCCAGGCCCAGAGTTCAGGCCCCACAACCGGACCCCCCCCCCCTCGCCCAAAAAAAAGAATATTCTTAAAGCTTCCAGCTATTAAGAAGTGAATAAAATTTACCTACCAAGAATCAGAAATCAGGAAAGCATTTGGGCTTCTGATAAGCCAATATAGAAGTTCCTAGAACTTTCAGCAGGAAAATACATATATTTTGGGGTCATTTGTGGGGCTTGAACTCAGGGCCTGGGCACTGTCCCTGAGCTCTTTTGCTCAAGGCTACCACTTTGAGCCACAGTGCCACTTCTGGTTTTGTGGTGGTTAATTGGAGATAAGAGTCTCTTGGGGACTTTTCTTCCCCAGGCTGGCTTCGAATCCTTAGATCTTAGTCCCCTATGTAGCTTGAGTCACCAGCACCTGGCTAGGAAAATAATTTTTAAGACAAATTTGCCGGGCCCCAGTTGGATCTGTAATTCTAGCTATTTAAGAGGCTGAGATCTGAGGATTGCAGTTCACAGCTAGCCCAGGCAGGAAAGTCCCTGAGACACTTAGCTCCAATAAACCACCAGAAAACCAGAAGTGGCGCTGAGGCTCAAGTGGTAGAGCACTAGCCGTGAGCTGAAGAGCTGAGGAAGAGTGCCCAGACCCAGAGTTCAAGCCCCATGACAAAAAAAAAAAAAAGACCAAGTTCTATATCCTGCCAAAGTGGAATTATTCATGAAGATGGAATAGCAATAGCAATACTTTTGAGACATCTTTGGAAGAAGTTACTGTAGAATGAGTCCTCAAAAATGAGCAATGAAGCTGGGCACCTGTGGCTTCTACCTATAACTGTAGCTATTCGAGAGGCTGAGATATGAGGATCACTGATCAAAGCCAGCCTAGGCAGAGAAGTCCATGAGAACACTTATCTCCAATAAACTACCCCCAAAAGCTCAAGTAGCTCTGTGGCTAGTAGAGTGCTAGCCTTGAACACAAAGAGGCCCAGAGACAGCACCTAGGCTCTTCGTTCAAGCCCTAGGACTGGCAAAAAAGAAAAAAAAAAAAAGGAATAAGATGACTGCTGCCAGTGGCCCAGGAGGCATCAGAAGTTTGAACGTGATAATAGACAGCTCTAAACAAAACAAAACAAGACAAAAACCCCTCAAGTAACTTTAAGAAACAAGTGAAAATACCATCTTCCCTGATATGTTCTATTCTATGGTTTTGTGGTGCTGTGTAAATCAGGCATGGTGGCTGATGCCTGTAACTGCAGCACGGATGAGGTGCAGATGGAGGGTGATGAACTCAGGGCTAGCCTGGGCTGTATGGCAAGACCCTGTCTCAAAAATAAAACTATGCATGTGAATATTTGTGGGTGCATTTTGCCACAGTTTAATACTGTTGAATGCCACAAGATACAGAAGGATTCGTTCTTGAGAAATAAAAGCATGGCAAAGGCCTGCTTTCCATTGTTAGTGCTGAAGCTTAAACTAGCCTCCTGTGGTATCAGAATGACTGGAGTCCATGGGGAATTGGGTATCAAAGACTGAATTCTCAGGATCCACAGAAAAGGAAGCCTTCAAGCAGGATCTATAATTGAAAGGTAAAGAAATAGCAGTTTAAGCATAATATTTTTTAAAAATGGAGATGAATACCCAAAGAAACAGTAAGAGAGTTGAAAGTGGTTGCCTCTGGGGAGGGAGATTCAGGGGTTGGGAGAGGTGAGGTGGAGGGCTGCTATTTTTTTATTATAAATCTTTCAACATTATTTGACTTTTAAAAAACTCTACATACATTACTTTGGGAAAAAATAGAAATTAAAATTTAAAAGTAAAAATATGACATGCATACAAAAAAAGTGTAGGATGGGAGGAATATATATGGAAGAGCATTTGTCTAGCATCAGTGGGGGAAGGGTTGGCAGTTGGAGAGATCAGATTCAGATAGATTGAGAAGGAAGCAATCATTACTAAGCCAGCTACATGGCACTAAGAGCTGTGGCCATAATTGGTGAACTGGTTATGAAGGAGGAATGGGAGTCATGCAGGAGTTCGTAATAGTGTGTTTCTTGAGTCTTAAAACCTCATGAGATTTCTTATGTATGGACTGATTCACTGAGCTTCCCCAACCCTCTTTCACATCTTTTGTTATGCTCAAGCACTCTTCTAGCTAATTCTCTGCATAGCCTGGTCCTACAACTCAAGTGCATTCCCTCTGCAACTGCCCTAAGGAGAGGCCCCACAAGCAGCTTTCTTCTTTTACGTCTAGTAAGAGATGCTCTCTTGTTTCTGTCATTGAGATTCCTTATCCTTGCTCATTTCCTGTATGTGTCCATATTTTAGTTGATAAGGTTTAAGCGAGTTTCTTACTATCTGAGAGAGGAGAGTCAATGTTGTGCTAGCCAAAGTCATTGATGTCCTAGGTAAGATTCCAGTTCACCAAAAAAAAAAAAAAAGTGTCTTAACAGAGATGGGAATGAGAAGAAACATGCCTCCATGGGACCATGCCTTGTATCTGATCACGTAGAGGCTTCAGTTTGGAAGCCTCTTTTTATTTCCCCTCCGGATAGACAACAAGAGGACATGGGAAGAAACCCTGTGTTTAGTGTGACCCTTACAGATGGGAATCCTAACCTTGGAAACAGCTACTTAATAGCATGGAGTACTCTGACAAATTACTCTGAGTCGGCTTCTTTTTCTGTAAAGTGGCCTACCAGTCTCTCCTTCATGTAAAATATAGCCCAGGAGCTAGCATGAAGCATCCCTTACCTCCCAAGCTTCCTCTGCCCTTTGATAAGAATTATATAATATGTGTCCTCTGTTAGGTCTAAGTGGCTTTCATCTGCTTCGCAGTCCATCGATGTTTGGCTTGAGCCAGCTGTGGGGCTGTCAGCTCCTGGTTGGCTGGGAGACATCCTCCTGGGGTTGGAAAATGCCACAAAACTAATGTAGCAGATGCCGCCTTAGAACGCTGGAGAAGCCTAGGAAGTGGCATTGGCAGCTGGGAACAGCTGGGGTGAGTTTAAGGAGTGCTAACAATAAGGGCTTTACAGGCTGAGACTGAAATATTTCTGCCCTGGTTTCTTTTCTGCATTCGACGGCTGCACCCGTCTCTCCAGCATTTGGGTGTGTGCATGGAAGTCGCAACAGGGGGTCCTGTGTATCAAAGGGGCTGTGAGCTTTCAGTGCTGCCTGGCTGGCTTTCTAGTGCCTCTGGCGAGGATGTAGCCCTTCTCCTTGGAATGGGGCTTTGGAATGTGAGCTCTGAGGTCACCAGAGAAATAGTTCTGAAAGTTTTACACCCAGGGAACTGACTTCCTATGGCTTGCAGGCAGTTTGTATGTTATAAGACAAAGCAATTCCAAGAGCAGTGAGACATGGCAATGGAAAGGGGAGGGACTCCCAAGGCTCCTGTGTCAGGCAAGTGAAGAAGAGAGGCTGAATGGGAGGGGGAAGGCACTTATGGCTCCCTGAGGACCAAGTGTGGAAATTACTGAGGCCCACATCCAAGGCGCTGGGCATCGGTGGCTGGAAGGCTGTGAGATGTGTTCATTGGCTTCATTTTTTTTAAAGAGGAAGGATGGATAGAAGCATTGTAGCATTTTTACTTGTCTCAGAGGAAATGGGATTTGATGAAAACCATTAGCTTAGCCTTGAAGAGAAGCAGAGCTTCCTGTCTCCATGGCAACAAACCAGGGCTGCATAAGCACATCCTGAAGTGCTGTCAGGGGCTCCAGGGCCGAAGGCTCAGGCAAACAGAAAATGACCCTAAGCCATTCAAGCTTCTCTATCCCGCTGCTCCTGAGGTTCCTGGGGGAGACAGGGAGGTAGACAGGGGAGCAATCAAGCTGTTTCCAAATGAGTAGGGGCATTCAGGTCAAGGACTGCCTAAAATATGCACAGGTAGGAGGCAATGTAAAACTTCACGTATGTAGAGCATGTCATAGTTTTCAAAGCAAGTTGAAGACAAGATTTGTGCAGCAGGCATATAGTACCTTTATTTCTGATGGGAGGAGGAATGGTTAGAGAAGCTAAAGTCTAACTAGGTACTGACAGTGATGGGGCGAAAGCTACTATTGCTTAACCTACAGCGAGGTGTTTATTTTAGGATGCCAGGTGGCCTCCACCATGGATATTGATGCTGAAGGTGGCACAACTAGAGAAAGGTTGTCTAGACTATCATCCTGACAATACAGATTTGGGTACAAGTTTTAATGAGCATGTACATTGATGCACACACTTACATGCTGGTCTTCATCTTTGCAATAATATGACCTTGAACAGACAAGGTAGAAGGTACCCACACCCACTGTAAGGACGTCTTTCCCTGTTGACTGATAGGGAGGGCTGAGCTGTCAGTATTAGAGGAAGGATTCTTCTGGTTGCACCTCTTTAACGAGTGAAATGACTTCCACTCATTCTAGCAAATGACAGCTGTCTGTCTCATTTGCTGGCTGCATCTAACAATTTAGTATAATTCTGCATTTTTAAGTGTTTACTATGCAGAAGACATCTTTCTGGATGAATAAAACAAGGAAACTGTAAACTAATGGAGGAAACATGTCAGAGGCCACACAAGGGGATCTAAGTTCCAAGTAGTTCAGGAATCTAGTCCCTTCAAAAGCTATTTAACATATATATATAGATATATATATGCATGTTACATATTTATGCAAGGCTTTGTTTTGAAGAAAAAGGTAAGATGGAGGTCTTGGTTGTAGGAATAGACTAAACAATGGTTCTTTCTTATTAAACCTTGTATCTCTTTAGTTACTTGTCTTGGCACATTAGGACATGGTACCTGAGTGTTTCTGGGGCCTACGTTGAGGCAAGAATTGCTGCTGGTCTTAGAAGAGAACTATTTATGCCCAATCAGTGCTTCAAAGGAAGATCTCTGAGAGCTATTGATGGATATAGATTTGACCTGTATCTAATCTTCCGTGACAGACTGACATGGGTGTGTGAATGAACCATGCAGTAAGTCCCCTGCTGAGATTCTAACATTGACATCAACCAAGAGAAATTCACTCATTTACTCAAATAGCAGAGTGCTTGCTATGTATTACTCACTGCCAGATTAGACAAGAGAAAGAGATGCCACCTCAAGGAGCTTATAGTCTATCTAGGTAGACATAATAATAAGGGGTGGTGGTTACTTTTTTGTATGTGTGCTGGTCTTGAACTCAGGGCCTGGGTGCTGTCCCTGAGCATTTTTGTTCAAGGCTAGCACTCTACCACTTGAGCCATAGCTCTACTTCCAGCCTTTTCTTTTTCTTTTGGTTGTTAATTGGGGATAAGAGTCTTGCGGCCTTTCCTGCGTGGGCTGGCTTCAAACCACCACCCTCATATTTCAGTCTCCTGACTAGCTAGGATTATAGGCATGAGCCACTGGCATCTGGAGACTAGCATCAGGTTAAGAGCAACTGAAGATGACATGTGTGTGCATTTTTGACAAATAAGTGGTTAATGATTGGCTAGAAGAGAAGATAACAGCATATAAGGTTGAAGTGAGAAGAAAAACCACCCTAAAATTATAAGCAGCTTGAGTGAAGCATGTTGGGGGAAATGGGATGGATGAAGCTATGGACAGGAGTGGAGTTTTGTCTTGAAGGACCTCTTGGGCTAAGCTTATGAGTTTAAACTTGATCCCAGAAGCTCATGGGAGGTTCTGAGGCTATAATCTAAGAAGATGTCTGATATCCATTTGAGGGTCCACTTGGAGAAAGTCTACAGAAAAGTAAGGCCAATTAGGGAGACTCATCTAGGAGCATCAACCTTTGAGTGAAGTGGAGAAGCGCAATGGAGTGGGGATTATAGAGGATGAGTCAGAATGGAAGGTGCTGATGGGGTGGATCTATAGTTCTGTGACTGCAGTATATCCGAATGTACACTGGGATGAAAAATAAGAGGACAGTTTCTTCAACTGTTTTTGGATTTCTGAATTAAGCTACTAGGTGGCCAGAAGGGAACACAGAACAAAGAGTAGGATGTGAGGGAGATAGGGTAGGTTTGGGACCTATTATTGCATTTGAGGAAATAAAACACATTTTCTGCTCTTTGGCTAGTTCACAGCAGTGAAGTAGAAGCTGTTTCAGGTTGCTTTTAAAAAATATTATTAAAGCTATGATTTATTGAGCCTGTGCTATGGACCAAACAGTGCCAGTTCTGTGACACACATTGCCTCATTTAATTTTTTTAATGCTCCTGTGAGGTATTACTTTTTTCTCTTATACAAAGGTTAATTGTGAGCTGGGCCCCAGTGGCTCAAGCTTGTAATCCTAGCTACTCAGTAGGCACAATCTGAGCATGGTGATTCAAAGCCAGCCAAATCAGGAAATTATCTCCTTTCACTGGTAAAAAGCTGGAAATGGAACTGTGGCTCAAGTGGTAGAGTAGTACTAGCCTTGAGCAAGAAATTTAAGGGTCAGGGCACAGGCCTTAAGTTCAAGTACTGGTAAACACAAAATATAGGGTAATGTGGCCAGGAGATTTGATCATTTGCTTAAGTAAACAAAGCATCGAAGTCAGAAATTTCAATCGGGGGGGCTGGGAAGGTGGCTCAGTGGTAGAGTGCTTGCCTTGCATGCATGAGGCCCTGGGTTTGATTCCTCAGCACCACATACATAGAAAAAGCCAGAAGTGGGTGCTGTGGCTCAAGTGGTAGAATGCTAGCCTTGAGCTGAAGAGCTCAGGGACAGTGCCCAGGCCCAGAGTTTAAGCACCACAACCAGCAAAAAAAAAACAGAGAGAGAGAGAGAGAGAGAAATTTCAATCAGGCCCACCAGTCCTAAGTATATAATACCCTTAAACATATCTTCCATATAGTTGACATATCCTTTATGGAAGGAAATGATCTGGCACCTGATACAGTAACATTTGGTGAAATGAAGGACCCTCAGTAGTACTACAGACAGAGTTCATCTCATGGCCGGTTATTAAAAAAACCACACTCCATAGTACTGTGGTTCCTGCTGTGACTAGAAGTGTACTGATAGGCTCAATATAAAGTTATGTGAGTTTTATTGAAGACCCGTATTCCCCGCAAGCACTGCTGTGTGTATTAGCTGTGTATCAAAGCAGCATAGTTTCATCTTGGAGGAAGCAAGGACTTTCATGGGCCTTTTGGAGTTTCTTCCTGGCTTCCATGTCATACATGAGGAAACTCGAATAAAGTGAAATAATTTGCTCAGCTAAATACACAGCTATGTGGCTACAGATCGTGGCAGGAACCAAGGTCCCCTGGTGGGCTGACCAAGGTGCTTTTCCATCTGTGCCACAGAGGTGACCGGGTTATAAATTTCATATTCTGCAGTGTTGGGTGTGTCCCTTCTATTACTGAATCATACATAAAGTACTAATAACCACCATATAGGTTTATTAGGGACATGAAATCAGATCATGAGTACAAAGTGCTTACTATATGAGAGATAATAAATGGGGAAAAGCCATTATTCTGATTTACCAAGTACTTCCACTGAGTCAGCATGATCTCAGAACACATACCATCTGTAGGGCTGACCATTCAGGACAATCTACAGACAATAACAGAGCTGGATTTCAGCCTTGTTTCACACATAGGACCACCAAGTAGCCTTCCTCCACATGCCATTCCTTAGGAATATCTGTCTACTGACCTCTGTGGTTTAGAGTAGGCCGCCTGCCTCAGTCTTCTTTTTTCTGTTCTTTTTTGGTTTTGGGTCTGGGGAGAGGTGTTAAATCCTCAGTTACCACTCACAGGCTGTCTAAACTCTGACTTCCTTCATGGTATTTTTCAAGGTCCAAACCCTGCTACCATTCTGTGATGAGGATTAAACCCTCCCCCGGCAAGTTTCCCATAGAACAACATAGCTGTTACAGAATCGATTACTTTATGATAACGTTATGGCATTGAATTGTAGAATTTAATAACGATACTATTGACAAGCTATGTTATTTATTGATGGCTAGTCATCTGCCTGATACTTTGCTACAGCCTTTATATACATGATTGCAGTTAATTTTTACAACAGCTTTCGTGTCAGGTGGTACTGTCAACCACGGTGTTTTGGTTTTTTTTTGTTTTTTGGTCGTGGGGCTAGAATTCTGGCCCTGAGAACTGTCCCTCAGCTCTTCAGCTCAAGGCTAGTGTTCTACCACTTGAGCCACAGTGCCACTTCCAGTTTTCTGGTGGTTTATTGGAGATAAGAGTCTCAGGGACTTTCCTGCTTGGGCTGGCTTTGAACCGTGATCCTCAGATCTCAGCCTCCTGAGTAGCTAGGATTACAGATGTGAGCCATCAGCGCCAGCTTCAACCCCATTTTTAAATAGGGAAACAGGTGGAGAGAGTTAGTCTTGGTTAATACTGAGCAGCAAGGTTCTCCCGTTCCCCCTCTCTCATGATGCACTGTTTTGCCCCCTGCTATCAGCATTACAAATATTTCCTTCAACCTTGGAGCTTTGTTTCTTTTGCTGGGTACCACTTGGTACCTAATTAGATCTGACCTAACATTCCAATGTTTGATTTGTGTGCGACAAATGTCTGCTGAATTGAAGGGAAATGGAGTAACACTAGGACTCTGTTGGAAGTTGTCATATAACCTATGACCTCCTGGACAGCAGTGTTGAAGAGAATGAAGGAAGAGGCTGGTGGTTTGGGTCAGACACATCATCACTGGCATTGGTGCTTCTATGGAGTGAGAGACTGCTTATTACAGGCATTACACAAAACGAATTGTCTTAGGTTGACCATTTTTACACATGGATGTTAGCATTTTTTTTTTCTGGTTAATTACTCATACCTGTTGTCCAGTTTCCCAGTGCATCTTTATCTTTTTCATATGAACTTAAAATATTTATTTGTAGAGTAAGAATATTAACACTTTTGTGGTATATGTGGCAAATGTTTGAGGAATAACAATATTTAATGGTTAAAGTTACCATGTTATTGGGACTTGTGGGAAACCAAAGCTGTTAGGAGCCAAAAAAGTAGAAACAGTCTTGTTTCCCAGTGGTGGGACTTGAACTCAGGGGGCCAACTGCTGACTCTAAGCTCCTTTGCAGAAGCCCAGCACTCTACCACTTTGAGCCACAGTTCCACTTCTCTCCATTTTCAGCTTCTTCTGTTTATGTGGTACTGAGGAATCTAACCCAGGGCTTCATGCATGCTAGGCAAGCACTCTATCACTAAGCCACATTGCCAACTGGCAGTCATTTTTTTAAAATCTTTTTTTAAAATTTTCTTAATACTTTTTTACTGTAAAAAAATTGTACAGAGGGGTTACAGTTACATGAGCAAGGTAATGAGTACATCTCCTATCTGGCATTGTTACCTCCTCCTTTGTTTTTGTTTTTCCCCTACCATCCCTTCCCTCCCACATCCACAACTGCCCCCTTTCTCCCACCTCCCCGCCCCCGCTCCCAAGCCTAAATTGTAAAGTTCGTTTTTCAGCATAGTGTTTTGTACACCTCATTGTTACAATGGCTCAACCTGTATCCCTATTTAAGCATTTTGTTTGTTGCCTTCCCCTCCCCAAATTAGAGACATGTATGTACAGGATGCAGGACACCAACCTCAAATACAATGAAAACAGGGGTTATACCGTGGGAGAGGAACATACAAAGAAACAAAGGTATCACATGGTACAGTATAAATGCGTTAGAAACAATAGCAAGAAAAAAAAACACTTGTGTCCTTATCTTGGGGTTCATTTCACTTAACATCATCTTTTATGGTCAAATGTACATAGCTTTTGACTTTTTCTGCTTGTTCCAGACATATACTAGTTATTGTAAATAAGGGAGACCATGGGAACTATGCTTCTTTGGGCCTGGCTTACTTCATTTAATATAATTTTTTCCAAGTCTTTCCACTTCCTAACAAATGGCGTGATGTCATTCTGTCTGATGGAGGCTTAGAATTCCACTGGGTATATACACCACATTTTCTTGATCCATTCATCTACTGAGGGGCATCTGGGTTGGTTCCATATCTTAGCTATGGTAAATAATGCTGCCATAAACTTAGTTGTGCTGGTGGCTTTAATATGGTCTTGTTTGTGATCATTTGGGTAAATGCCCAAAAGTGGGATTACTGGGTCATAGGGGAACTCTATGTGGAGTCTTTTGAGTAACCTCCATACTGCTTTCCAAAGTAGTTGAACAAGTTTACACTCCCACCAACAATGCAGTAGGGTTCCCTTCTGGCCACATCCCCTCCAGCATCTGTTGTGATTAGAGTTCTTGATTATAGCCATTCTAACTGGGATGAGGTACTATCTCAGAGTTGGTTTGATTTACATTTCTTTTATGGCTAGAGAGGTTGAACATTTCTTCATGTATCTATTGGCTATTCTTATTTCCTCTTCAGAGAAATTTCTCTTTAAGTCTTTAGCCCACTTATTTATTGGGCAGTTGATTCTTTGAGGATTTGTTGTTGGGGGGAATTTAATTTTTTGAGTTCTAGGTATGTTTTAGATATGAGACCCTTGTCCGTTGTATGGCTAGTGAAGATCTTCTCCCAATCCGTGGGCTTTCTATTGATCTTGCTAGCTATATGTCCTTTGCCATGCAGAATCTCTGCAGCTTCATGCAATCCCATTTGTCCAACCTTTCTTTGATTTGTTGTGTTTCTGGGTCTCTATTAAGAAATTTTCAGCCTGTGCCAAGGAGACCTAGGGTTTCTCCTATTTCTTCCTGTAATGTTTTCAGGGTGTTGGCAGTCATTTTTTTTTATTACTTTAGCTCATTTCATTCATAAAGCAGTTCACGGATATTTTATTTGGTTCTCGAAAGAATTCTTAGCAATGCATGATCCTTATTTTATAAATGACATTACAGCTCATAGTGAATAAAGCAGGCTCTCAATCACAAATCCAAAAGTAGGGTTTCTAACTCTCGGCCCAGCACCCTTGCTTCACGAAAGGGTAGCTTAGGATATTCATTTTCACACATGTGTGCAGTGTTTGCCTGTCTAGGGTGTGGACACATCTGATGGAATCTTACTGCTTGGTTTCTACTGAAAACAGAGATGTGATTTACATACATCCTCCAGCATAGCAAAGTGCCTTTCTGAGTTCATTCAACACATATTCACAGAGCACCTCAGTTCTAGGTGCTGGGATTCAAAAATTTCTGTCTCTGGGGAGCTTATTCTGTATTGCACACGTAATGTGCAGATTCTGTCATATTACTCTTCATTTTTGGACTTCATATACTGAAAAGGCTTATGAACAGTGGCAGTCTACTGCAGTTGCTGTGTTGCTAAAACTGCTGGCTAAAGCAGGGAATGTTGAAAGGTGATGCAGGCTCTAGTTCTTTTATTCTTGAAAATGCTGTTCCCTCTGAAAATCAAGCACTGGTGCATGCTTTCTCTTACCTATCTAGGGAGCAGAATAGGCGCAGAGAGCTTGGCTGAGGTAGATGATCATTGGCTGAGGACACATGGTGGGAGGGAGGGGGTTCATAGTCATATTCCAAAAGGTTGACTCTGAGGTGCAGGGTCAAATTGTGGAGAAATCGCTGAGTGGGGCAGAAGAGATATATACTCAAAAAAAAAAAAAAAACCCAAACCCAGTTCTTTTTTCATAAGGATTTATCCTGCGGTAAAGAAACATGGACAACTTATGTTGAGACCTGATTTGGTGCCTTGTGGCACAATGAAGTTGTTTCTGCTGTTAGAGGATTTTCCATAGACTTTTTGGTTGGCCAAAATCATAGGTTGTTGAGATAATCCAAGTAGGACCTTGGATATACTCTAACTTAATGTAGATCCAAGTCTCTGAGTCTTATGTGTGTATGCATACATATACATACATATACCTATACACACATACTCCCATGCATGTTTTTACCCATGTATGTGGTACTTTATGCACATGTGTTAACTCTGGTGTCTGCACTCCAGTCTCTGTCCCTCCATGAAGTACTTCAGGAACCAGGAGGTAGCGGTACTATTCTCTGAATTTGTCTTGTGCAATGACTCTACTTCAACCTCTTTCAAGAACCTTTCTATCTTAAAATCTCCCTTAACCTGTTTTCCAAAAGAGAAGATAATTTTGGCTTGTAGAATAATATTGCATGAAGGAATACTTAGGAAGATCTAGCTTTGCTAATTGAATCCTGGATTCAATTGATCTATCTGCTTCAATACCTCCCTTAGCTATTCCTTAGACATCTCCAACTGAAGATGCCCCAGCTGAATTCCTCATCTCATACTCACCATTGAACTTCCACATTGCTCTTTTATATTCTGCCTGCTACATTGATGGCGTTCATTTTACTTATCTATTTTACAAGATGAGGACCTTAGTTGCTTTGTATACTTTCCCCTCACCTAGTCCGTGCATCTGACTACTCCACTTGGAAGGGTTTTGTGAACTATATCTGGATTTGACAAACAACTGGACTTGGCAGTTGGTTCTCTAAATGCTGTTTGTATTCTGAGCCAACAAGCTTGCTGTTCATGGCCAAAACAGCGATAGTCTTTGTGTCTTCATTACTTATGTTGGCTTTCTATTCTCTAATCGATAGGATCACTCATGTATCCATTTAATCAACTTTTCATAAGATAGGTACGGAGCCTCTTGCTGTGTGCCAGGCACTGTTCTAGGTTCTCAGTGTGGAGCTGAAAGCAAACTGCCCTCAGAAGCTTGCATTGTATAAGGGGAGAGGCCATGGGACGTACATTTTGAGTTAGGTAAATGAAAAACACAAATCCCATTAACAAAGATAACTTTCCCCTACTTTAGCAATTTCACAATATTCCCTAATGCTATATTAATCAATGGAAAGAAGATTTTTTTTTACCTTACTCAATTATATTAAAATGATAGTTAATTATATTTTATCTGTGAGGGCTCTTGATTATAATAGCTACTCAGGAAGCTGAGATCAGGAGGATTGTGATTTGAGGTCAGTCTTAGCAAATTAAATTTATGAGACTCCCCCACCCCTTTCTTAATAAATGAATGGGCTTGATGGCTTATGGCTTATGGGAGGCTGAGATCAGGAAGATCAAGTTTACAGGCCAGCCCAGGCAAGAGGATTTGCAAGATTCTATTTGAACAGAAGAAGTCGGGCATGGTGGTGCATGCCTGCCATCTTAGCTAACATTTGAAGCATAAAAATAAGAGGATTGTGGTCCAGGCATGTGCTTGGCACAATACAAAACTATTCAAAAATAACCAGGGCAAAAACAGGCCAGAGGATCTGTTTTGGATCTTTTAGCCGGAGGATCTTTTGTGTATCAGCAGTAGAGTACTTATCTAATAAGTACTAGACCCTTAGTTCAAAGCCCAGTACCACCATAAAAGTTTATCTGAACTTTTTTCTAAAAATAATGTATAAAAGAATTGTCAATACAAAAAAGAATTTCCAGCACATTTTATGAAAAGATCAATGGTGAGGCTATGCACAGTGGCTCAGGCCTTTCAAGCTACTTTGGAGATAGATTGACTGGATCACAGCTTAAGACAAGCCTGGACACAAAGTTGTTCAGACCCATCTGAATAAAAATCTCGACTATGTAGCTGGTACAAGTAGGAGCCTGGGCAAAATTACAAGACCTTACATGAGAAATAGAGTGCCTGCCCAGAAAGGCCGATGCCCCAAGTTTAAAACCCCAGTACTAATTAGAGACGGGGAGGAGGTAAAAGAGGAGGGGGAGGGGGGAAGAAGGAGGAGGAGGAGGAAGAAGAAGAAGAAGAAGAAGAAGAAGAACTACAACCACCACCACCTTTTTCTCCAAACATATATGTGTAACTTCAAGTAGTAAAACAATATTGATGATTGGCTAGTCACTTCAAAATTTAAAAATTGAGTGTGATCCCCATCCTAAAATAAACTAAAATAAACTGCAGATGGGGCTAGTATATGCATTTTTAAACTAAAATCATAAAACGTATTCAAAGAAATTATGGACAAGTAAAAAACCTTCAAGGGAAAGGTGTTTCTAAGGATGATACAAGTCTAAAGCTAAAAACATGACTAGATAAGATGATATTAAGCGAAGTGAACCCCAAGATAGGAACACAAGTGATTTTTTTTCTTTCTTACTATTGTTTCTAACATATTTATAATGTACCATGTGATTTTTTTTGTTTCCTTGTATGTTCCTCCCCCACGGTATAACCCCCGTTTTCACTGTATTTGATATCAATGCCTTGCATCTTGTATATACACTTCTCTAATTTGGGGAGGGGAAGGCAACAAACAAAATGCTTAAATAGGGATACGGGTTGACCATTGTAGCAATGAGATGCACAGGACACTATGTTGAAAAATGAACTTTTCAATTTAGGCGGGGGTGGGGGGTGGGGGAGAGTATAGTTGTGGAGGTGGGAGGGAAGGAGGGATGGTAGGGGAAAAACAAAGGAGGAGGTAACAATGCTAGATAAGAAATGTACTCATTACCTTGCTCATGTAACTGTAACCCCTCTGTACAGTATTTTTACAATAAAAAACATATAGAAATATTCTGACTGTATAATTCATTAGTAAGAACACAGCCTCTTGAATTCACTTTGAATTTTGAATGATTATGCAAAGAACTAGGGAACATAGTAAAATAAGGTCTTGTACATCTCATTGTTGCAGTGGGTCCACCTATATCCCTATTTAAACAATTTGTTTTTTCCCTTTCTCTCCACAAATTATACCAACATCACATACAGTGAAAATAGGGGTATATACTGTGGGGGAGGGACATACAAAGCAACAAATGTTTTTTTCTTTCTTAATATTGTTTCTAACATATTTATAAGATGATTTCTTTGTTGCTTTGTAAAACCTGCCTTTTTCTATCAGCCAGAAAGGAAGGGGTGCACCATTTTACATTCTTTCCAGTAGTATGTGTTTTTTCTACATTTATCTACTTGCTTAGAAATTAAATACTAATAAATTAGGAGCATTCAAAGTATGAATTGTGTAGAAGGTTTAAGGCAATACCAATAATGTATTCAGTGATTATTAAGTAGAGTTTTTATTATTATGGGTTAGTAAATTCTTAGTAAAGGAACAACCATCAATATTTGGTGGGCAGAAAAGATGACCATTGAGCTACTTTTTTAATTTATCAATTGAAGACATTAAACATTACCTCAACTACTGACCTTTGTCACTATCAATCTATGAATGAAAACGAATATTGCTTGTCTTGCATGAATGTTTAAGCCTTGTCCCAACTATGTTTCCTGTCTCAAAGCCCTGCCAAACCCTACTGTGCAGTTCTTAGATTTCCCATGTAATTATTTATTTGCTAGAAATAACCAGTCCCAGCAACCACTTTCACTTTCTGCCTTATTTGACTGGAGAACTCTGACTCATCCCTCAAGGTCAAGTTTCTTCATCTGAGTTTACATTGGTGTGTGTGTGTGTGTGTGTGTGTGTGTGTGTGTGTGTGTGTGTGTGTGTGTGTGTGTGTGTGTGTGTGTGTGTGTGTGTGTGTGTGTGTGTGTGTGTGTGTGTGTGTGTGTGTGTGTGTGTGTGTGTGTGTGTGTGTGTGTGTGTGTGTTGTTAGAGCACTTACCTTTTCCAGTTATTTGCAGAGGTATTTGTGCCTTTCATGGCATTATAAAGGCAGACACTGAGATGAGTTTTTCCTAGTGCTTAGCAAGCATAATTAACAAGCACTTGAATAGGCTCTGAGTAAATGCCCATCAGCGAGGGAATCAAAGGCCAACTTCCCCTTTGTGGAGTGTCTGTATTTTGCCAGTTTTTTTTTCCCCGGGAATTTAGGCATCGTTACTAGTGGCTACAATTCTCTTGAAACCAGAGTTTAATAGTAGTTGAAGAGCTAGGCATGGAGTACTTCAGTAATACCCTATTATTTTGCTGAGACTGGAAGAAAACTCCAACAGGCCATAGACGTTCTCCATGACATGGAGAGAAGAGGGAACACTTGTCACTAGCTTTCTACTTCCCTTGTTTCAAAATGTCCATTAATACAATAGACAGGATTCTATGTAACGGAGCCTCTGCCACTGTAAGGACTTTCAATGCCTTTTGTTTTCTTTCAGTTTTAATTTATCTCATATACTCATTGCAACTTGAATGCCCCCAAACCCTAGACTATTCAAGATTAAATACATTCTTTTCCTTAATTTTATATGTCTCCTTTGGGCCTATAGAACCTCTCAATAGTTGGCTTTGCCATGAGGGAATGTGTAATAGTGTTAGAGCCTTACTTCATTCTGAGTGAGCTTATTGCCCATAGTCAAGCCCCTATAATTAGACATGTTTTCTGTGCTTTTGCAATACGTGAACACTGAGGTGGCTGAAATAATACCTCACAATTTCCCCCGTTGATAATCACAGCCTTTACAACTTGGTTAGGTATTGGGTGCTTTGGCATTTATAGCTGTTAAGTTCAGATGCTGTTGGAGTTGGGGTTGAACTAAAAGTTCTCTATTTTCCTCCTGGTGTCAAGTATATCACTACATTCTCAACACTTAATTATCAGTGTGTCCCAAAATATTCTTCATTTAGCAAAAATATTGAAATTCCTGTTGAAGAAGCAAGCTCTCATATTAGGAAAGCTCTGAGAAGTGCGTCCCATAAAAAAAAACCTGGGAAATGATCTGTGTTTTTGAGAGCATCTGGGGGAGCAGGAAAGGTCGCAAAGCCAACTAAGGAGCCACCTAACACTAAACTAGATAACTAATGTGCTTAGCAGCCACCAAGTCCAGTGGCTGACAATTGCTTGACCAGAGGAGGCCCCTCATCTCTTAGAGTGACATTAGAATGGGATATACTTTCTTTTCCCCACTCAGCCCATGACCTTGTATGATCATAGAGAAGCATTTTCTCCATCCCCTTGTCTACCACTTAGATCAAGATACCCAGCATCCTAATGACATATAAGGGAGAAACGAACTTATTAATAGCCATTAATGTCTTAGTGAGCAAGAACTAGAAGAAGGAGGCACCAGCCTTCAAGTAGAGGGAGGTAAGGGGAGAAAACTCATTTGACAGTTTGCTAAAAAATATTCCTTCAGCTGACACGGGTCTGAACACCCATGTGATGGGCACTGTGGGTTTAATAGTGCATAGAACATGTTCCCTCTACCCTCATGAACTTCATATGCCATGGCTAAGCCAGAGCATGCAAGAAAACATATAACAGAATAACAGTAAGTGTAATGCAGAATACAAACAAGCTTTGGGTTTCAGTTTTGATTTGCAGGGAAAAGAGAAAAAATGGATGAGAAAATTGCGTCCAGAGCCCTGCAGTGGCTCTGGCCTGGCACCTGTGACTTCGGTGGACATGTGGGGCTCAGGTGACCTCCTGCTCTCTCGCTGTGCCAATGGACAGTGTCAGTCTGAAAATGTGATTTCCCAGCAGGACTAAAAGAAACCCTGAGCAATAGTTTCTTGACTACACTAATTATCTGGTGTTGGGCACCCTTGTTCTGTACTCTGTGGTGATAAAAAGTTGCCTCTACATTAGCCAGTTGCCTTTGTAGGTTAATATTTGTTCCAAACATAATTATTTAAAACCAGAGCTATGTTTTTATTGATATCTTCAACTTCTATCTTTCTTCTGCATATAGCTATGAATATGGGGGGGGGGAAATCATCCAAAATGGCTGGAGAAACTCTCAAGATCAAGTTTTATGCCAGATTACTCCGTCCACAGACAGGAGCATTAGTCATTCAGTCCCTCATTTCTGCTTCTGAGTTTAGCACTGTGCTCTCAAGTAGCAACAAGTGTCTGTTGTTATGTTGGGCCATGGTGGGTTGTAGAGATATCTAAGCTAGTCAAACATCTTTCTTTCTAGCAATTTCTTGCCCATATATTTTTTTCAACTGTGGTGAAAATTTTTTTTAATTTTTTTGTACAATTTGAATTTGTCAGTGGCATTTTATTTAAGATGATGTGCCTTTGTTCTCCTCTGGTGAAATGTCCATTTGTCAAGACTATCCAGTTCACCTGGGTGTTTAGCCAGGCTTCTCTGTAAATAAATGCTTAGCAAAGGATCGTTTGTGTGGTGAGCTATGGCTTCAGGAGAGAAATGAGTGGAGAAACTGCAGCAGAAAGGCATAAGACAAGAGTATATGTTGAGAAGGTTGCTGGTGTAGACATGTCAGAATTGGTCTACCATTGGGCAGAGAAATGGGGAAATGTGTGCACACATGTATATGTGTATGTAAACATACACATGCACATTTTTAGTCCTGTCTTGTCTTAAGCTGTGGCAGATTTGGGCTGTTGTGCTTGTGAGTGAAACAAGATCCTAGGGGCCTGGAGAAATCTTTCAAGCACAGAAGCTTAAAGCATACCCGTCAACATGTTCAGGATCTTCCATGGTTTCTCCACATGGGTGTCTCAGGGGATACAGTGTGTTTTATGTAGTCTATTAAAGGAATGGTTGTTTGGCTCCACATTCGCTGTCTTTCTGAAGTTCATGTCCAGATGAGTTAAAAGAAATAGGGTGAGAACAGAATTGCAAAGGAAGTGGATTGGGATAAGGTCACTGCCCAGGATGAAAACGTGTGTCACAGGCTAGAGGACAGATGCCCTCCCTGGGGATGAAATCGAGGTTCTGTGTGGTAGTTGGCTGTCAAATCCTCAGGGCCAATCAGAGTCCTGAAAGCAGATGTCACCCACCTCCTGCAACCTTGCTTCCTCCAGTCTATTCTTCAGTCCATAAACACATACCTCCTCTGTCAGGTTGGAATACTTTGCCTGTTACTCTTCTGAGAAAGAGACCCTATTTCATTTTTTCCTGAAGTGTGTGTGTCCTGCCCAGCCCTCCTTCTCATTGTTCACTTCTCACTGTTCCCTAGTCTCTGTGCATTTTCCCTGGATCACAAGAAATCCTTGAGTCTGGAACCCTTAGTTCTTTAGCAACTGGCCATCTCTGTATGTTACCATTGATGAATGACACAATATGTAACCAAGTGTCAATTTAAATAATCACTCATTGTGTTTGATGCCATCAAGTCTAATCTTAAACCCAGTAGGCCTGTAAAGTAAAAGTACAGTTGACTCAAATTCACCCATGGGTTAGAAATATACAGAGATTTTTTTTCTGCTTGCTCATTGCCACACAATACAATTGTATCTTTGATTTGGGTACTAAGGGAGTTCCGGGAAGCACCCCCTGACAGATATTGAGGGATAGCTGTGCCAGTTTTCATTACCCTAATGGCCATGTCCTAATCTGGGATAGACCCACAGCTGTCCACCTTATATTCATTCAGCCCAGATATCCTATGTTTTCTGCCCCACACATCCTCCCTTGATCTGGTAAGCAGAACAGCAGCAAAGCCTGGTGCTCTCAGGAGGAAGGAAGGTCTCTGATACAGGCCAATAGATACTCAGAGTGCTAATTCTTTTAGCAGCTGGGTGTACTCCATCACCATCTCCCCTCTAGGTACCTACAACAACTGCTTGCACAGAAAACCTGCCTTACGTGAGTGAGTGAACCAGGTGAGAAGCAAGCCACCTGCCTGCTTTAAAAAAAATCTTTAATTATCTTTAGTCATACAAAAGAGTTGCCGTTTAACAAAGCAATTTATGAATACAATATATCTTGATCAATGCCACTTGCTTTCTTCAGATGACTTGTGTGCGGTGCAGAAGTTCAGGTTCTGTCTTCCCTGTTTTGGTTCACTTTCCCTCTTGTCTGGCTTTTGGTAGCAAAGGTTAATGTTATAATTAAGCAAGTCAATTTAGCAAGTTATCTTTGAGGATTTCTTCTCCTTTTATTTTGGCAATGGTAGCACCTCTGATCTTAGGAGAAATCGCTGTGAAGAGTGTACATTGGAGGTGTCCTCGCCTAGAATTGTAGTTGTCTGAAATGTTATTTTCAAGGGCTGGTACATGATGAATGAAACACAATGGAGGATACTGTGATTTATATAAGAAGGAAGGAATAATCTTCATCCCCCTGCAGGGGGTGAGGGGAGCCTTAGCGGATGGCTGCTTCTGAGGTCTTGTTCCCAAACGTCACCTCTGATTTGGAGTCTAGGGATATTAACTGGAGTCAGTGAGAATAAGAGAGATTTTATGTACCCAAGCTAGAGACGTGCTGTGTTGAAACATAGTGTGTGAAAAAATATTTACCCAGTGGAGATAGCAGACTGTCTTCCACGTTTTCTCATGGAAAACACATATATGGTAAGATACAGGAGATGGGGAAACAGGAGTTCATGGTAAGGAGAAGAAAGTTAAAAAAAAAAATCTAGTTGCCATGACAACCTAATGAGCTCAAAAAGTGGCATCTCTGAACCCGTTTTGCATGGAAAGGCAGGAGAGCACAGAAGGAAAAGAATTAAAATGATAAGAACAACAATAGTAGTAGTAATAATAATAATTAAAGAGCAGTGATCATGAATCAAAGGAGACCTCTCAAGAGGTTGTTAGCATTGCTTGCCACTGTCCGGGCAGTGGCTATGGCAGAGCTGCTGGCCCCTGGCTGATTGTGGCAAACATGGTAGTAGCTCGGGCTGGAACACTTTGTACAGCCTGCTGGGCTATGGACCATGCACAGCTCAGGGATCTGACCAAAGAGCTCCTGTACATTGAAGCACATTGTTTCCGACTGTCTGGAAGACAGCCTGGCTTCCTGCTCTTGTTCTCCTTCCTCCCTCCCACTGCCCTTTCCTATACATAGCCCAGCTTTGCTCTTTTCTGTGAGTTTCACTATACCCTGGTGATCGGTGTGCTGTGTCTGTCATTTTCCCCACTAACATCTGAATACAGACCCCCTGAATAGCTCTTATTACAACCCAAGGCTCTTTCCACAAAGGGTCCCAGTGCTATATACAGGAGAAGCACAGATTTTCCACTGGAGGAGGAATTGCAATATTTTGTTTGTTTACCATACTTGGGCTGCTAATGATTCCAAAGCAGGTTGAATGGTTTCCTCCTGAAGTTTTTTAATGAAGATGTCCCTCGATACTCTCTGTCTTTGGTTCAAATAGTTCTTTTTTCTATATTAGAATGGCTAAGGACACCATAATACCTATCTACTCATAATCAGTGTTTGGAAGCCTTTTTGAGTTATTAATATTTTTAATTGTTATAAAGGTGATGTACAGAGAGGCTACTGTTTCATAGGTAGTGAGTATATTTCTTTCTTTTTTTTTTTTTTTGGAGGGGCTCGGGTCGTGGGGCCTGAATTCTGAGCCTGGGCGCTGTCCCTCAGCTCTTCAGCTCAAGGCTAGCGCTCTACCACTTGAGTCACAGCGCCACTTCCGGCTTTTTTCTTTTTGCTTATGTGGTGCTGAGGAATCGAACCCAGGGCCTCATGCATGCAAGGCAAGCGCTCTACCACTGAGCCACCTTCCCAGCCCTATTTCTTTTTAGACAATGTTACCCCTTCTCACAGTTTGTCTTACCCCAGACTCTCTCTTCTTCTCTCCTGTCCCTGTCCCCAGGTTGTATAGTTCATTTTCAACATAGTATCTACTGAGTAGCATTGCTGCATTTGTTGACCCTTTGTTCCTCCATTTCTCTGCAGCATTTTGAACCAACCCACTACTTAACACACTTATTCCTGGAATGAGTTGAATTTGTAGATCCTTTTGCCACTTTGTGCCTACTTGTTATTAGTACCTATTAGTCTGTGACTATACAATAAGATATCTATCCAACCTGGGCCTGGTACACTGTGTTGAGTGGATGAATGCATGAAGGAATGTATGCTTTATTCCAGGCCATTCTTGTATTGTATGTGCTTGGACTTAACTCCAACAATTGGCTCGTTGGTACAGTAATCCATGCCAAATATGACAGATGATATATAGGTGTATAGATGAACTAACATCCCCTCAGGATGATAGCAACTCTCTCTCCAATAAAAAAAAATTGAAAAGTTTAGCCCTATTTTTATTGTCGCCAATACTTGAGTTTGAACACAGAGCCTCATGATTGCCAATAAGTGCTCTACCACTAGATCCATGCCCACATCCCATTTTGCTTTTATTATTTTTCAACTAGGTCTCACACTATTGCCAGAGCTGGTCTTGGACCATGGTTCTTCTATCTCTGGCTCTTTTAGAGCTGGAATTACAGATATGATACACTAAATCTGACTTGTACTTGACATAGAATCTTCCTAAATTTTTGCCCAAGTTGGTCTTGAACTTTGATTTTCTTACCTCTGCTTCCCAAATAGCTGGGATGATAGATGTAAGCCAGCATGCCTGAAACTTAATTCTACTAATTTTCTAGTCGCTTTCAGATACCAACCAGTTAAACAGCTAATATTTTGGAGAAAACAGCATCCTATATTTTAGAATCATTTATTAATGAAGGCAACTTCTTTTATTCCCCCAAGCTTTATGTTTCCATTTTGAAGAACTCAGAAAATGCTTCTAGGCCTCTGTGTGTACCCTGAATTCATTCCTCTATTCTCATAACAGGCAAATTTAGAAGAAAGGAGTATCTCTGCAGATTCTAAATCTGAAGATTAAGCCACACTCAGATAGAAAGCATTTCTTTAAAAATAATGTGCCTGTACTGAACATGTACAGACTATATTTCTTGTCATTATGTCCTAAATAATAGAGTCAAAACACTATTTACATTCTGTGTGTGTGTGTGAGAGAGAGAGAGAGAGAGAGACAGAGAGAGAGACAGAGAGAAAGACAGACAGACAGACAGACAGACAGAAAAAGTGAGAAAGCATACGTATTTGCACTGGGGCTTGAAATCCATGCCTAGCCTTCTCATTTGGCTTTTTCGCTCATGACTGCTGCTCTACAAGCTCTACCAGCCACGCCAGCTATAACTGCAGTGCCAGATTTTTGCTGATTGATTAGAGATGAATCTCCAAGACAAGCGCAGGCTGGCTTCAAAACTTGATTCTCAGATCTCTACTTCCTGAATAGCTAAGATTAAAGGCATGAGTCACCAGTTTGTACTGGCTTTGTACTCATGCTTGGTAGGTATATTCTTTATCACTTGAATCATACCTCCAGCCCCCTTTTACTATTGTTGTTTTGAGAAAGAGTCTTGCTTTATGTCCAGGACAAGTGGCTAGGATTACAGACTTGAACTACAGCATCTGGCCCTACCCATGGGTTTTGATATGTGTGGCAGTACACAGATACTGAGGGTCAACCTCTTCCTTCATTAGAACTGGGGGCTTTCCCAATGCAGGGAAATGTCCCCTTTTTTCTCTTAGCTCCCTGGACAGTTGTGTGTAACAGTGCAGGCGCAGACTCGCGTAATTGTACCTATGAATACATGGTTCAGAATTCTTTAGTAAACACTATCGAGAGATCAGAAAGGGACAGTGAACATCATGTTCTCCATTTGGCTTTAGTAGATACAAAATGGATATTTTAATCTTCATTTTTTTCTGACTTCAGTATATTATGTGTGTCTCAGTCAGTTCCCTAATCAGGGGGAGAATCAAAGGACAATTATAGATAGAGCCCCACAGTACTGTTAAGGCTTGATTAGAAAGTTGTCTTTTTTCCTTTGAACATGTAATTTTAAGTGATGTAATTCAATCTCTGATGTGATTCTTTTCACATCTAAGAAATAACAGTAATTGAAGTGCATACACCTTAATGATCTATGATCCAGGCCAGTTAGGAAAGAATAGAAACAGATTTTCTTTATAGAACATTATTACACCTAGCATATATCCTTCTGATCATTAAATATAGGATCATTTGAAGATGTATGCAACCTATTACTTTTTCTCTTGGGGACTTGTGTTCTGTCTAAGAAGCTAAACTTGTTACTTTCCCTCATGTTGGCTGTCCCTGCAATAACACTCTACCCTGGCAGACACCAATGTGGCTTCTCTTGTGAAGGCAGCAAGAATGTGGACTGTGAATGTGCCTAGAACTTAGCTGACTCAAGGTGTGACCTTGGTGTAAGGTTGAGGAAGTATTAAAAACGTAGGAGCAGGACAAGTAGCTGCTTTGACTACCTCACTGTCTTCATGGGGTAGAGAGCATGCTATATTTGAGTGTGTTAGAAACAAAGTAGATTTGTTTGGCTCTGGCTGAATCATGGAGGGGCTTCTCACAGAGGCAACCATTAGCCTTTTTCTTGCAGATGGGAGGTGGTGTGGGTGCTGGACTGGGTGTTCGTGTGGGGCATGGAATTTTGGGCAGATTAGCTTGCAGATGTGTTTCATGGACAAGGCCACCTGCCTGTCTAGATTCACTGTGGCTTCCCCAGCCCTAGTCTTCAAGAGCTCTGATCTTCCCAAGCTCAAGGACCATAAGATGCCTTCCTGAGACCCAGTCTAAGCTGGGGGCAGACATACCTGGCACAGAAGTTAGGTTTGGCTGCTTCAAAGGGAGGACTGAGTGATCATTTATTATATACCTAGATCATGCCGTTGAGATTGGATATTAGGACACATACTATTTCCTAAAGCCTTTTTTGTTTTTAGGTATATGAAAAATATACTTGGAAATGTGCTGTTCTCTGGGGGCTTTAGCAAAGAGCTCCATGTAGTAACAGCAATGGCAATGGTGTGACAAGAAAAGAGTTGACCATTTGTGAAGATCGATTGTGTTGTTGTACCTTTAACATGCATGCACTTGAAATGAATTTACCTTAGGATTTTTTTCCAATATGTTTTTTATTGTAAAAATACTGTATAGAGGGGTTACAGTTACATGGATAAAGTAATGAGTACATTTCCTATTGAGCATTGTTGACTCCTCCTTTGCTTTTCTCCTACCATCCCCTCCTTCCCACCTCCCCAAATAATCCCTCCTTCCCTTCCCTTTCTCCCTCCCCCCCCCCAGTTGTAAAGTTCACTTTCAATATAGTGTCTTGTACATCTCATTGTTACAATGGGTCAACCTGTATCCCTATTTAAGCATTTTTCCCTTCCCCTCCCCAAATGAGAACAGTGTATATATAAGATGCAGGGCACTGGAATCAAATACAGTGAAAACAGGGGTTATATCTTGGGGGATGATCATACCAAAGGAAAAAAAAATCACATAGTATATTATAAGTGCATTAAAAACAATAGGAAGAAAGAAAAACACACTTGTGTCCCTATCTTGGGGTTCATTTCACTTAACATCATCTTATATGTTACCTTAGGATTTTTTAAGACCAAGAGAAAACAAAAAGAAGAAAGAGGAAACCTTGATTTGAAGGTTGTGGAGAAAGTCTAGCATGGTGGTTTTGGACTGGAGGGTTCAGGTTGGACCTCTAATTCTTCATTTAAATATGAATAGGACCATCAGCAAATTTTCTGCCATTTCTGAATCTCAGTTTCTCAATCTGTAAAAATGAGGACCAGAGGGAAGGTATGGTAGGGGAAAAAACAAAGAAGGAGGCAACAATACTCAACAGGAAATGTACCCATTACCTTACTCATGTAACTGTAACCCCTCTGCACACTATTTTTATTTTAAAAAAAAACACAAAAAAGAAAAAATAAAATAAAACCCTGAAGATCAAATTAGAGAATAAATACAAAAATCTTAACATGGTACCCAACACATAACAGATGTTTATTAACATGACTTTTGTCATTACAGGTCTCTTAAACTAGACCTCTGAAAAACAAAATTTTCTATTATCCCCATTATCTTGGAGTTAAAATTTTGTAAGAGCCATTAACTAACTGTGAATATGATATACGGTGATAGTTACATACTTATTCCCTTATGCTTTTTCATACCTTTACACTGAGAATGGCAGAATCCCAGGCAAGATGGAATGATTTTAATAGGGAGTAGATTTTCAAAAAATGTAGGTATCTGGAAAAAAGTTAGCAAAATGTGTCAAATAACCACAATATGCTGGGAGAAACAAAGCTGTATTCCCCCTGAATTGCTAGTGGGGAACTCTGGGCAGCAGTATTTGGCTGTTTGCCCAGTGGAGGATCAGGATTTTAACTTGGAATCATCTTAATTCAGAGCCTATGTGCTACACTGTGGAGTCCCACGGGAAATGCAGGGAGCGACAATGCCTATTGGAGGGACACAAACTCGGGGTACATGGTCTGGAAATCCAGGCAGAATATGGGAGCATAATGCCAGAGAGACATATGCCAACAAGGACATAGGATGAGAAGAGGCAGCATGCTAAACATGGAAATGAGGCAGAAAATACTCACAGCCTTCTTCCAGGCCTTTAGGGTTGGCTTAGTCGAGAGGAATCAGAAAGACTGACCCCCTACCCGCATTCATAGGACACATTACCCCTCAAGGCAGTGCCATAGGGATAGGGGTTCTGGAGTTCTAAGAGTTCAATATCCTTCCTTGTCCTAGGCAAAGAGTATGCCTGGAAACTCAATGAGCTTAAGGCAGGCAGGTCACCTGTGACAGAAATGTGCAAGACTAATAAATCCATGTCCGAGAGGGAATGAAAGTTAGCACAAAGCTAGTGCTCTAAAGTGAATCACCCATCTCAGGAGCTCGTCAGTAGCAATCAGGGCAAAGCAGGAGGAGCCACAGTGTAGAAGGTTGCAGACTCAAAATGAGCATTTGGAAGATTGTCCTGGTGGTGTTGGCTGGGCAGAGAATGGGCTTTTATTTTTTTTTTAATTGTGAAAATACCGTACAGAGGGGTTACAATTACATGGGCAAGGTAACGAGTACATTTCTTATCAAGAATTGTAGCCTCCTCCTTTGTTTCCCCTTCCCATCCCTTCCCTTCTCCCACCCCTCCCTTACCTCCCCCGCCCCTGCCCCCAGTAAAGTTCGATTTTCGACATAACGACTTGCACATCTCATTGTTGCAATGGGTCCACCTGTATCCCTATTTAAACAATTTATTTTTTCCCTTCCCCTCCACAAATTATACCAACATCAAATACAATGAAAGCAGGGGTTATACCATGGGGGAGGGGCATACAAAGCAACAAAGAAATAATCTTAAAAATATGTTAGAAACAATCACAAGAAAGAAAAACCATTTGAATCCTTATCTTGGGGTTCATTTCACCTAACATCAACTTATCTGACCTTTTCTGCTTGTCTCAGACATATACTGATTATTGCAAATAAGGGAAACCATGGAACTCAGAATGGGCTTTTAGTGTGGTTCTACCATCCTTGTGAGTGTGGGCTGGACTCTTTCAAGGAGCCAGATCTGGTGTGCTATGGTGCATGGCCCTCCAACTATCAGGGAGAAGGTAGGGAGAGCACAAGCCAAGGACCTGACAATCACATGAGCCCAAGTGACTGAAAAATGCCACAGTAAAGGGTGCATAGGCTGGCAACCCGCAGGGCCTAAAGAGAGTAAGAACTGAGTGTTCCTGCACTGTGTGTTTCCTACCTCATGCCCAGTCCAGCTCAGCCAATCCTCCTTCTCATGTTCCTACAGCCTAATAAGAAAAGCCAGAAAGTAAAACCTAAAAAAGATTTTACACATTGCCAGCCATAGGGCCACTGGACAGCCAGCTTTGCTGTGTCCTGTGCCTGTCCCCATCCAAGCTCAGTGAATCCATACCGCCCACTAGATGGTCTTAGCCTAGAAGTTCTTCTACCTCCTGGAGATACTGGAACCTGATGACTTCAGCAAGACCTTTCCTCTTCCTTAGACTTCTCCTTTCTCACTACCTGGATTGGGCCATATTGTTGCCTGGTCCATTTGTGATGATATAATAGACTACTGTAGAATGAGCACCTTTTAAGCAACTAAAGTCTATTTCTCACAGTTCTGAAGAGTAGAAGATCAAGATCGAGGCATTGGCAGAATTAATGTCTCATTCTCTGTAATCACAAGGATTCCCACCCCCCTTTTATTTTGTGCTGGTTCTGGGGCTTGAACTCAGGGCTGGGCACTGTTCCTGAGCTTTTTCTGTTGCTCAAGGCTAGTGTTCTATCAATTGAGCCACAACTCTACTTAGGCTAATTGGTAGTTAATTGAAGATAAGAGTCTCATAGACTTTCCTGCCCAGGCTGGCTTCAAACTTTGTCCTCAGATCCTAGCCATCTGATTAGCTAGGATTACAGGCATGCACCACTGTTGCCCACCCTGGTTTTTTTGTGTGTACATGTGGAGTGTGAGTGTGTGTGTGTGTGTGTGTGTGTGTGTATGTGTGTGTGTGTGTGTGTGTGTGTGTGTGTGTTAAAAATAAGGGCACCAGTTCTGTTTATGAAGACACTACCCTGATCACCTCCCATAGGCCATACCTGCTGACACCATTACCTTAAGAGTTAGGATTTTTGACACAAATATTGAAGGAAGCTAGGTGTGGTGGCCACTTATATAGGTGGTGGAGATAGGAGGGTTATGGTTTAAGGCCAGCACAGGACAAAGTTAGTGAGACCCTATCTAAAAAGTAAACTAAGTGGGCTTTGGATATGACTCAAGCTATAGAACCCCGAGTTCAAACCCCGGTACCACTAAAGAAAAATAAAAATATCCGGAGGAACACAGTCTAAAACAGCATGACTGAAGCTGTAAGGTCATAGTCATTTGCCATAGCTGCCACTCAGAGGCTCAGACTGACAGAGCTGCCACTACTTCAGTGCGACTTGCACAGGTGCATTGAAGCGGGAAGAAGAATTGGGGGAAACTGGATGTGTTCTACTCTCTGATTTGGGAGAATAGTGACTCCCCAGTGGGAACCATTCTTGGCGATCACCTTGCTCTTCACATGAGCTCTCATTTCCCACCATGCTGTAAGTCACATGTCCTTCGGATACTCAATGGACACCCTCAAGCTTTTCTTCTTCTGTGCTGAAAATCCTCATCTTCAGCTGTGTGGTAGATCTGATTAATTACTTCAAGCTTATTATGCCCAAACCAAATTAATGTCTTGTACCAAAATCCTACCTCTTCTCCACTGACTCGCCCACTTAGCTATCTTCAGCGGTCCTTAGAATTACTGAATTGTCCTTATGTGGTCTGTGCATGCCTTTCTAGTCTATGAAATATCTGATCATCTTCCCATCCTTATCTATTTTCAGTGCCATTAATCGTGTCACTCCCAGGTTCCTGTCATAGCCTAACAAATGACGTCCTCCAGCTCATCTGTAGTTTTTGGCACAAACATAGCTAATTTCCTAAAAATAGATCTAATCATTCTACTCCCTTATGTAAAACCCTTTGAGGATTTCCTGCAACTTACAGAATAAAGGAAATCACATCAAGTCCCTGGGGGAAATAGGGCTATAGTGAATGGAACCAGACAAAGATTTGACTCCTGATCGGCTGCCTACTAGCTGTTACATAACTTTGGTTCTGTTTTCCGGACTGTGAGAAGAAGATAGTTCCTTCCTCTCGGTGTTGCTTTATATTTTCCTCTTGTCACATGTCTTCCATCTGGTCAGCTAAGGTCTCTGGGCAAGTCATCCTCACAATTGTTGGGAACGTGGGCATTTCTAAACATTTCTGCCATGCTTTTCCCTTGAGGAAAGAGAGCTCTGAATATTTATTCCTTTGGCACGGA
Organism: Dipodomys spectabilis; assembly: GCF_019054845.1. Taxonomy (NCBI): domain Eukaryota; kingdom Metazoa; phylum Chordata; class Mammalia; order Rodentia; family Heteromyidae; genus Dipodomys; species Dipodomys spectabilis. The sequence goes on along the minus strand of NW_024870696.1, from coordinate 13,306,683 downwards.
AGTATTAGGCCTTATAAATATATTTGTCAGAACTGATCATGTGGCCCCATTCAGTGTGAAAGCCAGAAAAACAAGAGTGTCAAAAATATTGTCAGGAGAATTTAATGACTGGCCTGTTAAGCCCTGCAAGGAAGTTGCCACCAATCCTTGCCCTTTGAATCACCTCCTGCCCAATCAAATTCTGACACTTGGATTCCATACTTGTGGCTACAGTTCAGTCAACCTCTTAGGGTTTCCTTAAGCTTCTTCAAAAGAAGATGAACAATTAACCATTTTATAAATATCAGGAGCTGGGCACCGATGGCTCATGCCTATAATCCTAGCCACTCAGAAGGCTGAGATCCGAGGATCTCTGTTTGAAGCCAGCTCAGGCAGGAAACTCTGAGACTCTTATCTCCAATAAACAACTCAAAAAAGCTAAAGTGGCCCTGTGGCTCAAGCAGTTGACTTGAGCAAAAGAAGCTCAGGGGCAGCGCCCAGGCCCAGAGTTCAAGCCCCAGGGATGACAAAATAAACCAACATCAGGGACCTCAAGTTAAGAAAACTGCTCTAACTGGAAAGATGTTGACTGTCTTCTCTTGAGTGCTATGATGATGGGTGAGCAGACTGAAAGACCAAGGACCCACCTCATTGCTGTGGCTCCCAGACTCAGCACAGACACCCTGAGCTCTTATCCCTCCAGCAAATCCCAACCACCAGCCTGTATCCTCCCAGGGGCTGGAGTTTCTATTCATTCCCTATGTGCTCAAGTTTCAAGATCCTGGATATCTTCTCTAGTTTATTCCATAGATCTGGTGGCTGTCTACTCCTCTTTTCACCCATTGTCTATTTATAGCATGGGCTTTAAAAACAATTGGTCTACTTGTCTATCTCCTGGGAAGATTAATTTGAGCCTAGCAATGCCATCTTCTGCATCTTAGATTTTCCAATCTAGTAAGTGCTACTTTATCTGGTAGCACTAGATAAATTCTGTGTTTTAATGTTTGGACAAATCCAGTCTCCTTGGCCACATAAGCAGTGGCAGAGTTAATGCCAGCCCATGCTGACCTTAAACTCTTGGGCTCAAGTGACTGCCCGGCCTGAATTTCCTCTGTACCTAGGACTACCATTGTAGACCTCAGGCCACTAGTTTGAAACTTTTACTCCAGTCACTTTATGCTGTATTTTATTCAGATTGTAATTTTCTTAAAGTTTCTTCTAGTATTGTACTTTATGTTCGTATTCTTGATTTTTTTTTCTTTTGGTCTTCATTAGCTTTTCTACCTTGCTTTGTTTGTTTCTTGTTTCTAGTTTCTTGCTCATTCAAGATGGGTATTTCCCATTTAAAAAAAGAAGTTTTTTAGTCTTTCCTCCCATGATCTACCTTTTTAATGTTATACTACAGAAAATGAATAGGTTAATTCTAGCTTGCAATTTGACAGCCTTTGAATTAAAGGTGTATGATTATGGGAACCTACTGTATTTCAAAGGCCAAGTCTCTCCAGGTACTTAGTGACTGGTTTACAAATGGGAAAATGGTTCACGAGTAAGTATTGTGTGCCACGTCAGCATTGGGTCTGCTGCAGTATAGAGGCTGAGTGAGAATTTGATGGACAGATGAAGATTGCTCTTCCCTCCCCTTCCTGGGAGCATGTTTACAAGGAAAATTTGTCTTTTCATTACTAGGTAGTACATGAACTGCTTTTCACTTTCATATTTTTTTTTCTAATTTTTAAATTGCAAGGCGTTGGCAGCGCACACCTGTCATCCTAGCTTTACAGGAGGCTGAGATCCGAGGATCATGGTTCAAAGCCAGTCTGGGCAGAAAACTCCAATTAATTCTCTCCCCCCGCACCTCAAAGCTGAAAGTGGAGGTGTGATTCTAGTGGTAGAGTGCTAGCCTTGAGCAAGAAAGATTAGGGATAATGCTCAGGCCCTGAGTTCAAGTTCCGTAATCAGCACAAAAAATGCATACACTGTATATATTATGATGAGGATTTCTGCACAGCTTTAATGGTTGTCATCATGACATTTTGATGCATTGTACATTGAGCATAGGCACACAACCTTATCCTTTTTTGTTCCCTACCCCCTCTTACTCGACCCTTTCCTTTTCTCAAATTGTCCCCCTTCTTTCATGTACTTTAAAAAATCTAGATTCTGCTTCTAAGAGAAGAAAACTTGTAATATTTGTGTCTCCAGGTCTGGCTTATTTTGTGTATCTTGGTGATTTCCATTTTCCTTCAAATGACATAACTTCATTGTTTGTGGCTGAATGATACTCGTGTGTGTGTGTGTGTGTGTGTGTGTGTGTGTGCGCGCGCATGCGTGTGCGCGTGCACGTGCATACATGCAATTTCTCAATCCTTTCATCTGTTGATGGGCACTGATTGATTTAATAACTTGACTATTATAAATAGTGCTGCAAAGAAAACATGGTGTATAGGTCTCTCTATTGTATATTAACTTAGATTCCTTGGGGAATAAATCCAGGAGCGGTATAGTTGTATCAAATAGTAACCCTATTTTTTAAGTTTTTTTTCTTTTGTTTTAGAAACCTCTATACTGATTTTTGTACTGACTGCACTGATTTAGAATCTCACCCGTAGTGTATAGGATTCCTCCCCCCCATCATCCTCACTGGCATTTGTTATTTGTTTTTACGATTATAGTTATTCTAACTGGGGTGAAGTGTAGTCTCCATGTAGTTTTGGTTTTCATTTCTGTAATGGCTAAAGGTGTGGAACATTTTTTTTCACGTACTCATTGGCCAATTTTATTTTAGTGAATTCTCTGCTCAATCTATTTGCCCACTTATTGATTGGATTATTTGTTATTTTGATGTATAATTATTTAAATATTTTATGTAGTCTGGGTATTATCCCTGTCAAGTGGATAGCTGGCAGTTTTGATATTGTCCCTTGTAGTTTTACCACCCATGTATTTATTCCCTTATGGTATGTCACCATTTGGATGTTATCTGATTTGTTAGAGGTGTATGCTTTCATACATAATGGCTCATTCACTTTAATTGCTATGTAGAATTCCAATGTATAAATGTTTATGTCACTTATTCTCTACTTCTAGGGTTTTACTAATGCAAATGATGCTATCGTGATGATTTTGCAAGTTGTTGGGGGCATAGGGCATATAGCAAGATTAACTCTGTGAGATAATACCTGATTACTACCCCACCCCAGCTTTATTAAGATATAATTGACAAAAACTATACATAGTTATGATGTAAAAAGTAATGTTTTGATACATGTATGCATTATGACATGATTAACAAGGTAATTAACATATCCATCACTTCATATAATTTGTGGTAAGAAACATTAAGTGCTTTTATCATGCTGTGCAATAATCTTTATAACTAATTCATCTCATTTAATTGAAACTTTGCTGCTTTTTATCAGTATCCCTCCATTTTCATGGCAGCTGCTCCAGTTCATAGTAACTGCTATTCTCTCTGCATCTTTGAGGTCAACCGTTTTAGGTTCCACATGCAATTAAGATTGTATAGTATTTATTTCTCCCTGTTTAGCTTATAGTGACATAATGTGTTAGTTTTGCATTGCCGTGAGAAAATGCCTAACAAAAACATCTTAAAGGAGGAAGGGTTTGTTTTGGCTCCTGGTCTCAGAAGTCAGTCTGTGATCATTTTACTTCACTGCTGTGGGTCTAGGGTACAACAGAACATCATGGTGGCAGGAGAGTGTGGCAGAATGAAGTTGCTCTCTCATGGTAGTCAGGCAAAAGAGAAACACAGATAGGAAGGGACACATCCTCCTGTAGTGACCTGTTTCCTTCAACAGACCCCACTACTAAGAGCCTATTTTTATTTTTTAATTTATTTATGTATTTATTGATTTTACTGTTTTTTTTTTATTGTGAAAATACTGTACAGAGGGGTTACAATTACATGGGCAAGATAATGAGTACATTTCTTACCAAGCATAGTAGCCTCCTCCTTTGTTTCCCCTTCCCATCCCTTCCCATCCTCCCCCCACCCACCACCCAAAACTCCTCCCCCCCATAGCCTATTTTGTATGAATAGATTAACCTGTTGATGAAATTAGTACTCCATGATCCAATCACTTTCCAATGATTGGGTCCACTGACTTGGGACCAAGACTTCAGCATATGAGCCTTTTTAGGGTGATACTTCATACACAAACCATAAATAACACACATCATAATGTCTTCAGGTTCATCTATATTGTCACAAAAATCATCTTCCTTTGGGGCTGGGAAGGTGGCTCAGTGGTAGAGCGCTTGCCTTGCATGCCTGAGGCCCTGGGTTCGATTCCTCAGCACCACATAAGCAAAAAGAAAAAAGCTAGAAGTGATGCTGTGGCTCAAGTGGTAGAGCGCTAGCCTTGAGCTGAAGAGCTGAGGGACAGTGCCCAGGCCCAGAGTTCAGGCCCCACGACTGAAACCCCCCCCCCCAAAAAAAATCTTCTTCCTTTAAAAGGACAATTTCCTTTTTAAAGGTTAAATTTTATTCTGTTTTATGGATCTCACATTTTCCTTACCTGTTCTTCCACTAAGTACACTTGGATTGATTCCATGACTTATCTATTATGGATAGTGCTGTAATGAACATGGGAATTCAGATGTCTCTTTAACACATTGGTTTAATTTTTCTTTTTTTTGGGAGGGGGGTCCGGTCGTGGGGCCTGAACTCTGGGCTTGGGCGCTGTCCCTCAGCTCTTCAGCTCAAGGCTAGTGCTCTACCACTTGAGCCACAGCGCCATTTCCGGCTTTTTCTTTTTGCTTATGTGGTGCTGAGGAATTGAACCCAGGGCCTCAGGCATGCAAGGCAAGTGCTCTACCACTGAGCCACCTTCCCAGCCCCGGTTTAATTTTTTCTAGCATGTACACTCAATAGTGGGTTTGCTGGATCACCTAGTAATTCTATTTTTAACTTTTTAAGGAACATAGACAGCAGTTCTATAAAGGTTATACTAATTCATGTTTACACCAACAGTACACAAGTCTTTTTTTCTCCACCATAACTTTGACAACACTTTTATATTTGTTATAATAGCTATTCTAATAGATGTGATCACTCAATGTGATTTTAGCTTGCATTTCCCTAATGATTAATGACAATGAGCATCTTCTCCTGTGCCTATTGTTTCTATTCAAGTCCTTTTTATTTTTTGGTCAGTCATGGGGCTTGAGCCTCTGGGCCAGGGCGCTGTCCCTGAGCTCTTCAGCTCAAGGCTAGCACGCTACCACTAGAACAACAATGCCACTTCTGGCTTTTTCTGCTTATGTGGTGCTGAGGAATTGAACCCAGGGCTTCATGCATGCAAGGCAAACACTCTACCACTGAGCCACCTTCCCAGCCCATCAGGTCCTTCTTTATGGAGAGGGAGGTTACTAGGGATTGAGCTAAGGTCTCCAGCAAGTTTGGCTTGGCTGGTAGGCTGGTGCTGTATGACTTGAGCCATGGCCCCAGCTCTGGTTTTTACTGGTTAATTGGAGATGGAATCTCACAGATTTTTCTATCAGGGATAGCTTCAAACAATATCCTCTAGATCTTAGTCTTTTGATTAGCTAGAAGTACAAGCATGAGCAATTTGTCTTTGTGATTTTTTTTTTCCTATTTAGTAGGTTGTTTCCTTACTCAGGTGACTTTTTTTTAATGCAGGAGCTTTTTTATTTGGCACTTTTTTCTCATCTGTATTTTTGTTTCGTTGCTGGTGCTTTGGGGGTTATAGCCAAAAAAAAAAAAAAAAGCAAAAAATATTGCCAGGTGCTGGTGGCTCACACCAATAATCCTAGCTACTCAGGAGGCTAACATTTGAAGATGAAGGTTTGAAGCCAGCCTAGGCAAGAGACTTATATCAGTTAACTACCAAAAAGCTGGAAGTAGAGCTTTGGCTCAAGTTGTAGAGTACCAGCCTTGGGCACAAAAAGCTAAGGCCCTGAGTTTTCTTTTCTTTCTTTTCTTTGTCTTTAGCATGACGCTGTTTGTTGTTCTTGCTGCTACTCTCTGTTTGCTTTGTTTTGTTTATTTGAGACAGGGTTTCACCATGTTGTCCAGGCTGGCTTCAAACTCCTGAACTTGAGTAATCTTCCTGCCTCAGCAGGAAAAAATAGTATTGCAGGAAAATGGTACTGGGCCTGACTATCATGCACTTTTGAATACTAAAACTTTGTAGTTTTGAAATCAAGTAACTTTATTCGTTCAAGATTAACTATTCAGGTATTTTATGGTTAGGATTTTCCTTCTGTGGGGAATGTTATTAGAATTTTGATAGTGTTTTTGCTGAACTTTTACATTGCTTCAGTTAGTAGGAACATTTTAACAAGATTAGCGATTTTAACCTATGGACCCAAGATATCTTTTCCATTTGTCTCCTTCAATTCCTTCATCATTGTTTTATAGTGTTCAGTCTATAAGTCTTATACTTCTTTGGTTAAATATATTCCTAGGTGTTTTTATGATGGCATTTTAGGTCAGATTGGTTTTTTTTAAATTTAATTTTCTGATAGTTTACTGCTACTTTAAGTAAACACTACTGATTTTTGTGTGTTGATTTTTGCATCTTGCAACTTAACTAAATTTTATTATTTCAAGCTAGGTTTTATTGTTTTTGTATTGAGTTCTACAGTTCGCTCTGTATAAACATCATGCCATCTGCAAGCAATGGCAATTTTATCCCTTATTTTCCAACTTGGATGTCTTTTCTTTCTTTTCACTGTTTAATCATCCCTACTAGGATTTCTTCCAGTATTATATTGAAGTAAGAATTGGCATTTTTGTCTTATTCCTAATGTCTTTTAATATTGTGTTGAATTCAGTGTATCAATATCATCCAGAATATTTTCACCAACCTAAAAATACTACCCTCGGTGTATTTATCCCCCCTACCTTCAACCACAGGTCATCGCTATCTTTTTACTGACTCTGTGGATTTTTTTTTCCTTTTCTGAAATGCAATCCATTTTCCTGAAGTTAAAAGAGAACATATAGAGCAAGGAGACTTCTAAAGCTCTGGAATCTGGAAATCCTTAACCAGGTTGTACCATGATAGAGTGAAAAACAGAGGGCCACCCGCCATGTGCAGGAGAGACAAAACTTGGAGGGAGCAGCCTTGCTTTAAAACCACTAGTTCTGCCAATAACTAGCCCCGTCCTGAGAGAGTGACAGCAAAGAAACAGCTCATTGGAGACACTAATGTAAATGGTATTGTTTTTAAAATTTCAGATTTGTTCACTGACAGTATATTAGAGAAACATGTTGTATATCAACCTTGTATTCTTCAAACTTTGTATAATTGATTATTACTTTGAGTACTTTTTGGAGTCCCCACCCCCACCCCCCATACATGGTTAGGATGAATATTAGGTCTCTTGGACTTCTTTTAAAACTTTGTTTTTCTTGTATTGTAGTTTTAATAGCTTACTGAAATATAGTGGCTTAGATAAAATGGTAAGTTCCTTGAAAATATAAATGACTAAAACTAGCACAAGAAATTAAAAACCTGAATTAACTCACATCCATTAAACTAAAACTTTAGTCTAAAACCTTTCCACAAAGTAAACTGAAAATGGCATTGTTTTACCAGTCAGTTCTAACATGCATTAAGGAAGAAGTACTATGAATCCTTCACAAACTCCTTTAGAATGTAGAGAAAGCTGGAATGCAACCCTGGCATAGCCAGCATACCTTCAGTACCTAAGCCTGACAAATGTCAATATGTCATCCTAGTTGTCAGACAATTGCATACTAATGCCAGTCATGAACATAAATGCCAGTCATGAACATAAATGTGAACTTCCATAATCAAATATTATCAATCAAACCTGACAGAATGTGACATATCTACGTACATACATTTACATACATGTGTGTATAGGAATACCACAATAAAACCCCTCACTTTGTACAACTTACATAAAAAGAAAGATTGAAAAAAAGAATGCATTATTACCAAGTGCATTTGATCCATGAATGCAAAGTTGCATTAGCATTTGAAAACCTACATATTTAACATGCCAAATTAGAAGTATGTAAGGAAAAATACTTAGCATCTCAACAGAAAACTCAATACTCCTGCATAGTAAATTTACAGTAGAAGAAAACAGAATCATTTCCAGCAGACAAAAGGCCAACTATTAAAAGCATTTTTGGTAGGACACTGTAGGACATGCTTGGAATCCCAGGACTCAAGGTTAAGGCAGGAAGAACCTGAGATCTAGGACAGCCTGAATATATAGCAAGACCCTGTCTCTAGAAAACAAAACAAAGCAAAACAACCCTTCAGCTGGCACCAAGCTTAAGGAAGAAATGTGAACTATTGGTCTGTTTTTCTTCTATATTCTGAAAATTGGACAAGAACTTTATAAATTTTGCCACTCGTTTTTTTAGCATTGCTATGCAAATCTAAACCTAAATAAAGCTAGGAAAAGAAATAAAGGGCATACATATTTGGAAGGAAGAAATAAAATGAATTTTTTCACAGACAGAATTTAACAATAGACTCTATAACCAGTAGAGTTAGGAAGTGAATTTGGCACGAGCATAGGATATAAGTTCAATATATGAAAATATTAATTGGGGTTATGTGTGCTTTTGATGATCAAGCTCAGTATCAATGTTTGGATTTTAAAGAAATTAAAGGTAACAAGAATCAAAACAACTAGAGAAGCCATGCACTGGTGGCTCACACCTGTAATCCTAGCTACTCAGGAGGCTGGGATCTGAGGATTGAGATTCGAAGACAGCCCAGACAGGAAAGTCTTATTACAAATTAACTACCAAGAATCCAAAAGTGGAACTGTGGATCAAGTAGTAAAGTGTTAGCCTTGAACAGTGCCTAAGCTCTGAATTCAAGCCACAGGATCAGCACCAAAAAGAAAAAGAAAATAATAGTTAGGGATAAATACAATGAAAATAGAGACTAAGAAACACTGCTGAAGTAAATTGTGGATTGAAAAATATGATATTGTTCAGACACCCACTATCCTTAAGAAGATGCAGATTCTATATAATCCTTCTGAAAATGCTAACAACTAATTTGAAGAAATATACAAGATGTTCCAAGATGGGATATGAAAATGCAAAGGCTTCAGAGAAGCCATGATTATCTTGGGAAAAGAACAAAGCTAAGGGACTTGACACAACTTGATTTTAAGATTTGTAATGGCATTGCAATCTAGAGGGTAGAAGGTGATCAAGAATAAGCAGTAGATCCTGAGTTCACTCCCCAGTAACTAACATGCATGCGTGCATTCACGCATGCACGCGCGCGCACACACACACACACACACACATACACACATAGCAATATGGCATTGGCATAAAGAACAAATAAGAAGATCTATGGAAATACAATAGAGATCTCTTCGTATATGTAGGTGCTTGATTTTTAAACAGAAGTACAAAACCAACAGGGAAAAATGAAGTCTTTTAATACATTTTTTTAGAATTACTGCATTATCTATCCTTAGACAAAGGAACTCTAGGACCATATCATTCTCTAGATAAAAATTAATTTGGGAATACCTTGAAAAGTCAGAGTAGAAAATTTGTTCTTGGCAGGGATGGTAAGGGGAAACAAAGGAGGAGTCAACAATGCTTGATAAGAACTGTACTCATTACCTTGCTCATGTAATTGCAAGCCTTCTGTATGGTATTTTCACAATAAAAAAACTTATTAATAATAAAAAAGTTAAAGAAAATTTGTTCTTGAACAAAATACAAAAGGCAGAAATAATTGAAACAGATTAATTGGACTTTTGTTAAAAAAAGATTATGTCATCAAACAGATACCCTTACCCTAATAAAACTAACGTAGAAAAAGGAGAAAAGAAAATGAATACAAATTATACACCATGTAGGTGAAACTATTTACATAACCTATATTTGCTTATTGGATTTCTGGCCTTGGAGATTTCTATGACTTCTCTGTAAGCTTATGAGTACACTAATTAGTTTGTTTATTATAATTTATCAGCACCTGCTAGTATGCATGAAAGGTATTTCAAAACACCAGTGAATAATTCTGCCAGAAGTAAAAGTCAGTTCTTTGACTTTCATATGCTCTGCATAAAGGAAGCATTTGCTGAGCAGTGTTGGATAAAAATACTGTAATCATGTTATATTGTCTACCTTGCTTGACAAGCAGAATTTGGTAGCCAAATCTTGTTTAGTAATTGTTTACAAGTAAACAGTTTCCCAGGTAGACGGCATTACTACAAAGAAGTAAGTATGTATGTTGAAAGTAGTAAATAGATGTCTGAAATAAACAGAAGAAGAAGTAAACTTCTAGATAAAAGGAAGGAATGATAGATTTCTGTAGGGGTCAGGCTCCTTGTAATCAGGGCTATGACTGCACATGTATATATGTATACATGCATACGCCATAGGTATACATGTACATTTTCATAACCTCACATGTAGTACTGATATGTATCAGGAGTATTTACAAGTGATTCTTCAGGAGAGAATTAAGTAATATTTTAACTTAAAGATTAAATCACTTTATTGTTTGGATGCAGTTTATCTAAATGGCCAGTGTTTTATTAGCACACCACATGCTTACTTGCAAAAACACAAGGCCATTATTTATGCTACTTAATATGATTGTTTTCTTTGAAAATCCCTTTCTAGTAATTTGATAATAGTTGATAATATAAGGGCAATGTAAATTTTCTTCTTCCTTCACACAATGGGAATTGTCAACCAAGCCAATGTGAAAAAAGCCATGTGCTTTTCATTGGTACCTTATACAAACTTTTCCAAAGCTGTAACCTATTATGGCAATGGGAAAGACTTTATTCAGCCTAAATATTTTCGGCTACAATTGCTATTTTATTCTTCTCAAGTCCCACTAAAATTGATGGTTATCAACCTTTATTTGGAAGTCTTCCTTAAATCAAGAATACTTAATAAATCACAAACTTCTCTGGCCCATCTTACAATTAACCTAAGTTGTTCACTGCAATTAATTACTATCTCATTGAAAATGTCATTGTGCACTAGAGACAAATGCTGCATACTGAGAGTAGGTGATAAGCAGTGATAATTTTCCCCCGAGCTACTGGCCTGTGGTTGATGCCTTCGAAGATACTAAGGCCTGCTATTATAGACACGAGTGTTTAGAATGTAAATGTATCCAGTGGCATGTTTATTATTAGTTCTTGACTTTCAGTGAATGAAAAATAATATTGAATGACACAATATTGTAAAAGATAATCTGTGGCATAATAAAATAATTGTATTTGCATTTGATAGACCTATCTTTGGATCTGTCTGAAAAATGGAGCACAGTGCGAGGCCCTCTCTCATATACCCTGTAGATATGAATGAATGGATGTGGGAATGAATGATACTGTAGATACAACCCATTTTAATCTTTTTGTTTAAAAGGATGGCATTTTGTTTAAAAGGATGGCATTAGCCTACATATACCAGGTTTCTAAACTTTCCCTTCCTTTCTATCTCTCTTTCCCTTCCCATCCATTTTAGTTTAGCTTTTGTGTTCTACTTGTCCATCTTGGAGCATATGAAAGGACTTGTTTCCCTAGAGAAGGATATTTTAATGATGAGCCATGACATTTTACATTCTTGAGAGGAATCTTTAATATTAAATGGCCTGTAATGTTAAAGGATCCTGGGGAATTCAAAGTTTGTTTTTTTTTTAATGTGTAAGGAAAATAATATATTTACCCACACCAGGGTATAATCATGCCAATCTGGTAATAATCTCTTAGTCCATCTTTTGAATACAGCCTTACAGCACAGGCTTCTCAGGCACCTCCACCGCCTTTGGGGGAGAGAGCTGCTTGCTGTGTCTTCTCAGAGGAGTGCAAAATGTGTCTCTTAAAAGAACACAGCCATTTGTTCTCTGTCAAGATGCCTCTTTTCACACTGTAATTAGAGTGCTGGGTGGGGGGTGGTGAAGGGGGTAGAAAGAAGAATATGAAATGCTCTTACTTCCCCACAACTCATTCTTCCTGCACCACAGGGCTTTGATCCCACTGAAATATTGTGACTGAAACGTACACTATTATAGACATAGAGAGAGAAGAGGGGGAAACAGCATGTGTGCCTTTGAGTTCATGCCTTGATAGTATCTGTGTGCCAATCTGAGGTGATACAGAGATGGGTGGGTAAATGTCAGGAGATAAGAATTGTTTTGTAACTGTCTTTCAGTGCTTCCCAATGCTTTTATTATTTTGCAAGGTAGGGATAAAGGTGTGATCTCTTAGTTACCTTTGTGTGTGTGTGTGTGTGTGTGTGTGTGTGTGTGTGTGTGTGTGTGTGTTAGGAATTGAACCCAGAGTCTCCTGCATGCCAGGCAAGGGCTCTACCACTGAGCTATCCCCCAGCCCTTCTTAAAGCATTTGAAGAATATCCATGTGATAACTCCTCACTTGTCAGTGTTCATAGTACGTGCTCTTCCTTCATCGTTCCCTAATGGAAGCGAACAGCGCAATTGGTGGAACAACTAGTACAGCATTCATGAATATTTGTGGGCTTTGTTTTGCTTTGGATTTTATTTGCAGCAAGAACAACAATTTCTTGCTTATGTTTTGCTGAAAGATCATTAGCGTCTTTCTAGCACATGCCAGCAGGAGGGAAAGAAAGGGTGGAGGAGAGCCCAGACTGGCTTTGGTTCATTTACAGTAGATAATCTTTGCAGTAGCTGGTACACCTTGTGTGAATAACAAGGAAATCAATCTATTGGCCTACTAAACTGTTATAGAAATGTGTTAAGATATTCTGCTGACTTAAAAACACAGCTGAGCTGATCTTCTCCCACCCCAAACGCTGCTCTTCCCAGTAGCCTTTCCATCTCAGTTCATTTAAGCCCATCCTTCTTATTGTGGTCAGCAGAGGACCCTTAGGAACATCTTTATTGCATTTCTCTTACCTCTTATGTTCAAGGTGTCAGAAAGTTTTCTTAGCTCCTCCTTTGCAGTGTATCTAGAACCCTACTCTTTCTCAATTGCCCAACTCCTACTACATTATCTATAGCTATCATCATCTGGACATAACCAGCAAGTCTCCAGGCTTCTACCCTTAAGACTTCAGTCTGTTCTCAACAGGGCAGCCAGAGACACTGAAAACTTCAAGTCATATGACTCCTCTGCTACTGTCAAATCTTTATAGGACTTCTATATCCCTAGCAAGATCAAGTCCTCTACCTCCACCCAGTCTGTAACCCACTCTGATCTCATCTCATTTTATTTGTCCACTTTAGCTACATTGGCTCCTTTCTATTCTTCAAAAGCTCCTCTAGATGTCCCTATCCCAAGCTTTGGCCTGGATGTCACCTCTTCTAGGAATGCTTCTCCCCAGTTATCTTCATGGTTCATTCTCTCAAATCTCTCTAAACATTTCCTAAGTCTCACTTAAGGCTGCCTCTGGCCACCTGGCCCCCAAATCCAATTCTCTCCACACCATGCTTACTACTCACTTTCTTCATTTTTCCCTGACCACTTGAAATGGACTATATACTGTATTTACTTTCTTATTTATCTCTATCCAGTGTGGTAATGAAAGCTGTATGGGGATAAGAATTTTACTTTTGTATTTACTGCTGATTCTCATATTCCAAAAAATGCCTACTATATTGTGAGCACTTAGACATCATATTTTAAAGTGGAATGAATATAGACAGAAGAGAGCCTGATAGGTTGTCTTATTGTGATATGATCTCAGAAATGTTGAAATGTTGGTAGTATTTATAATAGCCATTTGGACACCTTCCCCCTGTGTGCTCGATACCATACTTTGTGCTTCCCTTCAATTAGTTATGACAATGTTTTAGTTGGGCATAGTATTTATTTGAATTTACAAACAGACCCTCAGATGTCAGCTCACAACTTGGTAACACTAAGATCCAGACACAGGTCTGTCCAGCTTACGAAGTTTTCATCATACTGCTTTAATAATGGATTGTAGGTTCTTCAAGGTTAAAAGCAAAACGGCTCCTTCTCAGATAAATGAATGAAGTCTTAATATGAGAAGAGAAAGAAAATGGAGAGGATGGGTGGTTTGGAGAGATGGAGAAGAATTATAAAAGTGGTAACATTGATCAACATGCATTGTACTGATAAACTAACATGTTGAATTGCAACCCCTCTGTACAACTACTTGAATATAATAGAATCTACCTCTTTGATTTCTCATAATTGGAATTTCACAAAGATGTGGAATTAGCAGTAGCTTGGGATCTCAGAACTATAAGAGCTAGTGCTTCAGGTCATGGAGTGGCCAGTCAAGTTGGCCACTCTCTAGGCCTCAGTTTCTCTGTGTGTAAATACCTGGCCTTGGATGGGTGAAGTTCCAGGTCTTGCCTACCTGATGTTTTGCTCTTGGAGATTAATGGCCTTTCTTCCATTGCTGTAGAGAGTGGAAGGATAAGAGAAGAATATATGCCTCTGCCCTGTATTTGCCATTGATTTGCTTTAACCACGTTAGGGCAGGGTTTCTGCTCATAGGAGGAGCCTGTGCAAAGCACCTGACCCTGAGGAAGTGAGCTAGTGTGATGGAGAGCCTAAGGTTTGCATCCCTCACCTACCTAGATGCTCACTCTTCTTATTAGAGTCAACACTGGATGGGATTTAGGCTAGGTTCTGTTTTGGCCTTTATTTATTGACAACCTAAGTCCCTTTAAATCCTTTCTGGAACAAGTCAAGGGATAAGACATAAATAACTAAAATGCTACTGAACTGTGTGACCTTCAGTAAGTATTTACCTTTTCTGAGGCCGTGTTTGCTCTTCTGGAAAATGAGAGAAAAGGTTCCCTGAATTCAAAAGAACACTGAACCCTGAAAACACCAAAATACTGGAAAGTCTTGCCCTTACCCCTCAGCCCACTTTGCCAGGGGACTGGAGTTAAACCACTGCCCACATACAATTGCCAACCTGACTCCCTCAATTTCTGTGTTCATTGCAAAACGATTGAGGTTGAAGAGGGTTCCCCCCCACCTCTCCTTGATGCAGAACCCAAATTCTTCCTTCCCGAAACAAAGTTCTTACAAGGATATTGGCAAGGTGCCCTTGTGAGTAGCAAAGCCCTCTGAAAATATGGCCTCTGAAGATTAATAGGAACATGACCATGTGGCCATTTGTGTACTTGGCAAAGTCTGTCTGCATATGGTTTGGGGTGTTGGGTTGAGCATGTGTCTCCATGCCAATGTGTGTGATGAAGCATGGAAGTGTGTACAGGAGTGTGGGTAAACAGATCTTTGAGTCACACGGGCCAGCCCATCCTGGCGGGCTTTGTCTTCCTTTCAGTTGCCATGACAGCAGCAAGAGCCTCTGCAGCATCAGTAAACAAAGCTCCCTGTGTGCAGGGAAACTGGAGGAGGACTCAGGAACTAGAGGATAAAACCAGCCAACAGCCCTCCCCTGGAGGGTTTGTCCTAGAACATCTTTCTCACCAGGCTGATGTCGAGGTGCCTGCCCATCTGTCCAGGTGCTCTGTGATACCCAAGTGACCTCACAGAGATGGGAATGGCAGGCTGGAACAAGGGATTGGTCAACTTCCCTTTTGTTCTTCAAGAGTTAATCATATTTTGATAAATTCTAGAAGTGTGGGTAATGAAAGCCCCTTCCATCACTTCCCTATGGGCTAATACCAGTCACTTTATTAATAATACAGATTAGCCACTTTGTGAATTATCTGTGACATTGGCTCTTTTATAGGTCTTGAGTTCACTAAATAAAAATCAATTTTAATATTAATCTAAACATGATTTCAAAGAGAACTTTGCTTTCGGTCACTTCACCCCTCTGGGCACGTATGATAAATGTTTAGGGACATTTTACCTTGTCTGAGATTATCCATGTAATTCTTCCACTTTATCTTATCATGACTAATACAGAATTGGCTGTGTGTGAAAAGTTGATCTTTTACAATTTATGGGTCTCATGAAAGCTGCAGGAAAACAAAAGCAGTCACAAATGTAAATTCAATAACTAGGATTAAAAAAATGAAAACGAAACCATGGGTTACAGGGAATTCAACCTCCTTTTTTAATCTAAATGGAAATTTAGAAACATGAACTTTTCATACACATCTGGTAACCAGAATAGAGGGTCTTCCAGGTCTGACCCCAACTTCTCCTCTTGTCAGCTGTGTGCGAGCTACATCTTGAAAGGAGCTGCAATTTATCCTCCAAGGGGCCCAGGATATGTGAGGGGAGCAGTCTAAAGTTTTAGATAACAGGACTGGGGAAGTGGCCATGTCTACAATGAAATGCAACTTGGATTTCTTTCGTTATGTAGTCTCCTACAGAGGTACAGTCAGAGATCCTAGAGCAGAAGTTCTCCTGCCTCTAGACGGGGACAAAGGGATTTTATGTGTTCCATTGTCAGGACTGACTGATGAGGAAACTGAGGCAGAGAGGTTCCCTCATAGCTTAATAATAATCAGAAATACCTTGTTGAGGTTGGAGGTAGAGCTCAGTTGGTAGCAATGAGCAAAAGTATCAGGTACCAAGTTTGAGACCTAGTCTCAGAATAACAGCAAAAAGAAAAGATAGCTCATGATGTTTCTGCTATACCACCTAGAGAGTTATTTTTGTGGTTCTTGTTTGAGATTCTGAAGTTTTGACACATCCCAGCTTGAGTTCTGATATACCTATGGGTATAAAAACACTAGATAGAGTAAATGTCAGGGTTCTGGCAATGCATTTTCTTACCCTAAACCCCAGGCCAATGGGCCTGTACATGCATGCATATATACATGTATACATATATACATACATGTATATATACATATTGCACACATGTACATATATGTACTCTAAATCAGAACTCATTCTTTAAATTTCAAGTGCTTGATAACAAAGGAACTGGATCAATTGAGAGTGTCACAGGGCCACTTTTTAGATTACCTAGTAGGGACTTTGGCAGTAATCATCTGACTTCTAAGTAAGTCTAGGTCCTGTTTTCAATCTTTGCAAAAGCATTGTCCAACAATCCCCAGGATCCTCCTGAAGATGTGAGAATACTCAGATCCTCTGGGAAGAGGTACAGTGAAAGAGCATGCTTGCCTTTCAAGTCTGGCTACCTTAGTATTCAGGACCTGGTGAGCATGTCAATCCTAAGTTCAGAATATTCACTTATTTTGTTTTTGAATATACTAGACCTAACTCCTTTTGTCTCTGTTCCTTCCAGAATACAACATAGATACAAACACATGGTAACTCTGACATGGACACAAAAATCAAGAAATGTCTCACTAGCTTGTCTTACGTTACAAATTATATCTAAAGTTTTTTTTATTAACTCAGCACAGAGCAATGGGGTTTTTTTTTTATATGCTGCCACACTAGAAAGTCCCTCTAATAAAACTGTTTCGATATTTTCATTTCCTCCTGTTTAGACTGAAGCAACATCTTCTTTGTAGATTCTATGTGTGTGTTCACGCATGTGTACGTCCATGTGCCCGTGTGTACATATGTGCTGGTCCTGGAGCTTGACCTCAGGGCCTGGGAGTTGTTCCTGAGCTTTTGTGCTGAAAGCTAGTATTTTACCACTTGAGCCATAGCTCTACTTCTGAATTTTTGGTGGTTAATTGGGAATAAAAGTCTCACAGACTTACCTACCTGGACTGGCATCCAACTGTGCTCCTCAGATCTCAGCCTCCTGAGTAGCTAGGGTTACAGGTATGAGCCACCAGCACCCCGTTCCCTTTGTAGATTTTAAATGCTAACTTCTGGGTAGCATGGGAAATCACTGAGGCAGTGTGAAAAATGCATTTAACCTAGAATTGGAAGATACTTGTTTGAATTTCAGCTCTGCCTCTTGCTAATTGGGTAGTCTCTCAGGGTCTTTGCAAATACAAACGAAATAAGTTACACAAAGATGACTTATGATTAAAAATTAACTAGTTGTATTATATGAACCTCAGGTATTCTTAATATTTTATTTTTATACTTGTTAGACTCTATCATAGTAGCAGGCACTAGGTCTATGTTGGGATGTGATACAATATAGGTTCTGCTTGGCTTCAGATCAGATGGGGAAATGGACTTTGGCTACAATTAAACAAGGGTGGGGGAGAAGAGGTGAGAAAGACACAGGTGCCAGACTTCCTTCCCCAGGATCTAATGAGGAAAAAATGCAGAGAAGGCCACTTGATGATTGCAACAAACAAGAGTACCACACAGAGAAAGGCTCGGCTCCATGTGTGAAAGCCAGGTTGGGTATTTTTGTTTGTGTTTTTGTGTTTCATTCAGTGAGGATAGAGGAAGTTGGGAGGAACAGACAATAGAGCAGAGAGAAAGAATTTAGAAAAGCCATAATTCCTCTCTGGGACTCTGGGACCTTGAATCCTTGCAATTTCCAAAGACCATGTGATTCCCTTTAGATTTTTCTGGGCTACAAAGCGGATATGTTGATAATCTCACCTAGAGGCTCAAGGATTACTGCGTTACTACGGCCATCGCCTGCTGAGAAGCTAATTGTTCAACATCGTACTTAAAATACTACCTTCTGTTATCCATTGACCATTTCCACTAGAACTTGGTTGAAAAGTCAAGACAAATGGTTATGAAATGGTAAAGCATGTAAAAATGCCTTTGGGCTATATCAATACATGTTGCTTGAAGAACTTGGGCTCCTGGAGCAGACAGATGTGAATTCTAATCTTGACTCTATTTCTTACTTAAACTTTAAGACTATTGGACTTTGTTTTTAAAACTATGAGTGAGCAACGTAAATGAAGAGATGGTAAAATTTTAAAAACATGCTTCCAAATGTTACTTGTTATGGTTATTTCTTGTGATTTGGAAAGGATAGGATACAGTGATATTTTTAAGAGATAACACAAATAGTTTTCAGATACATGAAATGAAGGAAGAGAAACAAGTGGTGGAGAGACCACATAGTAGTACAGGCCAGGAAGGATGAAGGTCCAAGGCAGTGAGGATGGAGATAGAGGGTGGATTCAAGTGCTTTGTAGAAGGTAAGGCCAACAGAACAATGACACTCATTGGACAGGAGGGATAGAAAGAACCAAAGTACCAAAGTAAGAGCTTTGTTGTATGATAAACTGTGAACCACCCCAGTTCCCTGACTGCTAAAATTCTTGAAAGAAGGTAAAGATAGGAGGCATACCAGGGCTTGGATTCAATTAGCCAGATTCTTTTTTTTTGGGGGGGGGGGTTCCGGTCGTGGGGCCTGAACTCTGGGCCTGGGTGCTGTCCCTCAGCTCTTCAGCTCAAGGCTAGTGCTCTACCACTTGAGCCACAGCAACACTTCCGGCTTTTTTCTTTTTGCTTATGTGGTGCTGAGGAATCGAACCTAGGGCCTCAGGCATGCAAGGCAAGAGCTCTACCACTGAGCCACCTTCCCAGCCCAATTCCCTAGATTCTTACTGGCTTTGTTTTCCCTTCATTCTGCCTTTCTCTGGATAGCAGCTTTAGGAGCCCAATGTGCCTGTAGCTAAGCACAAGATGATGTGTATGGTCTCCACACCCACATGAGTTCTGTGTCCAAGGAGGCCAGCTCTGTTTTGGCAGGGAGGCCTAAGACAGGTCTAAGCAGGTCTCTCCCTCTCCCCTCCCTCTCCCCCACTCCCACTTTCCCCCTCTCCTCCTCTCCCCCTCCCTCTCTATCCTTCTCCCCCTCTCTGTCTCCCTCTTCCTCCCCCCCTCTCTCCATCCCTCCCTCCTTGCCTCCCTCTCCCCCTTTTTCTCCCCCTCCCTCTCTCCCCCTCCCTCTCTCTCCTTTCCTCTCTCTTCTTCCCTCTCTCTCTTTCCCTCTCACTCTCTCTTACCTCCTCTCCCCGCCCCCCCCCCACCCCGTGGTAGACCAAGTCTTCCTGCCTCTGCACTATGGTTGGGGTATGTCCCTCATCCCCTGGCCATTTCTTCTTCCCCAGACATTAAGGATTCTCTGGAAGAACCCTAAATGAGTGCTAATTGCCTTCATCTCTCTGAAGAATCCCTGCAAATAAATGAACCAGCTTCCAGAACAGCGATAGAATACCTGAGCCATGGCAAGAGACATTCCATGGCTTTGTAGTGTGTTTTGTGATGAGGAAGGTATTGGAGGATGTGGTTTCTGGAGACGTTTCTTAGCAACTGTTTGTTTATTCCCATTTCCTTTGTATTGAATATGATCCCTTTTCTACTAGCAAACTCTTCACTCTTTTTTCCCCTCATGGTACTTGAGAGCTTTTTCTTACATTACAAGGTGGCTTTGTTCCTTTATGCCTGTCAATGGACTCTGACCTCCTTCCTGACCCTCACCTTGGCTTTCCCTGTACCCAAACACATTTCCATTGTCTCTCTGTTAGAGCCAGGTACACATTCGATGTCCCATTTTTTTCTTATTTTTCTGAGCCTAGCCATCTTCACCAGACCTTCAGTCCTTCAAGTCATTTGTGTCATTCATTGGTCTTCCCTTATGGAGTGTCACTGTATACCGGATACCAGAGGCAGCTCAGAATGCTAGTTAGAGTTCACAAGCCAGCAAGTTACTTTACCTCTCAGCCTCAGTTGCCCCATTGATCAAATGGCCATTTTTAATATAACAACTCATAGGATGCTTAAGAGATTAAGCAAATTAGTGGGCATGAAGAAACTTGATACAGGATTGGTCAGTCGCTTTAGTCATTGTTGTCAAAAGCTGAAAAGAGAATTGTGTCTTTATGAGGGTTAAGCGCTGCCATTATAGCTGAGGAGATGGAATATTGGCATATTGAAGCCCAGTATGTCATGTCATATAGCTACAAAGTCCCTTTCAAAATAAAGCAAGCAGAGGGTGTTGCTACTGGCTGTATTGAGTAAGGCTGAATGCAGTGTGATTCGTTTTTACAATTTCAGGTCATCATGCAGCCCATGACGAGCAGAAATGGATGTATGATGACAGTAGTATCTGTTCAAACACCTTTTATTTTATATAGGATTGGGGATTGAGCTCAAGGCCTGTGGCTTTGTGTTTGCTAGACAGGGCTCTACCACTTGAGCCACTTTACCAGCTCCTGTTTGGGTTGGTGGCTTTCTAGATAAGGTTTCATTTTATTCCCAAGCCATTATAGACTAACCTTCCTATTTGTACTTCCCTATGTCAGGCACACGCCATCACACTAGGCCATTGTGTTTTTCTGGTAGTTTGGGCTGATATGTATGCCACCATACCCAGCCATTTATCAGGATGGATCTTAGAAACTTATTTTTGCCTGTGCTGGCCTCAATCCATAATCCTTTGACCTATGCCTACCAAGTAGCTAGAATTATATGCTTAAGCCATCACTTCCAATTGTCCTCAAACACTCTTTTACTTGTTCCCCCTTTCTCTTTGTCATAGTACTAAAACCAATGGCTCTTACCCTTCTTGTCTACAGAGAATTTGCCAAAGAGAGAGAGAGAGTGGAGAACCGGAGAGCATTCATGAAACTGAGGCGCCAGCAGCAGATTGAGCGTGAGCTGAATGGCTACCGTGCTTGGATAGACAAAGCAGGTGAGGCCTTGGGGCTGTGGGCATGCTGGCATGTGGGATCAACACTACCATTCAACTCCACTTAAGAGGCTAGAGTACAGTGAAGTCTGGGTCCCTTAAAAGGTCTTTGGGTTCCTTGCTGGATCCCCATTCTTCCTCTGGGGTGGAAATCTTCCTGTTACTTTACACTTTTCTCAGGGCAGGCATCTGATGACTAATAATTCATATTCAGCAAATATATACAGAGCCTACTTTGTGCTAGGAACTTGGAACGCAAGGTTGAGCCAAACATACTACTGAGTCCCCAGAGCTTTTATCTAGTAGATCTCTTTCTTCTCTAGTTGGGGAAGGAAGCAATAAAATAACAATTTTCAAGATGATGATAAGTGAAATTGAAAAAAAAACAAATCAAGCAGAGTTAGGGGGTGTAGGATGTACTATAGTTTTAGATAGAGAAGTCAAGTTGGGTTCATTTGTGTGCAGACTTAGAGATGAGGGCTTGGGCCATGAAAAGATATGGATGAGAAATACCTTGGTGTTAAATCATTATTGAAGAAGATATGGATGAGTCATCGCTTGGTGCTAAGTCTCTATTAAGGGAGTGGCCAGGTAGTGGCAGGAGGAAAGAAGAGGCAGTCACAGAGGGGTAGGTAGTATTCATATATACTATTGTGGCAGCCATTTTGAGAGCTCTGAGCTTTGTTGTGAAAAGAGGGCTGACATGCCCTGACTTAAAATTTGAAAGGAACTATTGGTTCCTGAAGAGAGAAAAGACCATAGGAGGACAAGGTTCGAAATGAGGGGACCGGTGGGAAGCCACTGCAGCCATGAGAATAGGTGTGTTCTTGAGCTGAACAACCTGTGCTGTCCTTGCTTTTTACCAAGGTCCAATATCAGGTATAGCTCAGGCCCAGCTGTGGGCTAGATCCCAACACCCCATGATTTCATTGATGCACAGAGCCATTCAATCCAAGGTTTACTGTGGCTCAATTGCTTATTAGAGCCATAAATCACCCCATATCTGTCAATAAAAAGATGCATTTGCTTTTATTATTATTTTAAAGGTTGATGCTTTATATCTTCATTTTCTTCCAGAGCAGAGAGTGATTTTTTTTAATGAAAGAATACACATGGCAGTCAGCATCTTTGTTCATAGTAGGAAGCTTAGCACAAATATGAGGCCACACAAAAAAAAAATGGATTATGATTTGATGTTTAGTTGCCTGAGCCTTTTTCTTTCACAGTGGCTTAGGAAGGAAACTTGCAATCTTCTTAGTCTGACCACCAAAGCATAAAATCTCTCTTTCAGCTCTAGAGTTGATTTTTTTTTTTTTTTTTTTTTTTGTCGGTCGTGGGGCTTGAACTCTGGGCCTGGGCGCTGTCCCTCAGCTCTTCAGCTCAAGGCGAGCGCTCTACCACTTGAGCTACAGCGCCACTTCCGGTTTTCTGGTGGTTTATTGGAGATAGGAGTCTCACGGTCTCTCCTGCCCAGGCTGGCTTTGAACCGCGATTCTCAGATCTCAGCCTCCTGAGTAGCTAGGATTACAGGCGTGAGCCACCAGCGCCCGGCTTAGAGTTGATTTTTTATTATCTTGGTATGTATGTGTGCATGTGTGCATGTTGGTACTGGGACATGAATTCAGGGCCTCACATTTTTCCCTTGGCTTTTTTTGCCCAAAGCTAGTGTTCTACCATGTGAGCCACAGGTCTACCTCTGGTTTTCTTTGTGGTTAATTGGAGATAGGAGTCTCTGCCCAGGCTGGTTTATACTCTCAACCCTCAGATCTCAGCCTTCTGAGTAGCTAGGACTACAAGCTTAAGCCACAAGTGTCTAGCTAGCTTCTGATAATCTTAAAGGGCCGAGAAAAGTGTAAATATAATTGAAAAACAGATATCATGCTCCTTTGAGATACCCACATTTCCTTGTTGCATCTGGAAACATGAGCAATACATAATGACCACATGTCATCCATCTTACCTGCCTCTTCCCAGAATGGTAATTCAGCCTTGCCATGGATGGTGAGTAGATTTGCCTCCCAGTCAAGGCAGGCAGGTTGATGTTTCCAACTGTCCTTGTTATCTTTGGTGGAGGAGCCATCTGACAGATTGCTGAATGAGCTGGCATCAAAATCAGAAAAGAAGCCTCCCAGCTCTGTCCAGGACCCCACACTGGGTCAGGTGACACAGTACAAGGCTCTTTGTGGCTCTGCCTTTTAGATACTTGCCAAATTCCAAGGGTTCTGTTTCTTCCAGCTCTATCCTCCTTCTAAGAAAAAAGACACACTGTGACGTCAAATTGTTCTTCCTAGCCCTTCCTTTTACAAGTGAAGCGTGAGTGAATCAGAGACATATGGGTTACATTTCCCTGGAAAGACACTCAAGTTTGAAAGCGAACTTGGCAAAGGCGTTGGTGGGGGAAGGGTGGTTTCAGCATATCCAAAGCCCTGAAGAGCTTCACAGAGATCCCAACGCCCCACACACCTTCCTTCCATCTGCTTTGGGTGTTCTCAGAACCGCCTGCCCCAAAGCCAGACACTGCATAGCAAAGTGACTCCCTGTCTAGAGTAATTAATGATGCTTTAGCGTGTTTTAAGGACCTAATTTTAAAAATAAAAAAGCTCTCCAAACATTTGCCTTTAAGCCTTTGTGTTTCTGAATGAAGGAGAACCCCAGTAACATTTAACCTGCCAATGTAGTGTTTGGCCAAAGACTGTACTTCAAAAAGAATGCTAAACAAAACAACAAAAAAAGAATGCTAAACATCCTTGACTTAGTATAATGGCCATCCTGCATGGTAATGTACAAGCTTCAGAATGTATCCCTCCTAGGAATACACACAAATACATATATGCACACACATATTTTTCTCATTTTACATGTAGATGAAATTAGGGTAATGTGGTATTTTTTGCGAGCTTTCCACAAGCAACTAGAATGCTGGACTCTTCAGGAATGATTGTGAAGGCCTCCAAAAACCTAGCTTCTGGGTTAAAGTAGGGTAGAGATTGAAATTCACTCATATCCCTCTCAGAAAAGGACTCTGGAACCCACCAGCCTTGAGCCAAGAGGGATTGTCTTTTGGTACTTTTGGAGTGGTACTAGTGTGGTGTATTTTTCAGGCACTGATGAACAAGTACCAAGTACCCATGGATGCAGCCCAACCAGTTCTTCAAATTTCTGGCATTACCAGCTTATCTGTCAATTCAATTCCATCTTGACCCTGAGCACTATCTGAAGTTAGCACAGATTCACAAGCATGTACCCATTTCAGAAGCCAGAAAGTAAGGTTTTAGATGACCCACATTTCTGCCTATTTGACTACAAGTTTAGGAGTCCCCAGAATCCCTAGTTCTACCCTCCCTATAGGTTCAATGGTTTTATAGCATGACTTACAGAACTCAGGAAAAAAAAGTTACTTACTGTTTTATTATCAAGGATACAACTCAGGAACATCTAGATGAAACTTAGGCACAGTGCATAGTAGGGTAAGGTATAGTAATGGGGCTCAGCCGACAGATGTGTTTATCAACCCAGAAACTCCCGTGGTTAGGGTGTTATGTTTTGTTTTTGAGGGTTCATTATGTAGGCATACTTGGTTAAATCACTGGCCAGTGGTGATGGAACATGGTCTCTAGTATCCTCTGTTCTCTCTAGAGATAGGGATGTGAACTATAAAAACTCTAGTTCTCTATACATGATTTTTTTTTTTTGGCTTCTAGCTATCCATTGTCTCTTCCTACCATAAGCCATCTCAGTAGCTTATAAAATATAGCTATGGACCAGGGAATAGAAGCAAAACCTAAAATTTTAGGTAATGCCAGTACTACAACTTGAATTCAGGGCTTGGGTGCTGTCCCTTACTGTTTTCACTTTAGGCTGGCACACCAGCTGGCACTCTACCAGTTGAGCCACAGCTCCACTACCAGCTTTTTGGTGGTTAACTGGAGATTAGAGTCTCAAGGACTTTCCTACCTGGGCTGGCTTTGAACTGCCATCCTTAAAAAAAAATCTCAGCTTCCTGAGTAGCTAAAATTCCAGGCATGAGCCATAAGTAACTCGGCACAAACCCATTTTAAACAATCATTTTAGTATAGGAAAACTCACGCAGACTCAAGCCTGTTAGGCTTAAGCTCTGCTCTACCAAAGCAGAAGAATGGTGGGACATGCAAAAAATACAGCCTGCAGGCCCTGCTCCTCTTTTTGAAAACATTAGACCTCTTTCTCTGCCCCTCCTTAAAGTCATAGACAGGATGGAGCCCAAATATGTTATTATCCTCTGGATAAAGGGTTAGGTTTATGCTATAGGCGATATAGAAAAGAGACAAAGGGGCACTGTTGTTAGAAAAGGTCTCAGGGGCTAGAGAAACTTAGGAAAGAAGAAAAAAATAGAAATGTAACCTTTTCATTACTATCAACTTAGGAATCTTTGTTTTAAGAAATCACTATCACGTCCAACCCCCCCCTTTTTCTCTCCCCCTACCCCCCCCCCCCCCGTGTCCTCCTGAGCATCAGATTCAGATGGGAACTTTTTGTCAGTATCCTCCAAGGGCCCTACTCCCCCAACCCCTTCTCCTGTGTACCCTTACTCCGAGTGATGCCAAGTTTCTGTCTGAGCTGGTGCCCATGACAGGCTCTGAACCCTTTGCTCTCTCTCTGTGTTGCCCCGAGCCAGAGTTCGCCCTGAGAGATTTTTCATTTTGCACCATAATTTGGCATTTACAGATAATTTACTAAACCATTTGTTTCTATATAGAGGAAGTCATGCTTGCAGAAGAAAATAAAAATGCCGGAACATCAGCCTTAGAAGGTAAGGAAGTGGTCCAATGCCTTGCTCCATTTGCATTTGCCCCTCTTATGCAGTGGCAATCTCTCTTGATCAAATGAGGAGAAAGAAGGAAAAGAGGGGTGCGCTGGGATTTGAAACGCAAATCTCTCTGTAATAAAATCCCTCATGCTTTAAAATGAAGAGAATTGAGTCACGGATTTAAATGCCTTTTAAACTGATGAAAATGAAACCCAAGAGTGGCTTTGTTCCAGGGCCTGTGATTGATACTCTACGATGAAAAGACCATCCTACAGCCATTGGTAGATGATAGTTTCTTCTTTTAAAATGTGTGGGGATCATCTGGGGACCATTTTCAGTACCAGGAAGTAGCTTTGCTTATGAAGATCCAGGACAAATAGATACTACAAAATGTCTGTTTACCTACCCAGTGTAGATTCACTCTAGTAGGGATTTCAGAACCCTTGCATTTTGGTAGGTGCTGGTGAGGACAGTACCCCTGGTTCTCTAAACATGCTCAGCTTCTGTCACCTTGACTCCAGTATTAAGGGTAGACAACCTGTATCACAGGGGCTTTGCACAAGTCCTTACACAGTCCTCAAAGTTTTTTTCCACGATGATCTCGGTGTACTTGTGGCCTCTCACTGGCCTTCCCCTTCCCTGGCGTAGTGCTTCGAAGGGCAACCATCAAAAGGAGCCGGACGGAGGCCATGACCCGAGACTCCAGCGATGAGCACTGCGCTGATATCTCTTCTGTGGGTGAGTGATCCAGTTAGATCTTCTTTTACTTCTCTGGATCTCCCATGAAAAATGAAGATTCTGTCTTTTGAGAAGACCCACAAGGAGGAAAAGAACCCAAAGAATCCAGAATTTAGGGCTGTATTTAAGGGATGGTGTGGGAAGCCCAATCTAGATAACAATGATATACATGAAAGAAAAAAGGAACAGGGGATACTGCTTACATGAAATGTGGGGTTTAGGGTTCTCCAAATGTGGCAGATTTACCTGGCTCACAGATGTATGTTCTCTGTCTCTTGGGTATGATTTATAAGCACCTAACCTTGGGATACAGGTTGAGCATTCCTCATTTAAAATTTGGAAATGATCCAAAATTGGAAATGTTTTGTTATCAGCATGGAATCCTGGGTGGAAAATTCCTTTACCAAGAAACTTGGTTTCTTGCACAAAACTGTTACAGTGCTGGATGAAATTACCTTCAGGCTATGCATATAAGATATATCTGAAACATAAATAAATTTCATATGTAGACTTTGATCCCATCCCCAAGATATCTTATTATATATGGGAAATGTTCTACTCTTGAAAAAAATCAAAGTGCTTCTGGTCCTACACATTTCAGATAAGGGATATTTAACCCATATTATTCAAAAGATCCTCAGGAGCTCTTTCTTGTAGTGACCCAGATGTGAGAACTTGAAGTTATTTGCTTAGCAGTAACAGCACCCACCTATTTCCATCATGTGACATTTAAACTAATTTTTCTTAACTTTTGGACATGACTGCATGCAGTTCAATTCTAGGTATTTCTGATAGACTCTGGCTGAAGCCAGATTTTTCTCTCCCCCATCCCTCAAAGGGGCAGGATCTCCCTCCATCTTTAAAAGCAGAAGAGACTTAATAAGGCTCAGTATTGCTTTATGTTGCCAGTGGCAGAAATATCACAAAAGCAGCAGAAGGAGTCTAGTGCCTAAAGCTCACTTATAAGGAAAGCGCACAGAGAAGTCCGATTTGTTACAAACATAAACATGATCTTATTAACATTCAAGATACCGGGTGTTGGCCTGGTGCCCTGCCTGAAAATCTTCCATTTTCCCAGGACTGAAAGTGCCTGGTGAGGGAGCATAGAGTCATTGCCTATGCAGTTTACTTAGCCTGCAACATAGGAATTACCCAGGCCTGTAATACGGAGGTCACCTGGTCCTGGCACTCAACTTGCTCACCCTGGATACTACCTGGCCATGGAGGGAGAGCATAGGATATTTTGCAGCCTCATTCTTCCTTCCCTATTTTCCCCTCACAGGCACACCTCTTGCCAGAGCCAGTATCAAGAGTACAAAGGTAGATGGGGCCTCCTATTTCCGGCACAAAGAAAGGCTTCTGCGCATCTCTATTCGCCACATGGTCAAATCCCAGGTGTTTTATTGGATCGTCTTGAGCCTTGTGGCTCTCAACACCGCCTGTGTGGCTATCGTCCATCACAACCAGCCCCAGTGGCTTACTCATCTCCTCTGTAAGTAAATGGTGATTGCTAGTCTCTATGTGGGCAGCTTGGTTGGTGTGTGAATGAATGGAAGAAGCCAAAGCATGCTGGCCTGACTGCAGTTCTTCCAGCTCCAAATCCTGCCTCTCTATACCAGCATGGAGACCAGAGCTCTCTGAAAGAGGAAGACTGGATTATCAGATGACTTCTCTCAGTCTTTATTCATTTCTGAGTGGGATAAACAAATCACAGTTGATGAGTTAGCAAGATAGTTACACCTTGGTGCGTAGATGTTCTTAAGGATATAA
Organism: Dipodomys spectabilis; assembly: GCF_019054845.1. NCBI lineage: Eukaryota > Metazoa > Chordata > Mammalia > Rodentia > Heteromyidae > Dipodomys > Dipodomys spectabilis. The sequence goes on along the minus strand of NW_024870696.1, from coordinate 13,277,962 downwards.
AGAGTTCAAGTCACTGACGTCCTAAGAAAAAAGATCCTTAGGGAAATGGGTTCCTCAAATGGATCAGAAAGGAACTTAGAGGTAAGCTCCAAATAAGACTGCTATTGGTGCCAGGGAGGAGCTAGGAGACTGTTCTGTGAGTGTGTGGAGGGGAGAGTAACTCTTTCAGCAAAAGTATAGTAAAGTTTTTCCTTTCTTGTCTGAGGCCCACTCTCCATTTACAGGCCACTAACCAAGCGTGAAAGAGAGCAAAGCTGACTTGTTAACTGAACTCATCTTGGGCTCGGTATTTAGACACCATTATCCTTTGCACAGCACTGACTTAACATGGCCACCAAACATTCTCACACTATGGTATTGGGAACTCCTCCATATGAGGGCATATTAATTGGAGATGGTAGGAGCCCATTCTATCTGTGGAATGAATGTTTTATTTTTTGTACTTTCAGACTATGCAGAATTTTTGTTTCTGGGACTCTTCCTCTTGGAGATGTCCCTGAAGATGTACGGCATGGGTCCTCGCCTTTATTTTCATTCTTCATTCAACTGCTTTGATTTCGGGGTAAGTCCTCGGAAGCATGCCTGTCCTTCTGCTTCATGGTGATGGGCCATGGTTTCAGATAAGCAGCTTGCTCTGTCACTCAGCATGGACCACTGAAGTCAAAGCCAGCGGGAGTGAATGAATCCTTACCATGCAAGGGATTTGTTTGCTTTATTAAGCTCTTTGACTTTTTAAGGAAGTGTTTATATTGATGTGTAATGCATATACTACAGAGTATACACTTAAGTGCATCACTCATTGATATACTTAAGCTAACCATAGCCTAAGTTTTGAACTACTTATTATCTTGGGGAAAGTCTTGAAGAGAAGGACAAAGGACTTAATTCTAAAGGTGTAAGAAAGAGAAGGTTATACAGTTGTGGGTTTTTTTTTCTACTTCGGTTTAAAATCAGCATAATTGTCTGAGTAGACCTTCATGCAAACACACAAACCTTTACATTAGCAAGTTTTCACCTAGAACATTGCATCCTGCTATTTCCTTCCTGACTAGAATAGTATTTAGGTGTGTGTAAAGGTGCATCTACATAAGTTTTTCTCCTGTGCAGCTTTCAAGAGCCTTATGCACCAGAGTAGGTGAGAACTTAGCCTGCCCTCTACAATAAGTAAGTGCAAAGCATTGCTTTCAGTTTCTCATACCCAGGTAGCAGTCGAACGAGGTCACAGAACTTTGGGCTCCTGAACCATTTCTCTGTCTGCCAGACCCACTTCTTTTTCTGCCAAAGCTTGTTAGGTGCTGAAGATTTGAGCACTTGCCAAACTCCATTTTCACTTGGAACATATGGTTCTAAGTATAGGCAATTTTCAGGCATAACAGCTAGGGAGAGGCCATTTTAACCTTGGTTTCCTTGTGTGCACACATTTCAACATTGTTGTAAGAATTACTTTAAAAAAAAAATTATCCCAGCACAATATCTAGAACATAGCAGACATTCAATAAATATATAAATGTATTTTGAAGCATTCATTTGAAATTGTGATGTTCTAGAGAAGTCGGACCCTATGACAGCGAAGACTATTACAATAGGGCATTCAGGAACTCGATGACCAAAATATTTGATATAATGGGAACTGAAACATACTTGCTAGCAGCACTAAATGCTAGGACCATGAGATTTCTGTTTCAAAAAGTAGTTTCTGTGGTTTGAATGCCACTCGTTGCCTTGTTTGCTCAAGGTGATATTCAAAAAAAAAAAAAACCCATGGACATCAATTCTGTACAGAATGACTGGCTAGGATAGCTTTTACCCAAGATGGGAGTTGAGTCAGTAAACTGGTCCACAATGTGTGCAGGATGAAAGTTCAGAAAGGGCAGTGGGAGAGGTCAGGCAAAGTCATTTTTTTTCTCCATTACTTTCCCAAGTTGGCCATAGGGAAGGCTGCGGAGGGGAAGATTTCTCCATAGACCATTGAGAGATTGTGCACCAAATATTAGTGTGTTCCTCCCCTTCTCTCATCTCACTGTGGCTGGGTTTGTCCTTAGGTTACAGTGGGAAGCATCTTTGAGGTGGTCTGGGCAATCTTCAGACCAGGTACATCTTTTGGAATCAGTGTCTTGCGTGCTCTCCGACTACTAAGAATATTTAAAATAACCAAGTAAGTGATGAGCATCTGGACTCTTCCTACCACCTTATTTTGTGCCTTATTTTGTTTCCTTCTGTCCTTCCCCCATTTCTCCTCAATTCAACTCCTCTTCCCCCCCCACCCCCACAAAGATCAACCCAGAAATCTATGTCAGAAGCCAGGTGCTTGTAGCTCACACCTGTAATTCTAGCTACTCAGCAAGCTGAGATCAGAGGTTTGAAGCAAGCCTGGGCAGGAAAGTCTGTGAGACTTAAAAAAAAAATCTTCAGGTAGTTTTTTGAAGGATGCAACAGAGCCTCATTTGTTTTCCCATTTTTTTTAATTGTAAAGGTGATGTACAGAGGGGTTTCAGTTACATAAGTCAGGTAATGAGTATATTTCCTTTTGAAAAATATTACCTTCTCCCCCATTTTCTCCCGGTCAGAGCTTCTTGATCAATGAATATGAATACGAATTCAGTACCTCTTGATTCACCCCTCTTAACCTTCTCTACCCCTCCCTTTCCCTGAATTTTCAGGTTATATATTGATTTTTTTCCCCATTTAACAAAGTAATTTATGTGTACAATGCATCTTGGTCTGTGTTCCTTATTTTTCTCAGTTCTATGGCATATACAATGCATCCTTGCCTGCATTCTACTCATTTCCCTCATTCATTCGTCTACCCTTCTCCTCCTGTTCTTCTGCCCCTTTCCTTGTGATTGAGACCCTTACCTCCAATTAAGTACCAAAAAAGCTGGAAGTGGAGCAGTGGCTCCACCAGCACTTTAGCAAAAGAGCTTAGGGACAGGGCCCAGGCCCTGTGTTCAACACAGAACACAGGCCCAGGAACAACACAGAAGCAAAATGAAACAAACACACAAAAACGATGTCTGGTAACAGATCTGGTGCTCTGTTCCCCAGGGAAGCAAGGCTGCCACATCTTCCTACAAAGCACACTAGTGCGGCTTACCTCAGAGACTGCAGGGAGATGCTGAGCTGGAGTTGGGATGATTTTGGTATGCAATGTTCACAACTGTAACCTTGTCTTGGTTTCTTAGGTATTGGGCATCCCTCCGGAATTTAGTGGTCTCCTTGATGAGCTCCATGAAGTCTATCATCAGTTTGCTCTTCCTTCTCTTCCTCTTCATTGTTGTCTTCGCTCTCCTAGGGATGCAATTGTTTGGAGGCAGGTAAGGACCAGAAGGGACTTCATCTATAGGAGGTTCTGCATATGACTAGCCTATGACAATCTGAGCTATTGAATCGATCACCATGTCTCCATCTTACTTGGGCTGATAGGTGGCCAGAATAGGTCATGATGCGCTCATGTATGGAACACATGTCTTTGTTTTTAATTCTTTACCAAAAGTTTTATTTGATGACTTATGACTTTGTATTTGTACTTGAAATATACAGCATAAGTCTTTGTAAGCTGAAGATCAGCCTAACCTTATGTTATTGCCATACCTTAATTTTATTTCTATTGCCATACCTTTAAAAGTGTGTAATTCATCAAAAAGAAAAAGAAAAAAGGAAAAAAAGCACTGCTATTATCTCCATGACTTTTGTGGAATGGAGGACAGAGGTTGGGGTGTAGAGGAGATGTAAAGAATGGAAAAAAATTATGAAAACTGTAATCTTGGGAAGAGGAAACTTGGAATATGAGATTTCCATCCCATGCTCTCTGAATTCTCTTTTCAGGTTTAACTTTAATGATGGAACTCCTTCAGCAAATTTCGATACTTTTCCTGCTGCCATCATGACTGTGTTCCAGGTATAAGGCTGACCGTTGAAAACTGCTGTGTGCTGCAGACTGCATGCTACATGATGACAATGTCTTATAGTGTCAGGTCACTCCTGTTTCTCTTCCCTGGGCTGTTCTCAGGAAGCAGGGCTCTCTTTTCTTTTTTGAATAATTGTTACCGTAATCCCACACATTTCAATGACTCTGTTCTTACCAACTACGAAAGAACTCTGCTATGATCACCTTTTTGCCCTACCTATGAGTGTACAAGACACTGAGTCTGAGATGCTGACTTACCCATGACATTTGGGAGAAAACCAAATCTAGAGTATCATCTAATTGATGTGTCCATTTCATCTGGTGTCTTTTTTTCATGCCCCCTCCCCAAAAAATCCCCTTTAAATCATAAGGAAAGCTCAATTATGAATAGTGGCTTAGAGTTGTACAGATAAAGATAAATACAATTTAGACAGAATCTAAGCTAAGCTGGAGCCCAAGCTTCCTAACTGGAGCCCCTGAGGCTTTTTCGGATAATGTTACTACCTCAGGAATTCCATGTTAGCAGCTCTGGGGACAGTCAAATAGTGATCACTACCTGATCTGTATGACTCTGAAAGGCCAAGTTGGAGGTAGGAGGGACTCTGTAGTTTCAGGACTGGATGCTTTCTCACATTCACTTTCATTTTTTTTAATGGCCACAATGCTCATTTATATAAAAAATTCCAATTATTCATGGGAATGGCTTTCTTATCGCTCTTTGGCAGGAGACTAAAGCAAGGGATTAGCTGAAAACGACCTAGCCCCAGTATTTGTCTTTTTGCATGAGTCCCACCTTCTACAAACGCAGAGTCCTGACCTACCTGTTGTTTACTCTGTAGATCCTGACAGGAGAGGACTGGAATGAAGTAATGTACAATGGGATCCGCTCCCAGGGTGGGGTCAGCTCAGGCATGTGGTCAGCCATTTACTTCATTGTGCTCACCTTGTTTGGAAACTGTATCCTTTAAAGATGTTCTTATCTGGCTACCTTCTCGAATTAGCATTTCAGAAATTAGTGGTAGTGGTAGAGTTTGAGTGGGAAATGAGGGGCAATGGACAGAGCATACTGAAAGAAAATGGACTTTTATCTTAAGTAATTAATGTACTCATTCTATAAAAATATACACATGAACAAAATGGTTTTATATGTGTTGAATGAAATAATTATTTGTGCCTTATAAACTAAAACTTCTGTATAATCTTTAGCTATTTGGAGGAGTAGGACTTACCTTGAATAGGGATTAGTGCAACAAAAACAAATGAGAGTCGAGATGAAGCTTCATTTTTGTATTTTCTATAATATCACAGAGAAGAGATGCTTCTTTCAAGTTTCTTTCCCTGAAAACTTCTAAGGATCAGAGCATATTCCAACGAAGCCTTAGAAACTTGTAAAGAGAAAGCTATATAACGAGTTGCAGGAATAGAAGGCCAATTTTCATGATGACATTAAAAAAAATTGATTCCTAGCATAGAAGACCAGGAAGTCCTCTAGGATTCTAACTAGAAGAATGAGAGAAGAAAGAAAATGTCCTATCATGGAGAACTGATCAGTCACAGGGGCTATGGGATCATAGTCAGGACAGAGGAACGTAAGACCCATCAGTCTAGGTGGGATTCATTTCCAGCCTTTCAGGAAACAGAGATGAGTACCTACACTGAGCCATCTACAAATTGCATTGAGTTGTTCTGTGATTTGCTTATGTGCATAAGAGGCCATAGCTGTCTGAATGTTTTCTTATTCCAGATGACCTGCTGGACAGTTTGATTAATGCATTTTCTACGGCTTGTGTGAAGAGGTGCTCTGTGGAAGGAGAAAACCCATATTCTCTTTCTCCTCCTGGCAGAGTGGCCCAGTATTCCCCTTTCCTATAGCCCCTGGTTTCTTATCCTGCCAGTGCCCTGGCAGTAAAGATGTGGAATTGTCCCTTAGATTTGTTGAAGCCTTTCTTTTTTCTTTTCTTTCTTTTTTATTTGTTGCTTGTCCATCCTTAACTCATAACCCCCAGACACCCTACTGAATGTATTCTTGGCCATTGCTGTGGACAATTTGGCCAATGCCCAGGAGCTAACCAAGGTAAGCACTGGCCTCTAGGGATTACATGGTTCTCTATTGCCATTGTGATACTTTAAGCCTTGAGATCTCTTTCTGGAAGTCTGTAGTGCCTTACTCAGGCCTGCCATTGAAGCCTGCCTCTTCTGGAAGCTTCTGGACAATTAGAACTACACACTCATATAAGAAATCTGGATCACTTTGATAGACTATGCTGAGCCTCAGACCAGCATGGGTCTTTCATGGGCTATGGAAAATAGTAGTTCATCTCTGTGCGCTCTTTCCGGGGTCCTTTCTAGGATTATGACATGGAGTGTCATGGTAAGCACTAGATACCTGGATTTTAAGCACCACTCCTGGTATTGTGACCTATGGTGGTAAGATTTCAATCATATGATGTAACCCTTAATGGTCTGGGTATATAAGACACTGGGACATTTCAGTTCCTAGACTGAGGCTGCAGTGGCCACCATTACGGACAAGTTTCACTTCTTTCTGTTCTCGGATTGTCTTCTCCAGACATAGTGGGATAATCTACGGCATGCAAGTCAAATTTGAGGCAGAGGCACATAGCATCTTGGTACTATTTTGTAGCTTTGTCCATGTGTTCTATAAGGTGTTCTCTGTTCTTCTTTATAGCCTTGAGAATTTTGCTAGCTGCATGATATGGTAGGGAAAAATGCCAGCTGTAGTATCTGAAACAATACAGCTAGAAACCCACTTATTGGCTGTTTTCACTTTGGCTAGATTGCAGATCTCCATTAGCACCAGATTCTCCATGCCTTGTTTGCTTCATGGGATTACTGTGAGGACCAAGTGAAATCCTGAGTGTGGAAACTGTAGTCTGCTAGCAGACATATATATTTTTTAATAATTTTAGTCACTTGACCTAAACTAAATTTTCCTAGTGCCATCACTTGGAATATGGGTGAGGGAGGAATCTCTTGAGGACTTGAAGTGGGTCCAGGTCACTCTGGGGGAGACTCCATGATGGTTGAGTTCTCAGACTCAGTGCTGATTTCAGGAGGGAGGACGCTGCTCTATCCTCATCGACACTGCAGAATATTCGAGGAGTGTTGGTTTTTCCACAGAAATAACTAGCTCCCTCAAGAACGTGAGGATAGAGACAAGAATTGTTGGCTGTGTGGAAGCTGTGAGGCTGCTGTCTTCCAAGGAGCCTGGCCTGTGGCCTTTGGCGGTCTCTAAGCCATCCCATCTTCATGCTATCTGTTTAACCTTTTTACTTGCCGCATTCATCGGGTCTACAAACCTTCTCTGGAGAGAGCCAATAGAGAATACCCTCCATGTGAATCCCCGGCAAAACTCTCTGTGCTTTGTGTCTAGGATGAGCAGGAGGAAGAGGAGGCCTTCAACCAGAAACACGCACTGCAGAAGGCCAAGGAGGTCAGCCCGATGTCTGCACCCAACATGCCTTCTATGGAGTGAGTTGGTTTGTCTTTTTCACTGACCCCTGGGCTCCTGGGCTGAAGCCAGTTCATTAGCTTATAAAGTGATTGATTGTAGGAGTCTACCTCCTCTCTGCCAGAATTATTCCCAAGAACGCACAGTGAGCACAACGGAGTCTCTGTGTTTTCATAGAGCTTTTATTTCAGTGAGGGACATGGATGACAAACACACAAGTCATTGCAGATAACAGTAAATAGAATACAATGAATGGAACAGAGTGGCATGGCAGAGAAGGACAAGAGTTGAGGGGAGGATACCCAGGGAAACTCAGGAGAAGTTGAGATGATGAGTAAACAGAGACCCTGACCACATAGAAGACAGTTGTATGATATTCTGAAACAAGTATCCTCTGGAAGGCTCCATATAGTGAGTTAGAGGGATAGAAGAGAGCAAGACCATGGAGGTGGTCAGAAACCAGTCGAGAAGCCCTAAACCCCATGAAGATTTTAGCTTCTATGCTAATTGAAACCATGAGAGGAAGATGATGGAAGAATAACTGACTTCACTTTAAAAGGTCACTGTTTGGTGACGAGTGTCTTGTACATGCCACACGTAGAGGTAATGATTCTTGAAGTAGGTGATGGTGATTGAGACTGGGATGGTGACAATAGAGGAGATGACCATCTCACTCCACGTTTTGGATTGAGAGCCAAAGGGATGAGTTCATGGATTAATCTAGAAGGGGTGAGGAAGAAATAAAGAGAAGAAACAAAATTTCTCCCAGGTTTTCTTTTTTAACATTTTAAGGTATAAACAGCTGGAGAATGGGTAGTGGCATTTACCTATACCCTAGGGATGGTGGTAATCCAAAGTTCACTTTGGCCACATTAAATGTGAGATGCCTTGAAGGCGTCCAAGTGTTTGAATAGGCTATTGGTTACATGAATAGAGGAGAAGTCAGGATTAAAATAAAGATTTGGGGGAAGTCATTTGCATTTGGTGGTATTTAAGCCATCAGTGTGGGTGAGATGACCCAGGAACAGTGTAGACAGGGAAGAGAGGAGCTGAGGACAGAGGCTGAGCTTATGGCTATGCTTTTAATGTCTGTCAGAAGAGAAGCCAGCAAAGAAGACCAAGGGAGGTACATCCAGGAAGTCAGAGAAGAATAGGAAAGCCTGGCATCCTAGAAACCTGTAGCGGAAAGCCCTGTAGAACAGAATGGACAATGGTGCAACACGCTATTACAGGGCCAGTTTGGGTGAGGACAGAGAGTATCAGTGGCATTGGCAAAGCAAAAGCTAGTGACCTTATAAGTAGCCAGGAGGGAACAAGAATTCAGATGGAGTTGTTTAGGGAGAGAATGGGGGAGGGGTGATGAAGTAGAAAGGCTTGGACCCCATTCTTCCAGGATCCACCCTAGACCTGTGGTTGATGAAAGAATTGAGCGAATCAGGCTTGGGCTGTCTGAGCATGGCCTCTACATGGTAAGAAGAGCAGCTGATGGAGTTGGGGCAAAGAAGCACAGAAAGCTCACATTGCTCTTCTCAGTCCGCATGAGGCCTGTGTGTATCCACTGGGGGAGGGTTTCAGTCCCACTGGGAGTGGAACTATCCTAACACCAGATCATGCCACTCAGTGCTTGAGGCTGGGGAGTGAGGAGTCTGTGGTGACCTGGTACTCATGAGATCAGCTCCTGCATGGCGTTTGCCTTACCTCATTGAGGGGACTCCCGAGTTCTATGCAGAGTCTCTCTTCGTTACTGTTAGTTTATTAAGGTCTAGCCTCTCTAACCCCTCTCTCTGAATTGGAGAAACAAATTCCTCTTCAGAATATGCTCTGGGTCGTCAGTGATTACTACCCTACTTTCCCTACATACCTTCTCATATGAATTTGAGCTTAAAAGAAAAAAAAAAAACCCACATACACACAGGTATCCAAAAGTGCAGATGGATAGACTAGCTGCTGCCTAGAAGTAGGTGGTTCTATTTACTGAGATGAGGAAGCCTGGGGGAGAATGAGGTTTGGAGAGATGTGATTGGGGATGATGCTTGGCCTAGAGTAGAGACTTGCTATTTATGGAAGGGAAGAATGAATGAAATGTGGGCAGGCACAGGGCTGTGGGAATCAAACAGTGTGCATTGGGGGCATAGTGAGTAGAAGAAGAAGTTGAACCAGGACCTAGACTTTGGTAACCACACCAAGGCCACAAAGTCTATACTGTTGGCAAGAGGGGCCTCAAGGTATATATGTACCTTGCTCAGGTGTGTAGGCAAGATCACAGAATTTTGGTCTGCAGTGGAACTAAGTACAGACGTGGCTTCCATAGAGAAACTCAGAGCATGGTTACAAACCAAAGTGCCTGAGTATCGATTCTAGTTTTGGTTCTCACATGCTCTGTGACCTTGAGAAGAACCTCATGGTCTCAGAACTTCTCTTACCTCATCTTGGAAATGAGAAGAATGCTACATGCCCATCTTGTTCCACAAGCCTATTATGGGGTGTGCCCAAGACGCATGAATTAGAGCTATGTGGATATTTCTATGAATTTAAAATAGGATCTTTGTATCTATTAGGAGAGAGATGAAAGGAAGTATCAAGTATGTGTCAGATCTGTGTGAGATGGATCTCTTTTGCCTGGTGTGTGTGTGTGAGAGTGTGTGTGTGTGTGTGTGTGTGTGTGTGTGTGAGAGAGAGAGAGAGAGAGAGAGAGAGAGAGGGAGGGAGGGAGGGAGGGAGGGAGGGAGGGAGCGGTGGGGGGATCTTTCCATATACTTAACACACAAGCTTCTGGAGAGCTGGTATTTGGATATCTGAGAATTTGCAAATAGATGGTATGATGTGCTTTTCCTAGTGGGTGTGCATGCTGCCTGTCTAGATTGTATGCTTCTATTTCTATATGCTCCCCATGCTTCTTGGCACTCCGCCCCCACCTGTGCCTCACTGCAGTGCAGCCTGCCGATGTTCAGGGAAACGTTCATTTGAGGAGCTCACAGACCTTTCCACGGTGCTGTCTGCATCCGTGGGTGCTTATGTGCACATGTAGGCATTTGTGCCTCTTTTCAGATACCCAGAGGAAGGTTCAGACCTCTGCCTCTGCTTCCTCAGCTCTACCCATATAGTACACTCCTCTGCAGACACACAGAAATGCTAATTGAGAGTGTTCGTTTGCAGAACATGTTCTGCACTGGTGGGTGTTGGGCTTCTTGCGAAGCTGCATTTACAGATCTTTAAGGTCCAGCAGGGCCTTAAAGGGCTGGATGGGATTTTCCAACCCTGGGACAAGAGCAGGCTCACTCTAAGGATCGCCAAGATGGGTTGTCCTTTACTGAAACATCGTCCTGTCCCTGGCTGATAGATATCATCATTTTATTACATGTTCTCTCCTCTTTAATCAGGTGACATCCATGTTCTCATCTCATCTCCAACTTTCTATTAACTTTGCTTTGAAAGGTTGCAGTATACATGTAAAAAGGATATCTCTCTGTACAAGTTTAAGGTCGATACTGTGCTTTAACTGGGTGAATAGACCAGGGCCATTGTGTTGTACAAGTGCAGGGGCTCTGCTCACATCCTGGAGAATATGAACAGTGGCCCGTGGCGTGGTGGCTCTGCTATGAGCCACAGGCTGCTGTGGAGCCACACTGGTTTGCCTGGAAGACCATTTGTTTCCTGCATGTTTGGTGAGATTGAGTCAGGACCTGCTATGGGGATGACAAGTTAGAGGGTTGCATCTATATTTGTTACCCTTGATATGGTGGGAGAGTTAAGGGTGGGGGCAGGCACAATTGCTCATCGCCTAAGGCCTCCAAAGGATGCATAGGCAGCAGCGTGTGCGTGCTAGTGGGCATGTTGTTTGAGCATCTGAAGCTATATCCTCTACAGAAAGTTGTATATTTGTGTTTCTGCATGTGTGCCTTCAAAAAAAAAAAGGCCCATGTATTTGCACATAGTGAGGACTTAGAAGTGACCCTGTTGGAGGTGAAGGTTGGAAGCTAGCATCTGGAGAGCCTGTGGACACATGGAAGACTCCTGTCTCCCTCTGGAAATCTGCTGGTGGCTGTGGGGCTTGTAGTTCCTAGAGGTTGGGCTGAACTGAACCTGTTCATTTTTCTTTCCCAGAAGAGACAGAAGGAGAAGACACCACATGTCGATGTGGGAGCCACGCAGCAGCCACCTGTATGTGTGTACCGGTTTGCGTGTTTGTGAGTGGTTCTGTGTAGGCGTGGGGACAATGTGTCTTTGTCCTTGCTGTGGACAAAGGGGCACGGGGTGTGCATGTGGGCGTGTGCCTCGGTGTGTGCGTGTGTTCTGTGTACTTGACCTGTGGACGTGCCCTTTTGCACCTTTTCAACCTATGCTTCTATTGGTGTGTGTCTAAAGTACGTGACCCCGTGTGTTGCTCACTCTTTGGTTTGGCCTGTGAATGGGCACGTGTTGGCATTGGTAATGAGTGTTGGTGGGTGTTCCTGTGGTGTAGGCTGTTGTATGCAGCTCTGTGTGGGCCTTGGTGAGGTTGCGTGTGGGTACATGTGAGTGTCCCCTGAATTGGTAGGCGTGCACTCACAGGCATGTGAGGGAAGGAGTAGGTGTATGCCGCACCTACCAGTCAGCCATGCCTGTGTGCTCGTGTACATTGTGCTTGTGCGTTCCTGCTGCCACGTGAGTGCTTGTTAGACCCTTGAGCAGTGCTCAGCAGTGGTTTGTGTGGGAGCTGCTGGTGGTCTCTGTGCACACAAATCTTCTACGGGTTCCATTAGCTATTGTGGGAGAGACCCACAGCCCTCTTTCTTTTTGGAGGATTGTGCTAAGACTTTTTAGCACATGGGTCTGCTTGCTACTGCTGTCCGCCTTTGGTGGTATTTAAACATGTCTCAGCCTTTGCTATTCCAGGCTGTAATCTAAGAAGAGAGGGAAGAGAAAGGGAGGGAGTCTGGTGTAGAATCAAGAGCTATTGGTAGGCACAAGGGGATCCTCGCTGATGCTCCTGAATCAAAGGAACACAGAGGGGTAAAGGCAAGTGAGCCTTTGTGTGACCATACTCGGAGACCCTCTGGAGATGCAGGACTCAATTGTGGAGGCTTATCTCTTCTCGATCCTTCAACCGCTGCAGAGCAGGGATTGCAATAAAAATACTCCAAACTGGCTATGGAGGCGCTGGTCCCATGACCACTCTGCTCCTCGCATTGTTTTGTGCTTCCTGTCTCAGGTTCTCGGTTCTCCCATTTGCTCCCCCATCATGTGCCCTCCCTTGCTCATGGCCTCTGTGGCTACTGCCCCCCCACCCCCCACCCCCGCCCCACAGCCTGCAGCTGCTAGGCCCTGACAGTGCTCCTCACCCTTTCCCCTTTGCCAGGAGGGAACGGAGGCGCCGGCACCACATGTCCGTGTGGGAACAACGCACCAGCCAGCTGAGGAGGCACATGCAGATGTCCAGCCAGGAGGCCCTCAACAAAGAGGAGGCTCCACCAATGAACCCGCTCAATCCCCTCAACCCCCTGAGCCCCCTCAACCCACTCAATGCCCACCCCAGCCTCTACCGGAGGTCCAGGCCCATTGAAGGTCTGACCCTAGGCCTAGGCCTGGAAAAGTGTGAAGAGGAGCGCATCAGCCGTGGGGGGTCTCTCAAGGGAGATGGAGGTGGCCTGACCAGTGCCCTGGACAATCAGAGGAGCCCTTTATCCCTGGGCAAACGGGAGCCACCATGGCTCGCCAGGCCTTGTCATGGGAACTGTGACCCAACCCAGCAGGAGGCTGGGGGAGGAGGAGAGACTGTGGTGACCTTTGAGGACCGGGCCAGGCACAGACAGAGCCAGCGGCGAAGCCGGCACCGTCGAGTCAGGACGGAAGGGAAGGAGTCCTCTTCGGCCTCACGGAGCAGGTCTGCCAGCCAGGAGCGGAGTCTGGATGAAGTGGTACCCACTGAGGGAGAAAAGGAGCATGAGTCCCGGGGCAGCCATGGGGGCAAGGAACCGACAATCCATGAAGAGGAGAGATCCCAGGACTTAAGGAGGTGAGTTCCAGAAGTGCCTTAGAGAGAATAGCACAGGTTGATGGTCAGGAATTCTCTAGTGGAGACCTCTGTGGGTCTTGGTTTCCCTTTTGGTGAGGTGAAGATGTTTTTGGCATGGTTTTGCTCCCTCTGAAAATACGCACCTGTTCTTCAAGAGCATCTCTGCTAAGAGCAGGGCATGGATGGACAAATGGGAATAAGATAGTGGGTGTGGCTTGTGGGTCTAGATCCTCTCTGTCTGGGTGGGGTGAAGGCAGTAGATGCTGAGCACTCTCCAGCAGGTCTGCTCAGCTCCCCTTCCCTTTCCTCTCTGGCCAGGTGCATTGGCCATTCTAGAGCAGCTTTTGATCCCTGGCTGTCTTCTCCTCTGTCTTCCCAGGACCAACAGTCTGATGGTGCCCAGAGGCTCTGGGCTGGCAGAAGCCCTTGATGAAGCCAATACACCCCTAGTCATGCCTCAGCCTGAGCTGGAAGTAGCAAAGGATGCAGTGTTGACTGAGCAGGAACAGGAAGGCAGTAGTGAGCAAGCTCTGCTGAGGGATGTGCAGCTGGATGTGGGCCGGGGCATCAGCCAGAGTGAGCCTGACCTCTCCTGCATCACAGCCAACACCGACAAGGCCGCCACCGAGAGCACCAGTGTCACCGTGGCCATCCCTGATGTGGGGCCCTTGGTGGATTCAACAGTGGTACACAGTGAGTACAGTCCTCTATTCCCACCTGTCTGCCCCACCCCATCCCACCCTGCAACTGAGGCCAGCTGGCTCTGGGATTCTCCAGTAAAGCTACCCCAGCAGAACCAAAGCATTCTTTAGCAATAAAAGAGTGTAAAACCGTTTATAAAAACCTGCAGTCATAAATTAGAATTTCCTTCATCTGAGAATTTCTTAATACTTAGAATTTCACTTAGAGGCTTTCCCTAAGCTCTGGTCCTGGGACCAACCCTAAAGACTTCAGAAAGTTCATTTGTGACTTTATGCCCAGTTACATCTTCAGCTATTTGGTTGCACTCTGAGAATCTGGTCGGGTTCTCTGTGGTCTTTAAAGTGCTCTGCCCACCTCACCAGGGAGGGGACGGACCCCTGGCAGGGACTTCCGGTCCTGGCTCTGCTTTGTGACCTCAGAAAAATCTCTGCATCTCTCAAGCTCTCTGATTGTCACGTATAGAGCAGGAATGGAACTAGAAGATCTCTGAGGCCCTTTCCAGTGCTAACATTTTATGATTCTATTACGCCTATCAACTCTTTCCCTCCTAGGAGCTTTTAGTTATTTGCTCGTTCTCTCCTTCAGAGTTCCCTCAGGCAGCAGAGGTTAATCTGTGAAACTGGAAAGGGAAACACAGGGAAAAAAATTCATCTAATATTCCACTTGCTCCATACCTCATCCCTGTATTAATTCTACACGCCTTCTGTGCCTTGCCCCAGGCCTCATCTCTACATCAACCCCATGACCCACCCAGAACCTGTCCCTACATCAGCCCTATGTCCTGTCCCAGACTTGACTGAACCTTCTCTATGTATATTAACCTAATGCCCCTTCCCAGATCGGACTATACATTCTGTACCTATAACAATGCCATGTCCCACCACAGACCTGCCCTCACACTTTGTACCTAGAAGAAGCCCATGCCTTGTCCTGAACTTAAGCCCACTTTCCATTCCTAAATTAGTCCTATGCCCCATGTCTGTCCAGCTGGTCTCCTCTACATTAATCCAGGCCCAGACCCTATCCCCTGCTCTACCTTCACATCCTACACCTGCACTACTCCCACTCTTCATCTCCATCCTGACTCCATACCTCCTCCCTACACTAATCCTACAGCTACTCTGTGATACTGGAATTGTGACCACAAGATTGCTCTCTCGCTGTTTCCCTTCCACCTTTGCCACATTTTTCTTTCACTGTTTTCTTTTAGCATTCTCTCCTTATTTGCTTTTGTTTCGGCGCTCAATCTTCCTTTCTTCACATTCCTCACACTCATACTATCAGTCTGCTTATAAAAAGTAAATCTCAGCCAGGCACCAGTGGCTCATGCCTCTATCCTAGCTACTCAGGAGGCTGAGATCTGAGGATCAGAGTTCAAAGCCAGCCCAAGCAGAAAAGTTCATGTGAGACTTGACTCTTATCTCCAATTAGCCACTCAAAAACAACAACAACAACAACAAAAAAACAGAAGTGCTGCTGTGACTCAAGTGATAGAGTACTAGCCTTGAGCACAAAGAGGCTCAGAGACAGTGTCCAGGCCCTGAGTTCAAGCCCCACAACTGACATAAAGTCAGTCTTTCATGTCCAGTCCTTGCTCAGGTTGAGTTGGACATGTTTCAGAATCCCAGTCTCATAGCCTTTTTGAGCAACTGTTGGATTTTTTACTTTTAAAATTTCAGTGTTTTGGATCCTCTGTTATAAGAAATTATATAAGACAGCTTGACCGGCCCTTTGTTTCTGTTCCAGAGCTAGTCTCAAGTGCGGGTATGTGATAGGCTTTTAGGTACTACCTATGACTTACTTTTAGAAGCCTCTGTCATGACTCATGACCTCAGAGATTTGCTGCTTCCACCAAGTTCCAGGGTAGAGTCATTCACCAACTCAAGAGCTGCGGGATGTCCTCTCCCCATTCTGATAGCTTCATCCTCCTGCTACTGTAACCCATTCTGTGACTTGACTATAAAAATAGACTAGCAGCCTGAGAACTGCACTGAACCCTAGACTTGTTCGTCCTCCCAGTTCTGGAATGCAGTCAAGGGCCCATATTCGCATGAATATTGCATTCTCATTTCTACATCTATCACGACTAGGAAAGGCACAGCCAGAAAGGCAGCTGCAAACAGAGTAATGGTTTCTTAAAATTTTCCACTGTAGTATGACTTCATTGAAGGCATATAGGATTTCATATTAGGAACTTACACTGACTTTAGGGCCATAGGAAAGTACTTCAGTTCCCTAAACTTTGGGTTTTCCCACCTGTAGAATGGGAATAATAAATATGCCATTCAGGGTGCACTGATACGAAAATCTAATAAGTAACTTAAATAAGAACCATGAGTTTGTAATATGCAACCTTTATGAGTATCGTAACAGAAGCATTTTCTGTTTGCAAAGACTGCAAATTATTGTTTGCCAGATTGCAAAAGTTCAGTCATAAAAGGAGGAACCTGATTGTTATCATTTATAAAGCACACAAGGCTATCCCACATAAAATTCAAGTGAGGGTAAGGAGAAGAAGGTATTAACTCAATGTAATATAAAAAAGTATTCCCAGTGTTCTTGGGTGCCTTGTATGGGCATCTGAATCCCTTTCCTAGCTTCTCATGTTGTCCACATACAATTCAAAGGCATCATGCATGTAGCCAGGTCACTGATGGTTTCTCCATGTTCCTTTTGCAGTTAGTAACAAAACGGATGGAGAGGCCAGTCCTTTGAAGGAGGCAGAGATCAAAGAGGAAGAAGAGGAGGAAGTGGAGAAAAAGAAGAAGAAAAAGGAGAGGCGTGAGACGGGCAAAGCCATGGTGCCACACAGCTCCATGTTTATCTTCAGCACCACGAATCCGTAAGATACCCTCACACACTCCTTTTGGTGGTAGGACAGAAAGCTAGTGTGAGGAGAAAAAATGAACCATCTTCCTGGACCTTTCTGGTATTGGTTTGCCAGATACAAGAGTACCTGGGATCCAATAGGAAAGGGGAGTCGTTAAATGTCTATAATAATGTCCTGTATCCTCTTCCCTCAGTAGAAGAGAGGATACAGGAAGAATATCATGAGACAAGATGGAGGGAGTAAAGAAGGAAATGTCCTTCTTTACTCGTCTGTATTATAGACATTCTACAAGAAGACTGCTGAGGCTGTGGACATTGGAGTGACAAGCTCATCTATTGGATTTTGAGATTTTTAAAGGATGCCCTCTTGAAAAGCTCACATGGAGGACAGACAGATCTTCTTCTGTCCTGCATGTGAATTTTTCAAAAGAACATACTTCCATGAGCAGAGACAGGGGGTGGGAGTGTTAGACAAGTCTAGAAGGTTAGATTCAGGAAGGATGGAGTTGGGAAGGAGCAACTTCCTTCTGCTCTGGAAATGACATGTAGACAAGCTTCTGAGACTGGTGGGACAAGGAGGCCTTTGGGGACTATGTAAACAGGGTTCAGGAAGAGCTCTGGGATGGAAAGACCTTGAGTTAAAGTTGCCAGGTCATCCGAGATGGGAATATAATACTGTAGTACTATATAGTACAAAGCTACTTGTATCAGTGTAGCATGGGAGGCATGAAACCCTATTGTTGGAATCTTAGAATCAAGGTCTGTTTTTCTGTTTCTTGAGCCTTTGTAATTTACTGAGATCCCAGATGTTTTTTACAGTAGAGGAGAAGATACCAGGGTGCATTGGAAGGTTCCAGAGAGCCTCCTTGAGGTTGTGTAGTCTGAGGCTGGCTGCTCCCAAATAGCATGCTTGCAGACAATGTATCTTGGCTTGCGTGCCACAGCTCTACCCAATCTGATTACCTTCTCCCATGGGGGCTTGAGAGGATAGTGCCTGAGAAATTAAATTGCTCTCCCTCGTGGCTTCCTTTGGCAAGGAAATGGCTGTCTGGAAGAGGTCAGTGGGTAAGGCAGAGGGAGTAAGATGGAGAAGCATGGAAAGACCCATGGCTAGCTCAGCAAGGTCTCTCACCCCACAGGATTCGCAGGGCCTGCCACTACATTGTGAACCTGCGCTACTTCGAGATGTGTATCCTTCTGGTGATCGCAGCCAGCAGCATTGCCCTGGCAGCTGAGGACCCTGTTTTGACCAATTCAGAGCGTAACAAAGTAGGTACACAGGGGCCATCTGTCAACATCCATGGTGCCCTATGGGCCACTACATCTTAGTCTCTCCCCTCTAACATCAGAGGAGAACTGATGGTGGAGAGGTTGTTGGGGAACAAGGAAGGATGGAGATATTGATCATTCCTGTTCCTTAGAAGTAGGAACTTCTCCCTAAGGGAGGAAAGTCCTAGCGAAGTCCCCAAGATCCATCAACATACCAGTACCTTTATGCTCCAGCAGTGGAACAAATGTATCCTGAGCCAGCCAGGGCTTTGAAGGGGATCTGCAGATACCTAAGGGCTTGGTTGTAGGCTCTGACATGGTCATGGGTGATGTGTGTGAAGCTGAAGAGCAGCATAGCCCTATCCCAGAGAGTGAGCTATCTCCTGGAAACCCCACAAGAATGTGCATGTCAGGGGGGTAGGAGGGTAGGAACTGACAAGAATTCCATATCCTGGGACTGAACAAGGAGTGAGAGTTTGGTGGAACAATTCAAACTCAAGAGGTCAGGTTCTAAGCCATGTGATTCCAGCAGGCTCTGTGACCCCACCTCATTCCTACTGCTATTTCTCAGTTTACCCAGTAGTTGGAATTTCATTCATGTGTCTAAGACGGGTGGGAACTGGGTGACGGGGCAGAACTGTATGTGTCAGTGTATGGGGGTGTCACCCTGCGCCTCACCTGGTCCTCTTCCCCTCCGTTTCATATGTCTTACAGGTCCTGAGGTATTTTGACTACGTTTTCACAGGCGTGTTCACCTTTGAGATGGTTATAAAGGTAAAAGCCTCTGGAGAAAACCTGGCTATAGGCTTTGAATGGGTCACCTGTCCCCTTCACTTCAAGACCCTTCCCAAAGATGCCATCTAGAAGACCATGACAGGAGATCCTCTACTGAGCACTCTTTTGCCTGCAGAATCCTGAGGAGGTGTATCCTAAGACATGGCTGCTTGAATGTGTTTGGATAGTGTAGACCTGTGCATGTAGCCTGAACAGGAAGCAGGTGATGGGTGGGCAGAGAGCCTGAGGATTGCATTCTCCCGAACCATGTGCTCCCTGCCTTGAGCTTGGGTACATGCCAAGGTGAAGGGCCAGGTTGGTATGTTAGTCTTCCTGCACTCCATCCCTTCCTCCTACCTGAGGGTTGTATCCTCCCAACCATCTAAAGCTGAACAGATCTGTCTTGTTCCCAGTTTTCTCCATCTGGGTTACTTGTTTGTGAATATGAGGCAATGTCTGAAGCTCTGGGCATTAAGGAAAGGAGGAACAGAGAGTTCTGTGATGACAGAGGAATCTTGTCCAACCTGTGACTATGATAAGCTGCCTAGCACTCACCATGATCTGGAGAGAGCCTGCTAGATGTCCCTCTCACTCCTCATTGGCATAATGAACCAGATCCCAGGGCAGGTGTCCCCTGTACCACCTGGGCTCATCCACAGCTCTTCATACCCTTTTCCCGCAGATGATAGACCAGGGCTTGATTCTGCAGGACGGATCCTACTTCCGAGACCTCTGGAACATCCTGGATTTTGTGGTGGTGGTTGGTGCATTGGTGGCCTTTGCTCTGGCGTAAGTGGCTTCTTTCCTGGTTTATTCCCCCCTCCTTTCCATTTCCTAGAGAATGGCTGATTTAAAGCTATCCCTTGGGCCAACATAAGAAATGAAACACTCACAGAAGTATTAAAGAATGCTGCCCTGGAAATCTGCTTGTCAGGTTCCCTCAACAGAGCTCCTGAGGGCTTTACAGTTTTATCTCCTTTTTCCCAAATGGCATATGGGGGTAGAAAGAGCAGGGAACATCAGTGGGGAGAAGTCAGAAGTACCAAGAGATTCATTCCCAGAGATGCGTACGTACACGCAGGTGCTTGGTATATGGACAGTATCTCTGCATTCAGAGACAAAATCTAGGGACACCTGATGCTGCCTTTTATTTCTTGAGTCAAAAGAGAAGCCTGAAAGAAATAAGAGTGGTGGGGAGGAGAACAAAATTGAGGCTCCTAGAATTCTGAGCATGGAAAGGTTCTTTGCTTGGAGATAACCACAAGTTAATCAAGGGATATACAAGTATTGATATGCTTAATCTGCAAAAGAAACAACTCTCCAAGTCTTCCCTGATGATGTACTTAAGAAATACAGCCTGAAGACATTTAGAGGACCAAACCATGCTCATTATAGTTGGGAGGGCTAGGATGTAGCTCAGTGGCAAAGAGTTTGCCTAGCAAGTACAATGTCCTGGGTTTGATCCCATACCAAAAAAGGAAAAAAAAATACAATTAAAAAAGCCCTAAGACATTTGGGAAATTCCCCTCCCTCCTCCAATACATACACATTTATCCAACTGTAGCAGGTTTTCAACCACATACTGCCATTCCCTGTGGAATTCAGCCAAGGAAAGGACATTCCTGGCAATCTAGGATGTACCTAAGACATAGGGATGTGATCAGGGCCTTTTTACTAAACAGATCGGACAGTACTCCCAAGAGGATGAAAGATCCTTCTAAATTTTATACCTTGTTCCATCTACCACAAGTGGATGGTGAGGAGGATTCCCTGAGCCATCTTTCCAATCATCTTGAATAAGAGTAAGAGCCTCATATTCTGAACAAGGCCAACGTTATTTTCTTTCTGGTAAGGCACAGGAAGCACAAGGGAACCACTCTTGTTGATGGCAGCTGTATGAGGGAAGGGACAAGAAAGATGTCTGTCTGTATTTGTCCTACCTAGGTACAAGGGTTGAGAAGGGATTGTTCATCCTGCCTTTGCCCAAACACTGCCATCTTCCATCCTAGCAAAATAACAGGTAGAGAAACTTAGAATGAATGCTTCTCAAGTGGCCTAGGATAAAGGAATGGATGCTCTGTCTGTAGGAGAGATGAGATTTCTCAGCTCTGCTCAGCATCTAAGATGTGCCAAATCCTGGGAACAAGCTATGTCCATTGTCACTGATTTATTGGGGGTACCCTCTGAAGGAGAGCCTAGTTAGATCTAATTGGTGATCCCCAAATAGGTTAGCAATTAAGTAATTCCAGTGTGTTTAGTCCACATGCACACTTGTGTTTCAACCCCAATAGAGTTGTGTTAACTTTGACCCCACAAAAAGAAAACATGTCTCAGCTGTTCCCAAAGAAACTTCAAGAATGGTTGGGTTCAAGAATGGGTTCTCATAGCAACATAAAAGAGCCAACCTTTGCTCTACCCAGGGGCCCTCCAGCTCCTTCTCCTCTTTGGAAGATGTATTAAAGTCTACGTCTGTCCTAAGGAAGCCCAACATTTTTGTTATTGTTAGAGATAAAATATGATCCTTGGGATTTTTTAAAGGTCAAGTTCCCTTCTCGTTCTATCAATTCATTTGCGTACATTATTCACCACATTGTTCTCTCTTATTTTGATCTCAATAGCATAGTTGCCTATCTTTGATGAGCAAAGGATGGAAAGGGAAGCAAATAGGAAGGAACTTACCCAATCTTTAGAAAACTAGAGTTCACAGGCACTAGGGACAGGGAAGTAAAAATGTAGACTGTGGGGTAAGGCAGGGTGTAGGTTATATGTTAGCTCCTCTCTGGCTTCGTCCTTGAGCCACACAGCAAGACATTAATACTCTTCAGGCTCAAAAATGGAGACCAAATAAGGTGTGTAAAATGCTTAGCACAGGACCTGGCAGTGTGTATGATCAAGAAGTGTTCATTCTCTGCTTTACCCTTCATATGATCCCATCCTGTCATACAGCCTGAATGTAGGAGCCAGGTATATGTTGGTGTATAATGTATGCAAAAGGTTGAAGATGGATCCAGGCTGGTTCCAAATTCACTTGTTTCTCCCATAACTATTTCACTGCCTATGGCTTTGTACTTGGAACTAGACAGGCATGTTGGGGCCTGTGTGGGGCGGGAGGTACTGTCTAGAGGAAGCCTCTGCATGTCCACCATCCGGCTGTGTTTCCTCAGACTCAAAGTAACATCATTGTGGTGTAGGGTTGTTATCTGTCTTGTTCTTTCTTTACACTCTTTGAAACATGGCTTTGGTGCTGGTGGCAGGGGAAGCCTTAGCAGCCCCGGAGCTGAAGCCTCTCTGTTGGTCCTCAGATCAGGTACAGTGCAGGGGACTCCAGAAATCCCCTGGTTTTGGGGTCCATGCTTATGTGATGGATTGGGAGTTATAATCCATCCCTTGCTTTCAGTGAGTCACATCTTGAACTTCCTCATCATTTCTCTCTGAACTGTGGATGGGACTTTCTCATTATTCTCCATCCATTCTCCTTTGTCATCATCATTGCAAGCTTGCCAAATCCATTCTCCCTCCCCTTTCTCTGCTGATTGAGCAGTCCTACTAGCCCACTGTCCCTTTCTTTGGCCGTCATTTGCTGAGCTCCAGCGAATGCTTTCTGTTACTCTTAAGCTCATGCATACTAACTCTGCTCTCTTCCATTCCCTCTTGAGGACACCAGAGAATTCAGCTATCCAATTTATTGGTAGGGTTAGAAGTCTGGCCTACCAACAGAGTGAGGGTAGAACTTGGGACAGAGACTGGAATGGAGTTACTGGGCTCATGTACTCCATGATCAGGGCCCAACAGGAGCCTGATGTAAACTTGTCTTCAGGCTTGTCAAGTTATCTCCTTGTGTTTGTAACTTTCATTGTCATATGCCATAAATTTGTTCCACTTAATGTTCACTATTCAGATACCCTTACTCCTATCATAGTCTCTTTCTTCTCTGCTTGAAATTGAACTTTACCCTGATGAGGCTTCTGCAGGGCTATTGCTCAGTCAACGTGAGCAACTGATGGTGGTTGCCATGGTAGCATCATTAGGCAGCTTCTCAGAAACTACAGATGATTTGGCATTGCTTCTGTCACTGCTGGGCCAGAGGTTTCTCAGAACCTAGCCCAGCTCCCAAGAGCAGTGCTTTGTAATCACGAAGAGGGGAAGGCCTTCAGCTGAATTCTCAAAAAAAGCTTCACTGGCCACTGAGACTTTCTGCCACACAGGTCTGCACCTGCCCTCATGTATGTTTTCTATAAGCATATGTGCCATGTATGTAGTGGCTAGAGAGAATTATCTTCTCTATTGCTGCATGCATCAAGCAAAGGGATTCTTTATAATGTAACCCTGACAGTTCTATTTGGGAGCGTGGGGAGGGAAGAGCATTTCTGTTATCAGTGGGCATACCAGGGGATAGGAAAACCATTGGAAGGATACCCCTATTGCAACTTTTCTGCTCTTGTAAGTCTGCTTTTACATTATAAAGCATTTATAAGAACACTCAGGTCTCTAACTGAGCCCAGCATCTCTGTAGAGGTGAGCAGAGTTTGAGCGGGGCATCAGAACAGTTCTCCTTGATTCTATTGCCCTCACAACTCTCTGGCCACCATGGAGACACAGAGTGTTTGCCAACTATAAATGTCCTGAGCTGTGCCTTTTCCTCTCTGCGGTTTCAAGAAACGTCTGGTGAGTGACTGGATCTTTGAAACCTTTGTCTTTTGTCCTTTTCTTTCTGAGAAAGGATTCTTCTGTGTGCTAGTATTTTCTACTTAGAGCTGGAAACCGCTTTCCTCCATTTTCCTCACATGCTGTGGCCATCCATTTCTACTTCCTGGGTGGGGAGGCAGAGATGGTTACAGCCTTGGCACCTGGCACCTCTGGGTACCTGCCTGCTAGGCATATTCACACACTCAGCATAGCCCCGCCCGTATTCCACTGCCTTGTGGAGAAGTCATGAAATCACTCTGCTGCTTACATCCTTTAAGGATTCTGCACACGAAGATAAGACTGTCTCTGTCCTCTGGTTCATCTCTTCCAAGTGTAGAAGACTTGATTAGGCAAGTAGGTAAGGATATCATCAGAGGAGAAACCCAGAAGAGGCCTAGAATGTTGGGAATGGGGCAACATACTCAGGATCCTCACCCCCTTCATTACTACACTCTACAACACGATGCATAAGCTCAAGTTGCATAATCAGGTGAGCTTCTGGTGGCATTCTCTCATTGGCTCAATTGGCTCATGGCCAATTGTTCGTTGTCAAAGGTTTTAATAGAAAAAGCACCACCCATTCTGTTTCCATCCACCCAACCCCCCTCCATCCCTTCCTCCCTGTCCTAGCAGACACCTGAGCACTTTCTCTGGCCTGTGCCTCACTCAGAGTTCTGCAGCTCTCTGGTGGCTGATGTTGCTGTCAGAGCTGCTCTATTGCTGTGTCCTGCGGTAGCAGGGCAGCGGCTGAGGTCAGGGCTCCCCAGCCCTTAAGGAGATCTGGCTCACAGCCATACTTAGCCTTTCATTATTCCGTCCTTAGCCAGAAGCAAAGACATGAGTCAATCTGCCTCTTGGTGCCAGAAGGAACTGGGGTTCCCACATTAGCTTTTATTACATTCCTTTCTTTGAAGTGTGTCACTTTCTTGACACTTGACACCCTACCCTGGTGGCTAAGAGGCATAAGGTCTCTTGAATGCATTCCAGGCAAGCTGTAGCAGCTGAGCTGCTTCCAAATGCATTCAATGAAACACACTGGCATAGAAAATTTGAGATTTGGATGTATCCTATGGAGCCACAAGCGCTGTTCCCTCTGGTCTGACTTTGTGCAGTTTTGGGCTTCTGAAGGTAGGAATGTGAGCACATAAAAGAGAGTGACTATTAGGTCAGAAATGCTATAGTACAAACCTTTGGCTTAAACCTGGTTGTCTCCCCCCCCCCCCGATTTTCACTCTGGCCTGAATTTAAGGTGGTCCCCCTCAAACATCAAATTTGGCTTGTAAGATTCTTTCTTAACAGCTCTTATTATTAGAACTGAAAGGAGGGTGTCTCCCACAGGAAGCTGTGACTACACATTCATTTTATAGGGGCAAAATTGAGACAAAATCCCACTCAGTGACAAGAAGACCTACTTACTATGGAACCAGACAAGCCATCCAGTTCCTCTACTCTGGAAGAGAATGACAGATTAAAATTATATTTTAGCTATTGAGTCACCCACTAGCAATGGATTTAAGAAGCCAGCTATCAAGCATGGCTCATGCTACTTCTAGCTATTCAGGAGGCTGGGAATGTCTCAGTTTAAGCTGGTCCAGGCAAGAAAGTCCATGAGACTCTTATCTCCAGTTAATCACCAAATAGCTAGAAGTGGAGCTGTGGCGTAAGTGGTAGAATGCTAGCCTTGAACATAAAACACTCAGACACAGTGCCCAGGCCTTGAATTAAAGTCCTACGACTGGCAAAAGAAAAAAAGAAAGAAAGCTGGCTGCCATGAACTGGAACTTTCTAGCAGTGAGAAGATAGAAGGATGCTGCTTTTTGAAACTCTGTAGTGTTTGAGTCACCTTGAAAGTGACTTCATCTAGCTTTGTGCCAGATACAGACAAAAGAAGTGATCAATGCTTGTGGACACTTGGAGTGTCCATTGGCTGAATTATATCCTAGCTTTCTTGAAAGTAGGGTTTGGCAGGGCTGGTGGAAAAGGAATCAACACAGAAGCTCTGATAGGATAACACTCCTAGTCTTCCTGCTCTTGGCATTAAAACCTAATGTTTTTGTTTTTGTTTTTGTTTTGCAAACACTGCAAAATGTATTCTTCTGCATGTGGCATTGATGCTACTGTGCACTTGCAGAACCTTATCTGATTAGTGTGAATGCCCAAGTATTTCACTTTATCCATAGCAAAAATTTGGGAGATGGTTGGCTATAAACGGGATCTCAGCTTATGATCATGGGGGGAGTACAGCTTCATCCATATAGTAACCAAGAATGGGATTATCTAGCCCCATATACCAAAAGCACCCTGTACAGCAAGTAAGCTGTCATGGCCTTTGGAAGAGCCCAGACCTGTGGGATTAGTGGAAACTTATCATAGTACCCTCTGGGTTTAAAAGTAGGTTTATAAATTTAGGATAACAGATTTTGTAATGGGAAGTATCAACCCAGGTCATGTGACCTCACAGCCATCTGCTTAATCCATTCACCAGGGTACAGCCTAGCATTGCAAATCAATCGCCAGCTGGGGGAATGGATTGGCTGGCCTTCAGTCAGCAAGGGAGATCAGCAGATGAAGGGTCTTTGAATATGTTTAGAACACAAAGACTAAGAAGAAATATAAGTTGGTTTGCTATTCACCAGACTGAAAAACACAAGTGTGAGGAGACAGATGCTTTTGCTGCCTCCTGCTGCTTCTCAAAGCTTGGACAAAAATATCTTCCAGTTGGAGTATATAGTCATGTGCATTGCAAAGGAGAAAGTTTGCAAAAGGCGTGTGTGTGTGTGTGTGTGTGTGTGTGTGTGTGTGCAAGAAGGAAAGGATTATGTGCTAAAGTGTTAGCAGGAGCCAGTTCTCTGGTCACTGAACAAAAGTGACAGATGGATCATGGATTTAAGCACATAAGTGACCCCAAGAGATGCCAAAACATAGACCTGGAAGGAAAATAATCCCTAAATGGCAGCAGGTAAGAGTGACAAAGCAGATGAACTTGGCCTTACAGCCATGTAAGCAAGGAAATGTCCTCATTTCCATGTACTCTTTATTTCATTGATTACATGACAGTCCTGTTTTATAGTTGAGAAGTCAATTCCTGGAGGTTTGGCTAGTGGAACTCATGAGATAAGTAAAGAGCAAAGCCAGTTCTTGAACAACCTTAGTATTCTTATTTCAAGTTCAGTGTTTTATATACTACATGAAACTCCCTACAGCATGATGTTTTGTTTAGTTCCAAGCCATTGATCTCTGTAAAGTCAGAGCAATGTCTTGGTATGGACTCATCCTTGGCCTCACAGATCCTCTGTCTCTACATAGAGACAAACAAGACCTACAGGCTAGATGGAGAAGGGAATCCTTGAACTTTTCCATCTTGGTATTTTTTTCTGTAACATTTCATGAACAAACCCTATACTGATTGAGAGGAATAAGACAGATAGCTTAATATTTAAGCTGGTTTATTGTGTTGTCCCCTTGTTTGATTAGAATCTTCCAGTGGAAGGTTTTGAAGGCATTATAACATACCTCATGTGTGATATTTCCGACTCCAAAAGACTTTGATCAAAATCCCAGTTCTATTCATTATTAGCTACCTTAATTCTCCGAGCCTTTGCTTCTTTACCTGCAAGTAGAAATTAAAAATAATTATATTTTGGTCTTGTGAGAACTCTATACGGTAAAAATATCTTTAGCGTTTAATATAGTATGAAGAGTATAGTAAATTCTATAGTAAATGGCAGTTATTTTTGTCTACTGAATAATGGTCTAGGTGCTTCAGCAAGACACTCATCCTAGCATGACCCTTGTGCCAGACTTACATTCTTGTGAGGCATCCCTTTCAAGGTAAAAGATTCCTTCAGGTTCCCAGGCCATTGCTACCTGGACTCATAGAGGAGGGCTAAAGTCATGACACTTAAAAAAATGAAGGGCTCTTCAGAGCCTCATGTCCTTGCTCAATCCACTGGAAGGAAGAGTGAGCTCTTAGCAGAAATCAACTTAAGAGTATGTCCTCTGAGTAGAGGAGACCTGGGAGCTGAAGAAAAAGTCCATGGATGCTGAGTGATTACAGGTGATAGATCTGGAGGACAACTTGGCAACTGAGTGGAAAATTGTCATCTTTTACTGGTGATTGTCATCTTTTATGAGAGAGACATAGCATTTCCCCCATCCCTGAAATCATCCAGGCACTTCTCAGATAATAAGAAATAAATGGTAAAATGACTGGCCATTGCGTCTTAATTAAAATGGGATCCGTGTATCCAAGCATGTGAAATTAGCCTCATATTTTAGCATTAGAGCCCATTTTTTTAAGCCTGTTAAAACTTACTAATTTTCTAGGTAGTATAAAAACTTCTGATGAAACATTTAATAACAATGACTAGTAATGTTATAGAACAGTTATTTAGATGACTAGTTAAAAGCACATGAATTATTTCCACAACAATGTGCCTTCAAGTGCTTATAGATCTGTTCTCTTTGTTTTTAAAACATCTCTCTCCTCCTCCCCACTCCCAAACTTGTTGGTTTTGATAATGGATCTGGAAAGAGTTACCTCAGCCTGGTCCATGCACAAATAATAATAGGTTTTAATTAGTGAGGGCTGAATTGTTGTGGCTTTTGTTGCTTCTACAGCTTTATTATTTGATATGTCTTTCATTTCAAATGGCAATTTTAAAATCAGTGTTCACTCTATGTTAACAAAAAAATGTAATGTGCAAGTGTATTTTTCTTTTTGATGTTTCAAAGATTGCCTTCCAAAATATTTACTTTTTTACTTTTTACTTTTTTTTGTCAGTCATGGGGTTTGAACTCTGGACCTGAGTGCTGTTCCTAAGCTCTTCAGCTCAAGGCTAGTGTTCTACCACTTGAGACACGGTGCCACTTCCGGTTTTCTGGTGGTTTTTGGAGATAAGAGTTTCATGGCCTTTCCTGCCCAGGCTGGCTTTGAACTGTGATCTTCAGATTCTAGCCTCCTGAATAGCTAGGATTATAGGTGTGAGCCACTGGCACCAAGCTTAAAATGTTTTATTTTCTCTAAGTAGTTGTACAAAGGAGTTACCTACCGTGTACAGTGCATCTTAGATGTATGTCCTCTTTCCCCCATCCTTTGTCCCCCATTCTTTCCAACCCAACCACTCCCCTCAATCTTCTTAATTTTATAGGAATTGCATTGAGTATTATGATCACATTATTTTTACATCTATTTAAAGTCATACATTTTTTTAAACTCAGGGCCTTGCACTTGCAAGGCAGATATTTTACCACCTGAGCCCACCCCCTTGTCCCTTTTGTGATTTGTTATTTTTTTTTAAGAAGGTCTCCATTTTTGTCTAGGGTTCTCCTCAGCCCATGATCTTCCTACACCTTCCAGTCGCTGGGAGTACAGATTATACCCCACACCTGGCATAGGGGTATTCTCAAGACAAATATACCTTGAGAAAAAGAGAATGATGTGTGTTGTCATTTTGATGAAATATCAATCACATTATTCCATCTTTCCCATGAAAGCTTGTGTTTTTCTTAGTGTAGGTTATTTGGGGTCTGTCTTCCCTATATTATGCCATACGTGAATTAAGGACTCCAGAGGTGCTTGTATTATGAAAGCACCTATTAATGCTTAGTCTCAAATGTGAGAAGATGCGATTGCCACTCAAAGGAAGATAGTTCTGTTCTCTGACCATGGGGAGACTGTCACGTTAAGTATTTACAGTTATAGGTCTTCTGTTTAATTCCCTGGTCACCATTTTATTTGGCATTTACGGTAGAAATAAATATAATGTCGAATGAGGAATTATTTACTGAGTAAAATGGAAATTATATATATTTGCTCATGACACAACAATGGTATAACCTAAGGTTTGTGATACATGGGGAAAAGCTAAGAAATGAGAAAATGCAACCTTCATAGCAACCAGCAATTGAGAACCAAATTCTGGACACTTGGTCAGAACAACAGCCAAGATGGCAGATCCTGAGATGCGGTATTACTTGTGGCTCTTAGCTTGAAAGAATAGAGTATTTGAGGCAGTGACCATTTGTTGTTTGTTTCAGAGCAGAGCAACACATGGTGCTAAACCACCTGGTAGTGTGCCCTTGTAAGACCTGCAAATCCTTAGCTCGGGGCTCTCCTCCAAGGCTCTGCTGTGTCTGAGTGTAGGACGAGGGCTGAGCTGCAGCCCGTTTAAATAAAACAGCTGTAGAGTCTGACTCTTGGTGGTCTTCTTGGTGGGGGTCCTGTGGCCTTGGCATAACAAGCTCACTCATGTAGTAATCTTATTCAGGGTACTTCTTCCTAGGGCCTTGGTGTCCTTTGTGAATAAATAGACTTCAGGAATCTTCTCCAGCTCTGAAATTCGGTGAGCTATTTGCTGGAACATTGAACTAAAACATGCTGGTACAGAGAGGCTTAGTGATCTAAGTAAGAGCTTCAAAGCTCAAAAACCTGAGCTAGGTTCCAGTCCTATCACTGTCAACTCACAAGTGACATAGAGAACAGAATCTCTCTCCTAAAATCACTAGGAAATGAAAGATATGCATTGAAAGTGCTTAGCACAGAGGTTGGCCCAGAATAAAAAATAAATATTCAAAAAGTTAAAATTAAGTTCTTGTTTCTACCACGAAGACATATTTATGCTTTGGCTTTTAATTATTTCCTCTTCTTCATCTTCATTGTCATCTTCGTCTTCTTTTTTCTTCCTTCCCCTCCTCCTCCCCCTCCTCTTTCTCCTCCCCCTCCTCTTCTTCCTCCCCCTCCTTCTCTTCTTCTTCCTCCTTCTCTTCCTCTTCTTCTCCTTCCTCTTCTCTTTCCTCTTCTCCCTCTTTTTCCTCCCCCATATTTCTCCCTGTCTCTTTCTTTCTGTCTCTCTCTGGTATGCCCTACCACTAGAGCAAGAGAAATGATTTCTAAAAGTTCCACAGTGAATAGTTCAAAAGAGAAAGACATTTGGTTTTTAAAAATGTAGCTTTTTGCATACCTGTGATAGAGTTTTGGAGAAGCACCAGAGTATGTGTCAGAGAGATTACGTGTCCTTCATCAGATGAAGTCCTTCCAAAGCACAGCTATGCCACTGTGACTTGAAATGCTTTTCCTGAGAGTGTTTCTGGCCCAGCGTGTTTCCCTCAGCCCAGATTTTATGAAGCCTCTGGAAGCACAGTTGGTCTGAAGACTCCTAAGGAAGTGAAAGCCTACAGTTGGGAAAGTGCAATTCCAGTAGGCCCTGGACAATGAAGTAAAACCTGGAGTACTGTCTTAAAAGGCAGTTGCACGGGTGCTTGGGAAGGGCTTGGCCCTGTGGGTAGAGAGGTGGTTATGGAGCAGATGGTCTGCAGCCCTTCCTTTCACAATCTCTGTGACTTGACAAGTGCCAAGGCTGTGGGCAGAGTCCTGTGGCTTGTGCTTTCCCAGCAACCTGTTACTGTATGAGTGTCTTTTCTCCCTGGAGTTTTCTGACTGTCTCCTTTCTTTCCCACCTCCTCTTTTCTATAACTACTTCCTGATTGGATCCTCCATAGGAACGCTTTGGGGTAAATATGTTTTATTTTCTTTGAACAAAAAGATACAAAGAATGGGTTGGAGGAGGGGGACAGAAGCAACTCATTCAGAAAAGAACTGAATTTCTGATAAGTAGTTGTTCCCTTTGAGATCCCAATGACCATTAAGAATTGCCAAATGCTCATTCTTACACATGTGGGTAATATTTGACTTATAAGTTGTCCATTTAAAATGTGTAGTTAGATGAGATAGCTTCTTTTGGATTCTTTTTTTTTTCTTCTTTGTCGGTTGTGGGGCTTGAACTCTGGGCCTGGGCACTGTCCCACAGCTCTTCAGCTCAAGGCTAGTACTCTACTACTTGAGCCACAGCGCCACTTCAAGTTTTCTGGTGGTTAATTGGAGATAAAAGTCTCATGGACGTTCCTGCCGGGGCTGGCTTTGAACCATGGTTCTCAGATCTCAGCCTCCTTGGAGGCTTGGAGGCATGAGCAACCAGTACCTGGCTGCTGTTGCTGCTGCTTTTTTTTTTTTTTTCTGTGCCTGGGTGTTGTGTCTTAGTTTTGTTTTAGCTTTTGCTCAAGGCTAGTGCTCTACCAATTGGGGTACTGTTTCATTTCTAGCTTGGTCAAGAAAGTCTGTGAGACCCTTATCTCTAGTTAACCACGCTTATCTATTAACCAGCAAAAAGTCACAATATTATGAAGGTAGTGATGAGCAGCATTAGACTGGCTGTGAGAGAAAGAGGAAATGATGTTCAATTGACCTACAGGCATATCTGTCTCTGTCCATGGTGCCCGTGTGAGCCATTGCACACATAGCTGCTCCTTGGCTCCTTTGGGGGCAACATTTAGGTCAATGTACTGAGAGCTGAAAATAACAGAAGTCAAAATAATGCACTTACAGCGTCTAACCTACCAGACATCATGGCTTAGCACTTAAAACATCTAACCTACCAGACATCATGGCTTAGCACAGTATGTACCTTGCAAAGTATAGTATTTACCCTCATAATATTGTGGCTGGCTAGGAGGCTTGGCTGCCCAGCATGGCAAGAGAGCAGCATGCTGCTGAGCTTTAGGCAAGGGAAAGACCAAAACGTAAAGTACAGTTTCTACTAAATATGTATGATTTTTGCACCATCATAAAGTTCCAGAGACCTAAGTTGTAAGTTGGGGGAGTGTCTGTACAGGTAAGTGTGCATGTGTGGGTATGTGTGCATACTGAGGGAGGCTTTGAGAGTTTTCCTTGAACGTGCTTTTGTAAATTTTGGCTAAAGAATTCTGTACTGATCCAGTTTTTGGTCTCTCGCTGACATCTTTCCTCTTTCACCCTGTGGTTATTAATACAATAATGTGACTATCAACTTTTCTCTCTCCCCCTATCCAAATGACACCCCCCCCCTGGCCTTTTCACCTGCAGAACCAACAAGGGGCGAGACATCAAGACCATCAAGTCTCTGAGGGTGCTCAGAGTTCTGAGGCCCCTGAAAACTATCAAGCGCTTGCCCAAACTCAAGGTAATGTTCTCAGGCAATCTTTGGCAAATCTCCTTTTCCCATATTCTCTCTTCAGTCATGGCCAGATAGCTTTTGGGAAATTCATTCTGGAAATGGTCTCAGGGACTGAGGAATCTTTCCAGCTACCTGAGCTAAGGGCTTAGTTTCAAAGGAAAATAATCACCATCTCACGAAACAAATTGTTGAATGGTGAGAAAACAGAAAAGCCACATTTTGAGAGGTCGAATTGGGAGTCTTTATTAAAAGGCTCATGCACTCCTGTCCCAAAGATCTGCAGCCCCGAAAATACACTTAACACTGTCAGAAAACTGAGCCATGGAAGGAAGAGAGGAAAAATAGAGCAGAAAAACAATACCAACAAACCAGATCAGCTCCAATGGAGAGCTAAAGTGGAATGCCATGGTTACTGGAGAAGAGACAGGACAGGAACATGGAGACATGTGGCATGGCGTAATGGTACCTAAACTGGTCTGGGCCTAAATAGGGTCAGATCAGGGGGTATGGTTACAGGGAGCTTGAGAGTTCACAACCCATGCCTGGCAGGTCCTATTGTCCAAGTCCCTACCCCTGCCTCTAGAAATTCAGGCACACCCATCATCTACCATGGTAGAGACCATGAAGACAAGATTACACCAGTTAAACCTAATACCCTATCATCTACCACATGACCAAGATGGTGCTGGTTAGATTCAGTATCCCTACTTCAATATAATGGGGCGTTGTGCCTCTTAGTCAGACCCAGGCAGTGTTTAACACTCATCCACGAAGAAGCTTTATCTTGGGGAGACTTCTATCATTAGATGGACCCAGATCACCAACATGGCAGCCATAGGTTCCCTCTCTGTGTTTTGTGGTCTGTGTGCTAGGGTAGGCAGGGAAGCCTGCTATTTTATTTTTAACTTTAGAAGAAGAAAGGATTTTGTAGCCATTAATCTTACGTATTTTAAAGCATATGTAGGTGAGTGAATGGTCTAAGGACATATAATCCACTTTTGATTGAAGCAGATAAGTGGGAAGCGAGTTACCTCAAATTCAGTTCTTCCTATTGTCAGAAGCTGGGCCTTAAAAGTATATTATCCAGACTCCTTTTTGTCTGGCATCCTCTCTGCTAATAGCCCCTAGATCCATCCTTCATGAGCCTCCCTGCCTCTCTGTGTGTTTTACCATTCAGGTTTGCTGGCCTGTTAAACTCACCTCCCTGGCCAGGCCCAACATTCTATGATTGCCAAAGCTGAGGGTCCGGGGCAGAGTTCTTCCTGTATTCCTGAGAATTCCTGGCTCCCAATTCATAGCCTCTATGTGTTGCTACCACTGCTACCCAGACCACACAGCCAGCCCCACTTTCATGGATTATGCCAAGATGCTTCCCAGAAGGCAGCTTTAATTACATAGTCACTTAGCACAGAAGAGCACAGAACTTTCCAAAATGGAGCCATAGGCCACTTATGTCAGGATCACCTGGATGTTTCTTAAAAATGAAGTTTCCTGTACTATTCCAGGGCAACAAAGCCAGACTGTCTGGGGAGGGGCTTGGAGAATGTGCCTGGTAAACTTTTCCCCAGACACTTTTAAATAGCACAGTTTAAAGAACCCACATGCGTGTGAGCCTTACCTCTGAGACATAGGCACTCTGTAAGCAGAGGCAGATTGCTCAGTCCCTGAACTGGAAAACAGAGATACTCTGTAACATACATTTGTGGTTGTAAATAAATGAGTCGCATGAGTAGTCCCTGGCCTGCTCTCATACCTGCCACAGAGGACAGAGTTGGGGCTCAACACTCCCTTATATCCCAATTCTCACTCCCTTTTGGATTCTTCTAACTCTTGACGCTCCCTACAGCTGCTCCAAACTCTGGTTTCAGATCACTGCTTCCCAGAGAAGGTAAGGCAGTCGAGGCTAATCAGAGACAGGGAATGCACAAGAAGAAAGACAGGAAGGGAGGACATAAGGGATGGAAAAAAAAAAGAGGAGAGGAGAGGAAAGAAGGAAGGGAGGAAGGTCATTTCTGAATAGCACCAAACTGAGACATGTCTTCCTCTGGGAGCCCAGGGCTTAGCATACTGCATGGATCCCCAAGGGGCAAAATTTTCACCTCCAAAAGGGTTTCCAGCAGCTTTCGTCTCTGCCTCCCCAGCCTTTTCCTCCTGGAGCAGGACTTCCCACTGGGTCAGCTGATCCTTGCCACCCACCAGCGGAGCAACCAGCCTGGGCCCATAAATAACCATTCTTTGTTCCCCATGACCAGGCTGTATGGGGCTCCAGCCATTGCTGTTAGCTATAGCACAGGCTCTTTGGGTGAGGAGGAGCCTGCAGACAGCTGGGTGAGGTCAGTTCACAGGCTGGAGGCGGCACCCCCAGCCTTGGTTAATTATGCTAAATTAGCGAGTGCTGGTTCCTCTCGCTGCAGTGTGATAACCTGAGGGAGACATCGGTGGTTATGATGATTCCACAGGCTGCATGTCACTCATTCCCCACAGTGCTGAACTAATTAAACTAGCAATGCCTTACCCGGTGCTAGGAAGAAGTAATGGCACAAATGTGACTAGACCCTCCCTCCAGTGAGCTAAACCCCAAAAACCTAGAAAAGAACCTAAAAATAGCTTGAAACATGTTGAACTCCAATACCATGCCTCACAGCTCAGAGCCTAGAATGGAAATCTCTGGGAGTCATTGCCTTTGATCTTAAATGTTAAGTCTCTGCCTCTGTCTCTCAGCCTCTCCATCTTGATGAGAGCCCATGGCAGTCCTTCCCAACTTGACTCTGTTGATCTCCATTCAAGGCATAGCAAGCTTTAATCTAGAGAATAGTTACATGAAATGCCAAATGCAATCAGAGCTAATTATGAACTTACACCAAGTATCTACCACTATAATGACCAAAGAAGTGTATGGTGACCCTCCTGATTCTTTTAGAAAGAATAAAGCAAAAGCAACACCTAAGCATGATATGAAGAAATCAGTGCATGTCACACACTAGGTCTAAAGTGAAGGATATGGCGTTGAATGGTTGAAATGGGCTAACATGATCTCAGAGATCCTTTCCAATATTAAATTTGTATTTCCCATGGAGGACTGACTCTATTAAAAAAAACCCTCTTTGGCTTGCTGTCAGCTGGTTTAGGTTTCCTGCTTTAGGTTTACTTTCAAGTTCAGAGCATGTACTTTCCCTCAGGTCTAGTGTCTGGGCAGGTCTTTCAATGCCATCATGGAAGCCAGCTATTAATCCTTGGTATTACCCCAGGATGATATGGCCTGGAGCAGCTTCTCAGTGCTGCTGGGTGGTGATGGTGATGGTGGTGGTGGTGATGGTGGTGGTGGTGGTGGTGGTGGTGGTGGTGGTGTGCCCTCACCCCCTTGGCTCTTGGCTCACACGCCAGGGTCTTCACTGATGTTCACAGGCTGTATTCGACTGTGTGGTGACCTCTTTGAAGAATGTCTTCAACATACTCATTGTCTACAAGCTCTTCATGTTCATCTTTGCTGTCATCGCAGTTCAGCTCTTCAAGGGAAAGTTCTTTTACTGCACAGACAGCTCCAAGGACACAGAGAAGGAATGCATGTAAGTGCCACTAGCACATAGTTTTTGCTATGTGAATGTCTCTCCATCCTCCACAGGTCATCTCTTCTTTCTCTCTCATCTCTGCTCTCCTTTCAGTAGAAAGACAAAATAGAGAGTTGGAAAACTTTTCTCAAGCACCTTTTGTATGTCAGATATGGAGGGATACGTTCCGTGTTGAGCTTTTCATTTTATGTTCTTAGAAAAACCTACAGAGATGGGTTTTATTTGTGTTTTATAAATGTGGAAGCTGAAGTGCAAAGATGAAGTGACCAAAGGTGGCACATCAACTAGTGAGCTCAGGATTTAATCCCACATCTGTTGGACATCTGTACAGAAGGCATTATTACCCCATTCTTGATGTCTATAAAATCCCCCAATTCTTCATTGAGCTATAGGGAAATGGCCCAATTCCATTTTCACTTTGGTTTCAGAGGCAACTATGTAGACCATGAGAAAAATAAGATGGAGGTGAAGGGCCGAGAATGGAAGCGCCATGAATTCCACTATGACAACATCATCTGGGCTCTGCTCACCCTCTTCACAGTCTCCACAGGAGAAGGATGGCCTCAGTAAGTGATGGGTTGAAGTTGGTACCCTTGTCTGTGCATTGAGGTAGGATCATGTGGATACCTGGAGAAGTTGATTCAAGATGAACAAGACTAACTGCTTTGTTATCATACCAGGGAAGTCAATGGTGAAGAGTAGGTGAGACTAGCAGAAGACAGTATAGGTGAAAATCCTTCAAGCAAAACTGGAGATAGGGAAGACAGAGTCAAGGAAATATTTGAAACTCTTAATGTTTTAGCCAGCTATCAAGAACTTAAATGAAACCTGATTCCTCTAGAATAAATGAGTTCTTCAACAGCTTTCTCCCCCTTGAGAGTCCCCAAGAGATATTTCATACAGATATGCCCAGGTTGGCCCTGTACCAGAGAGCCTGAAGATGGAGCGGTAGGAAAAATCCAGAGACACGCTTTCTGTGATTATGTCCCTTAGGAAGAATGTGGGTTCTTGTACCACCTGTAGCTGGAGGCTGGTTTTGCAGAGACTTGCCAATGCATAAGGTACCAGTTAGTGGAACATTTTACTGTAGTTGTCAGCAAAATGTCAAATGGCCATCCAGTAGTTTCTTCGCATCAAATATGACCGTTTAAACTATACAACGTAACATCACGCTATTGCTTGGAAGTTAATGCACATGAGAAAAGGGCTAGCTTGGGGTGCCAATGGGTTCTCACCAATTTGGCTATAAACTCTCCAAATTCCTATGGGATCTGCATAGTCGAGGAAGTCTATTAAAAAGCCCACCATAGATGGCACCTCCTCTAATGAAGCCAAGACTGTCATCTACCTTCTGTGCCTGTAGGGTTCTGCAGCATTCTGTAGATGTGACGGAAGAAGACCGGGGCCCAAGCCGCAGCAACCGCATGGAGATGTCTATCTTTTACGTGGTCTACTTTGTGGTCTTCCCTTTCTTCTTTGTCAATATCTTCGTGGCTCTCATCATCATCACGTTCCAGGAGCAAGGAGACAAGATGATGGAGGAGTGCAGCCTGGAGAAGAATGAGGTAATAAGTGGTCTCTCCTGTGGGAAGGGACAGCAGAAGCTGCAGAAAGTACCTGGGACCAGCAGGGTTAGGAAGAGACTGTACTGCCTGCCTTCATTATGGAAGAGGGGCACATTACTTATTTAATAACATTCTGAGCACTGCTCTGTTGAAAGCCTAGGTGTGAGATTCAGAGGACTGGAAGTTAAGTCAGGTATTGAAGATGCAGGTGCTATTTCTGTGTGTGATCACCTAGAAGGAAAAGATTTTAACGTTAAGGTATTTGCTTACTTGACTGAGCCTCATGACAAGTATTGTCTCTAAAGGAATTGAGCTATATCTCCTCACAGTTTCTCCAGTAACAAGCATGGTTTTGGCATTTTCGAGGGTTTCAAAGTTGGGTTTGTTCCTGTTGTTGAACAATGGAACTGATCTAGAAACTCTTAGGGCCTATTGGAGGATCAGATAGGCAAATACAGGTTGAAAACTCTGTAATCCAAAAAATACAAAAATCTCTAAAATCCCCAATTTTTTGTATCTACACTGTGCCCCCAGTGTATTTAAATATGACACAAGATTGCGTTCAGAAACAAAGGAGGAGGCTGCAATGCTTGGTAAGAAATGTATGCATTATCCTGCCCATGTAATTGTAACCCCTCTGTACAGTATGTTCTCAAATAAAATAAAATAAAATTTAAAAAAAAAAAAAAAAAGATTGCGTTCAGGCTATGTGAATGTGATGTATATGAAATAGAAATGAGTTTTGTGTTGGGGCTCATCATCACTATATCTTAGGTATATGTAAATATTCCAAATCCAGAAAAAATAACCTGAACTCTCAAATACCTCTGGTTTCATCCATTTTTGGATGAAAGATTTTCATGATGTAGATATATAGCTCTGACTAACAAGGTCAGGAGAGTATTCTTGCCTAAGTACTTTCAAATGGACTTCATTAATAACCACTAAGTCCTTACCTTATATGACAAAATGTTTCCAGCTCTGCATTCTTACTTAGGATAACATCTTGCCTATAGTTTTGTTCAGACGATCCCTGTTGCCATATTAACAACTTCTATATAGCTCCTCCCATTTGTCCCTATACTGTCTTCTTCTAATGATCTAACCACCCCTCACTGTTCAAGGTGTAGGAAACTTGAACTTACACTAATAACTGTGACTTTTCTACAGCGGGCGTGCATCGACTTTGCCATCAGTGCCAAACCTCTCACCCGCTACATGCCACAGAACAGGCACACCTTCCAGTACCGTGTGTGGCACTTTGTGGTTTCTCCATCCTTTGAGTACACCATCATGGCCATGATCGCTTTGAACACTGTCGTGCTGATGATGAAGGTGAGAGGAGGGTGAGCCCTGTAGAAAACTCAGGAAAGCCTTCTAATCTTCTAGGTCATCACTTTTGCATATGCCTCCATCCTGAACTCTCTGCTCTGCTCTTATTCAACAGCCCAATCCTTTTGGACTTCTGGGGTCCATTGGATCAAATGCACTAAAATGTAATAGGAGTTCAGGAGATTTCTTATGGTGATGAGATTCTTCTGCCTTTGACAGGGAAGAATGATGTTCTTTAGATATAGAGATATCATACTAAAGGACTGTTGAAACCAAATGCCAGTGTGATTGTATTTAATGCTGAATTGGTGACATATAGTACTCTGAAAGATGTTTTTACCCTGCCCTCTAGGTAGACTGGTTGTTTTGCTATTAAGCAGTTGGTAAGGGTCAAGGGTCTGTATTTTATTTTGTTTTTCTTTGTAGGATATCTAATTCTCCTCTTGCACCATGCACCTAAGTGTCCCACAAGATCAGGTTGAGAGATGGCTAGCCTTGGTGACACACATTTCTCCCTCTTGAACTATGGATTTATATTTTTTCTTTTCCTTGCAGTACTATTCTGCTCCATGTACCTATGAACTGGCACTGAAGTACCTGAATATCGCCTTTACCATGGTGTTTTCCCTGGAATGTGTTCTAAAGGTCATCGCATTTGGCTTCTTGGTATGTCACTGAATCTGTATCAGCACTAGTCTGTCTTCTCTTCTTTTGGGGTACATTCCTGGCTTTGTTGGAAGGGGGTGGTGACTGCTGTTCCAGAATGATTCACACACCTGCCTACCTGATTAGGTGAGCTTCTGTGAATGCTCTGTTGAGCATACTGCCCCAACATCGGATGAGGGGGTAGAGGATGTAGAGAATGGGTGAAGGAAACCACCTGTATGGCTCAATACCCCCTAACCATTGACTCTAGTCCTGTCAAATTCTGTCAGCAGTGGAGGAGGGGGTTAGGCATTGGGTTTTATATGAATTGTGACTTATGAGTAAAAGAGCAAAACAAAGATTGCACTAATAAACTTTGAGTGCTTATTTATATGTTAAAGGTATAAGAGTTTTATGGCTCAAATGGTCCCTCATAGTTTCAAACATAGCAAATAATAAACTCAGTCTTCCTTCCATTAATACCATGAACAGTATTTCTGCCAGTGAAAATAAATGTTTATTACTTATGCTTTAAAAGGCCAATGACCTTTAAGGGTATGTGTGTAGGTGGGGAGAGGATTCTGGGATTGGATTTGGGAGAGACAGGGAAGAATTTTTCTGGCATGAGTTCTCATTTTACTTCTCAGCTGCTAATTATAATTGTTGGGAAAATTCTTGCATCTGTTCTCAAGGGTGTTGAAGAGAATTTGGCCCTTTGTTATAGAGTCCTATAAACAAAACAATCTTTTCTGGCGTCTTCCCTCTTGCTTCAGTGTGTGCTGTGAGGTCAGAGGGTAGCAGAGAAACCCACTTGACAGCTGCTTCACACTTATTTAGCGTGTAAGCTGCCATTTCAAATCGCATATGTGTGTGGCTTTCCCCGAGAGGAGAAGTAGCGTGGCTGCTAATCTGAATAAGTGTATGTTTGGTAGCAGCTCTTACCCAGACTCCAGGCTGGGTTGCTGATTGTCAGTGTTGCTTGTGGGGTTGCTTTCCATCTCTTTCTGATCCTGTGAAGAACCATTAATTTGATCATTTGGGGTGGAGAGATGAAAGGAACTCATTGCAGGGGGCTGCCCTGTGGCTTGCTTGACTCCCTTTTGAGTGTTTTGAGACTTGGGGAAACGAAAAGGTAAAAAGAAACAACCACCAACGAAGATGCCTTTATAAAATGGTCTAGGCTAGAGAACAGTGACCTGAGAGGAACAACCAGTGCCACAACAAGGAAGTCTTTCTCTGCATCTTGATGACTTCCATGTGGTCTACTGATATTTTCTATGACTTGGTCCCCAATGATGTGTTTAATTAGGGTTGTGAATACACACTTAAAGGCTTACCTAGAGGATTGGACCCTGAGGCTTGTCTCCTTCCTACTCTCACCCTGTGTTTTCATTCAGAGTAGACAAGGTACCACTGCATTGATACAGCATCCTGGGTTTTTTTTTCAGAATTACCCAAGGTTATAACCATGTCAGCAGAGCTCCTTAATGACTGAAATAGGCATTGATGTATCATCATTTCTGACATCACTAATGTTGTTTTAAAGGAGAGAACTTAAGTTAGCAAAATTGTACAGGTTTTTTTGTTGGTGGTGGTCATGGGGCCTGAACTCTGGGCCTGAGCACTGCCCGCAGCTCTTCAGTTCAAGGTTAGCGCCCTACCACTTAAGGCACAGCACCACTTCCAGCTTTTTTTCTGATTATGCAGTTCTGAAGAATCAAACCCAGGGCTTCATGCATGCAAGACAAGCACTCTACCACTGAGCCAACTTTCCAGCCCCAATTGTACAGCTTTTTGCTGGTCATAGAGTTGGACAAGAAAGAGGGAAAGAAGTAATATGTACTGTGTCACCTCTTATGTGCAACATGCTAAACATATTCATGTATCTTTGTACCAATGATTTTGGTGGATGAACTAGAGATCAGAGAAGTTGAATGTTTTGCCCAGCATTGGGAAAAGGCAGATTTATGATTTAGAACTTGATCTGATTTCAGAGTTCAAAAACTCTAGTATGTACAGTAGTTTCTCTTTATCTGCCATGCCTACATTCCAAAATACTGACTCTGTGAGTAGTAATGAACTCTCTCTCCCTCTCCCTCTCCCTGTCTCTCTCTGTCTCTCTCTGTCTCTCTCTCTCTATATATATATGTATGCTCATGTATCACTAGATGATGGAACTAGTTCTCAGAAGCACAGTGTGAACATCACAGAGTGTATTTACACAAAGTATAATAGCTACAACATCACTAGGCAATAGCTTCATATGGGTCTGCAATTATATATATGATCTGTCATGGATAGTAACATTATGTGGTGCATGTCTTATCCTGGAGTTTTTCCTATTGGATTGAGAACTATCACATTGTCACTTAAAAGAAGCACTTCACAGCTGATTCTCTTCAACGTTCTGAGTTGTCAGCATTACTGCTTGCGTGCTTTGGGGGTCACTAAGTAAAAGAAGAGTTGTTGAACACCATCATTGTGATTAATGGATGGGTGGTGTATTCAGAGTAGATACACTGGACAAAGTGGGAAGTGATTCACATCCTGGCTGGGACAGTGTAACATTTCATAATGCTACTCAGAATGCTGTGCAAATTAAGACATGGGTTGTTTTGGAATTTTTCATTTATATTTTTGGACCACAAGTAACTGAAATTATGCAAGGTAAAAACCCAGATAAGTGGGAGTACTGCATTATACTGTGCCATTTTGTAGTGCACTATGCCAATTTATATTGTAAGGCATCCTCACCTAGAACCCAAGGCTGCTAGTCTCTAGGACCTATACATATGAATGGAGAATTGAGAATGTTACCTTGGTTGGAGAATAGGAGAACCCAATTGAAAAGGTCAAGACTCGACATTGGTTCCACCAGTGATGAGCTAAGTACTCCGCTGAAAAATGAGCTTCCTGAGGAAGTTGTATGGATCAGTTTCTCTCCATGCCTGGGAAGTCTGCAGAACTTTGGAATCTAAGTCTTGGTTGTCTCATATAGAAAGTGAGAATAACAATAGCTGCCTTACAGTCTTAGATATATGGGCACTTATGAAATGTAACTTCTCTCTCAGCCCATTTCTCTGTTCTCTCTACTGTATATCTTATTTCATATCTTCTTATTTCACTACTCTGGCCAACCCTTCTATTCAGTACTTTATAAACACATAGGATTTATCACTACCTACTTAGAAGACCCATGAGAAGAATATATGAGTTGAACAAGTGCCAAGACTCTGGAACCTAGAGTAGGGAGGGACCCAGTGATGCATTGTGAGGTTCGGACAAGGTATACTGAGGACCTATACTGCTCTGAACAAGCCAGGAGCAAGCAAGTGACCCATTTGAAGACTTCAGGGTACCAGTGTAAGAATGGTGGTCTCAAGGTCTGTGTTCATCTGAGTGTAGGAGGTGGGTACATCATCATACTTTCTGATTAAGTGGAGTATTAACCAGTTGGTGGATTTCCAGGTCCTTAAAAATCTTCTAACTCCTTCAACCTGCTTATTTCATTAATGGCTTTCTTGGGTTTTTGTTTGGCCTTGGCTTTAATGTAGTTATACCTCCTTGAAGTGGGAAGTGATCAAGTGGGAAAAGAGAAGTCTATTCATCTTACTGTCAATCACTGTTTGGTTTGGAAAGACTCAATGATGATACTTTTTGGCATGTCAGTGACCTTTAATCTCTTACAGTTTGTGCAAATTCTATAGATAACTGAAACTCAGAACTGTATTTTATAGGGTCACTTGGTACAATGTAGATAGTTGAAATGTTAAAAGTTGTATGAGGGTCATGATTTCACAGGTGGGTATTTCTCTAAGCACAGTCTACAATCTTCGTTAAACATGTAGAGCTTTTTATTTGTCAATCATACCTCAGTAAAGTAGTTTTAAAATCTCCTTCTTGTGGGATTTTTAAGTGACAGTTTCGAAAACAAGGTCCTCAAATAGTGATGGAACTACTTTCCAAAATGAAAAACTTCCCAAATTAGGAAAGGAGAAA
This sequence comes from Dipodomys spectabilis, assembly GCF_019054845.1. Classification (NCBI taxonomy): domain Eukaryota; kingdom Metazoa; phylum Chordata; class Mammalia; order Rodentia; family Heteromyidae; genus Dipodomys; species Dipodomys spectabilis. Next base: position 13,234,228 of record NW_024870696.1, on the reverse strand, counting down.
TAGAATTTCTGGTTAGAAATGGGAAACTGAAGCCAAAGTTAGAATGAACTTGTGCATGAATTGACAAGTTTTAATTCCAAGTGACTAAATTATGTAATAAAAGATGCCTTTTCTTTTCTTTCCCTTGTGTTTCCCCTCTTTTCTCTTTTTTAATGTTCCTGTGACTGAAATGATTTGGCAGAACTACTTCCGAGATACGTGGAATATCTTTGATTTTATCACAGTGATAGGCAGTATTACAGAAATTATCCTGACAGACAGCAAGGTGAGTGGGTCATTAAATCCTTGTCTTAAAGTCTGGCTATGGAGTAGCATTGTTTTAAACGACAACAAAAAAACAACAACAAAAAAACTTACGTAATCAATCCACCAAACCCTCTTAAGTGTTGGGAGTTCACATTCTGATTTCTGAGCCTTAGCCAGTGCATACAAACTCTCAAGTAGTACTGGGTCTCCTATATGGCTTTTCTTGATTTGTATGACTCAACTAGCAGTGTCTAAATAGAATGGAAAGTGGAATAGAAGCTAGTATGTACAGTGCTCTGCTAGCATGTCAGAAGTGGTACAGTCCTCAGATGGGAATTGTTTCCTAAATTTGTTCATCCAGAACAAGACTTGAGCAACTCATTATAACCCTCTGACTATTGAAGAGCCATGTTCTCCTCATTTACTAGCTCTGCTCTTTTGCCATCTAGTTGCAGACTTCAGACTACTTAGTAGAGACAAGGGAGGCCAGGTTTGTCTCCTATTGCTGAGTTGCTTCCCCTGCTCTCCTACTTAGCAATAGAGGGCAGGTCTGGGAAGTACAGAGATGGGCTCACTGATCTGCCCATCAGCTGGAGTTGGGGGTAAACAAAGAAAGCCAGCGATTGTGTTCTACTTTGTGACCTGAAAGGGGAATAAATATGCAAAACTGGTGTATGGATTTTGCTAAATGACTGATGTCACTATGTATGTATGTGTTTCTTTTGGTCTACCAGCTGGTGAACACCAGTGGCTTCAACATGAGCTTTCTGAAGCTCTTCCGAGCTGCCCGCCTCATAAAACTTCTTCGGCAGGGCTACACCATCCGTATTTTACTTTGGACGTTTGTGCAGTCCTTCAAGGTAAGGAAGTCTCTGAGGATTGATGTGGTACTGTCAGACTGAACCGTGTAGCCAGGCAACAACGTGGACCAGTATCAGTATTTCAATTTATTCACTTCAGGAAAAGTGAGACTGGCAAAATGGGAAGCGTTCAGTAAATATAGGTAAATATAGTAGTTCTTAGGTATAGCACAGCTTTGTTAGACAGTGATTAACTCAGGTCTTGTTTTTGAAAAGCATCTGACCAGGCATGGGTGACCCACACCTTTAATCTCAGCGACACAGGAAGCTGAGATCTGAGGATTATGGTTCAAAGCCAGTTCAGGCAGGAAAGGCCCTGAGACTCTTATCTCCAATGAACCACCTGAAAACCAGAAATGGAACCATGGCCCAAGTGGTAGAGTGCTAGCTTTGAGCAAAAATGCTCAGGGACAGTGCTCAGGCCCTGAGTTCAAACTCCATGACCAAAAAAACAGTGTGTGGGTGGGGAAGAGCATCTGAACTTGGTTACTTCTGTCTTCTTTCAGAGCACTGAGGTGCTTTTTGAAATGCTCTCCTTCCTTAGATAGTCCAAATTTCCCTGAGTAATCTGACTCATGCAAAGAACTAACCACTTTGCCAAGGACTTGTCAATTATCTTACTTAATATTTGGAAGAGAATATGAGAGGTGGTATTGGAGCTCAACTCAAGCCCTATGGTTGCTAGGCAGGTGCTCTACCACCTGAGCATGTCCTCAGTTCTTCTTGCTTATTTCTTGAATATGGTCTTGCTTTTTGCTTGGACAGGCCTGGATTGCGATCCTCTCCATTTTAGCTTTCTAAGTAGCAAGGATGACAGATGTGAGCATGGCCTTAATGTTTCAGAGCACTTCTTGATTTATGTGTCAAAGCAAAGATAATTCCTACTCAGTCCTGTGTCTTTATTGGTACATCTCTGATTGTAAGGATGTAAGGAGTATGTGGTATGCTAATAGTGACTTCTGTGTCCTACAAATAAAAATAGGAATAATGGGACAAATTAATTCAAGGAGTTTCTTGAAAACACACTCATGTGACCATTCAGAGGTGGAAGTATAATAAATATAAGCTGAAAATTGATACTGGAGACTCGATTCAATGACAAAGACTTCTAGTAAAAAAAATTTTCTAGTTATAATGGATCAACTTATATCCTTATTTCAGCATTTTGTTATTTCCCTTCCCCTCCCCAAATTAGAAAAATGTATATGCAAGGTGCAGGGCACCAGAATCAAATACAGTGAAAACAGGGGTTATACCATGGGGAAGAACATATTTAAATATATTTGAAGTCTAGAAAATATCATAAATTAATTGTTTTCAATGTTTTGGAGGTCTCCCTAAGTGGTGTTCAACTGCCATTTCCTTTTGCGTATAAAAATATTTTTCAGTGAACAAGTTTAAAAATAAATTTGAGGAAAATAAGTGATCCAGAGATGAGAAATCATGGACTAGCTGAATTGTCTTCCTTACTTTATGTATGCATTTAATATTTAAGAAATTAAACTAAAGAATGCAAGCCTGTGAGTTCACAGTCTTCATTTGGAACGGGAGTTTGCCCTACACCATTGTAACTGATTTACAGCTTCATCAGGGCCTTGGAGTCTGAGCTGTGAGACCTATTGGAAGGATGTTGAGGCTTCCAGGTGCAACCTTGCCAGTTTTGCTCCATTCAGAGTAGTTGTTTGACATGATATCTCCCACTGAGGCTTCAACTCAATGAAAACTATTTTTCCAAAATTACATGACAGGAGAAAAAAATCTTAAAACCTTAGCAAGAATTTGCCACCTGAGCCTCAGGTAAATTCCGAATCAAAATGACAAGATGCTTTTAAAGCTGTTTTTCATTCTGTGGGGACTGCCCAACAAGCTTCAGTTGTTAGTGAGTCTCTGAAGAAATATGTGTCATCCTGCCATATTATCACAATCACTACATCTTTGTGAAACTCTGCTACTGAGGTTAAAGAGAGAAATGTCAAAATCTGATGGCCAAATGGTTGGCTTATTCTAGTGAATACTGCAGCGAAATGGGAAGTCAGGTGAATCTGGCTCAAGGTGCTGTTATTCCAGGTGGGCATCTCCTTCTCAGGACAGTTCTGGGATACAGTATAGAAAATCCCTTAAAGTCAGATTGACAGTAGCTGCTTCTGCAAATGCACAGAGCCACACAAAATAAAGAGCATTACCACTCCCTATGCCTGTCCCAGTACAGCCATGGGTATCATCCAATTCTTCTAACTCCTGCCCTGTTCCCCTTATGTGGTAGTGTTGGTGGCATGATAAGATAACACATGAAATTTGGTCTTCTCCTTTAAGCTGGGAATAGGAAAGATGAACTGGACTAGAGACTTACTAGTAGGCCAGGTAGAACAAGGACAGGAACAAATACAGAAGGCACCAGCATTCCTTGTCTCAAGAAACCTTGTTTTCTTACTCTCAGCCCTTCGCAGTGGGGACTTCCCATGCTCCTCAGAAATGCAGCCCTTCCTTTCTTTAATTCTTAGGAATCAGCACTTCCTTGGAAGAGGGGATTCTCCCACCAGCTTTCAGTGGCATTTAAAATTTGTCAAGTAGTAGTTTCACGGGGCTCTCCATTTCATTAGCTCTGTTGATAAGCTTTGCTTTGCTTCAACCATCTGAAAGCTCTTGGTTGGTTCCCTGGGGTTCATGTTGTATAGACTCAGGACAGAGATACATAGAAGTACTGGCTGCCAGGAAGCTTACTGGATGGTGAAGAAAAGGGACCTCCATGTTAGCACTTAGATTATCCCCAGGTATAATGACCCATCTTGACCCCAAATCCTGCAATGTCTGTATACTCCCCTCCACACCCAGTCACCAAAGCAGCTTCCTGCCTTCTGTCACTTTCACTTGCCTCTACCCTCCTATTGAATACTAACAGGAAGCATGCACAATGTTCTCTGCCTCATGGCTTCATGGCAATGTTTTGTGGTAGTTAGCATTTAGCAGGCTTTGAGGAATTTTAGGTGAAACAGAATGCAACATCAGTTGGCTTAAGCATTGGAAAATGATGGTTCCTCAAAAGATAAAAGAACCTTCAAGGAATGACCTGAGATCCTAGACCCGCTTTACTTCTGGATTCTATACAATGGACTCCATGATGGAGTGGGAAAGAGAAATACTGAGATTTGGAAGCCCAGGCTGGATATTGCTATATCATTTGGATAAGAATTACTCAGATTATTCATCTTTAGCTACTCAGATTATTCATCTTTAGCCAAGTCAGGCAAATCCCAATCCCAGGAGATTTGCTTAGTTCTCTTTTAGATATAGACTTGACTTCAGGATGAGCCATCTTCTTCCCCACAAAGGTAAATAAGGTAAAGTACACATCTCACTAGGACCAACTGTTTATCCATCTGTCAGAGGATTTGAGCATCTACAAAAGAATTTCACCAAGGAAGGGGTAACAATGCTCAATAGGAAATGTACTCATTACCATACTCAGGTAACTGTAACCCCTCTCTACAGTATCTTTACAATAATAAATCTATATTTTAAAAAAAGAATTTCCCCTAGGAGTAAGAGAATCCCAGTCCTCTGTTTGACTTAGCTTCATGACAAGAATTTCTGTCCTGCCAATGAGTACAGGTTGACCATGGACACTGCCTACACCTTTGATGAACGATTATCTCTGCTTTTCTTCTAGGCCCTCCCCTATGTCTGCCTTCTGATTGCCATGCTCTTCTTCATTTATGCCATCATTGGAATGCAGGTGAGCAGGCACGTCATGCACCTGGGGGGATATTTGTTGTTTGTATTATCTCTGGTTTGGCAATATGAATATGCAGGAATATGTGTGCTTGAACCACTACTGGCCTAAGGATGATCCCCAGAGGTCTTATTGCAGTGACCTTGGAAATTTCAAGTTGTTCTTCAGGCATATGTGGTGGTCTGCTATGAGAGCTTCATCTGAGGTTGGCAGATGATGTGCTGCTTTACAAGCAGCTGGACTTCTGTGGCCTCAATAACAAGGCTAAAGCAAAGGGGCACCATTTTTTCTTAGCCAGAGAGATCCACAAGGAGATTATGATCTAGTTCTCCGAATTTGGATCTTGGTATTTGAATTTGTGCACTCAGTCAGATACATTATTTTTTGCCAGTTCTGGGGCTTGAACTCAGGGCCTTGACACTGTCCCTGAGCTTCTTTTTGCTCAAGGCTAGCACTCTACCACTTGAGACACAGTGCCACTTGTGGCTTTTTCTGTTTATGTGGTACTGAGGAATCAAACCCAGGGCTTCATGCATGCTAGGCAAGCACTCTACCACAAAGCCACATTCCCAGCCCCCATATACAGTTTTTTTAGGACAGGCTTGTTTCAGAAAGACTCGCTTACTGGTTAGGAGATAGCTCAACTAAACTCAGTAAAGAACTTGAGCTGACAATCTCCTACAGCCAGTCTGGCTACCTCTGGACTTCTAGCTGCATTCTCAGTGGTGTTTGCCACCTGAAGCCAGGCTTCTTCTCCCAAGCATTGTGTGTTAATAGCCCTTTTCTAGAGCATCACTGTAGGATCTCTTCTTTTTGTTCTTCTGTCTTGCCTGTACTTCTTAGTTTCATTTCTTCTAACTCTATTACTGGAGAGTTTTGTTCTCTCAAAATACAATAGAATGTCAAACATCAAAATATATGACTTGGTGAAAAGTATTAAGCTCTCCTTCTGGGGATCTTCCAAAGGAGAGATAATGATGCTCTCAGAGATATTAGAAATATGATCCCCACTAAGGCTTACGACTGGCTTCATAGCTTCTACTAACTCCCTAAAATTTGATCCTAGAATTTAAATATTCTTAATAGTCTGTGGTGGTACTGGAGTTTACTAGTCAAGGGCTCTACCACTTGAGCTGTGCATGCCACCATCCCTTAGAATTTAAATATTCTTGAACAGTGAAATGAAAACTTGATTTGGCCATGTTTACAATGCCTCTTACACCCTTTTCCATCTTTAAGCAAAGTAAAATAGAATAACATCATCTCCAATTTTAATCTACTATTCATAACACTACCACTAATAATAGTGATAATGCTATTTGCCATTGTGTGAATTTCTTGGTATGCCAGACATAGCGTAAAATACATGTGAAATATGCATATGTGTAACAAATATGCATATATAGAAAGTACAAGGGCAAGTTAAATGACCAGTGTATTCAGGAGTAGTGTAGAAGTATTTCCAGATGAGCATCATTGTCTCCCTCGGTATTTACATAGTTAAGAAGCCTTTAGCATGCCAAGAGTAGATTTAAACTGTGTTCTGTTTATTCCACAGTCCATTTGTGTGTGTGTGTGTGTGTGTGTGTGTGCACGCGTGCGTGCACACACGCATGCTGATTTCCAGTACTGAGGCTTGGACTCAGGGCCTGGGTGCTGCCTCTTAGCCTTTTAATTCAAGGCTGGTACTCTATCATACCACTTGAACTTCAGCTCCACATCTACCTTTTTGCTGGGCAATTGGAGATAAGAATTTCATGGATTTTTCTGACCTGGAGTGATTCTCAGATCTCAGCCTCCTGAGTAGCTAGGATTACAGGTATAAGCCACTGGCACTTGGCCAGTCCATTTTTATTAACTCTATAATATCTCTTTTCCCAAAAGATAAATCCAAGTATTTCTTTGGTTATTTAGTGGGAGATGGAGCCTACTCAATTATGAGATTATGATCTTCCATCCCACAGAGACATGAGAGGAGCCACTTCACTTCCACTGTAACTTATCTTTAGTTGGCCATCCTCATCCTGGATCATGACTTCATGGCAAAGATCACCATGCACATATCATTCACAAACCTGCACTTGTTACTACTGAAATGGTATCCAGCCAGGCATTGTAAACCTAGCTATGCAGGAGACTATGATCTGAGGATCATGGTTCAAAGCCAGCCCAAGCAGGAATGTCCATGAGACTCTTATCTCCAATTAACTACCAGAAATCTGGAAAAGACGATGTGGTTCAAGTGGTAGAGTGCTAGCCTTGAACTGAAGAGCTCATAGACAGAGCCCAGGCCCAGAGTTCAATCCTCATGACCGACAAAAAAAGAAGAAGAAAAAGAAATAATAGTCACCACAAATCAGAGATAATGATACAAATACAAAGACAAAAACAGTAGGACATAAGCTTTTGGAAAGACATAAATAATAATCAGATGTATCTATAAAAAGAACTATTACTCCGTATTTTTCCCATTTCCTGGAATTCGTTTCAATAAATAGTATTTTATATGATCAGAGGCATTGCATCTTTGTGCTCTTCCCATCTAAGAGTATCCTCCTTTGGTCTCACTGCATAAATGCCTTGATATTTTTCAAAGGCTTCTTAGAAGAGGTATTTGGGAAAGAATTGGAGATAGGAGAAACTTTTCATAACTTGCTACTTATGAGAAGGAGCCTGTGGTTACAAGTTGTTGGAAGTAAGGCTTAATTTTTAAAAATTTTATTTTATTGTAAAGATGGTTTACAGAGGGGTTACAGTTACATGAGTAAGGTAATGAAAAGAATGTATAAAGCGATGCTATGTCGGTGTTTAAATTTTTTTAATAAAATGAGAAATTTCCTACGTAATGATTTAGAAAGAGCTGAATGGATAAGGAATGAAAAAGGGGATTCTTAAAATCCTGTGTGTTCAAAACAAAGGAGGATACTTACATTTATTTGTACTTAGAAGCACACTGGAAACCTAGGTGATCTTATTAGTAATCTATACTTTTTGTTACTCTTCACCAATAAAGAAATAAATTGCCTTCCCCCCGCCCCAAAAGTAATGAGTACATTTCTTGTCAAACATTGTTACTCCCTCCTCAACCTCAGCAATTCTACTAGCTGAAGGGCAAGTTAGTACTTCTACTTGACTTGTCAATAGTTAGCCAAACACTATCTCCTAAAATTGAGGAGTTGGTTTAGAAACCATTCCAGATCCATTCTAATTCTAAAGGTCTGTGGATTCACTTGAAGGTAGATTTAAGCCAATAATCTCACAAGACTTTCTGAACCACCCCTTTTGTTTTTCTCTCATGGGTTAGTCACAAAGACTCAGTAAAAACTAAAAATAAATGAAAAAAAATTATGCAGAACACCTTCACAATAAATATACATTTTTGACCTGAGAATTACCTTAGAAAATATTCAAATTGACTATTTGTGGCTTTGGTTATTACACATCTACTATGTAAAAAGATTTCCAAGTATCCTCCAACTAAATCGTGACTGAATGAAATCTTCAAGAAAATCAGAATCAGAATAACCAATGATGCTTTTTTGAGTGTATTAGGAGAAAGGGTCCTGTGAGTTGTGTATATGTAATGGATCAGGGCTAAATTGTGAGCAAAGAGAGTAAAAAGGAAAGAAGGAAAATGGAGACAGGAACAAGTTAAAAATGTATGAGTCTCCTTGTGGTATGTCCAGGAATAATTTTATTTCATTGCTGGGAGGTTTAAAATACAACTATTTGCCTTTTTGAGGGCCTTGTGCCTTTTATCCTTCTCTTTCCATTCTGCTGCCTAGTTTTCCACCTCCAGTCTCCCTGAGAGACAAGTAGTATTTGAGTTTTGAAAACTAGTACTGAGAACAAATTCCCAAAGCAGGTGTCAGTGGGAGTTACTTGAGCAAAATAGCTGGGGGCAGAGATTGTTCCTCAATTGCACATTCTAAAAACTGTTAGGGGAAAAATGTGTTCCATTTAGCATACATTGGATAAAACTGAAATATTTGAAATATAGGCTGGAAATTGTCTCAAAAGGCCGGGAAAGTGACCTAGGAAGTCCTTAGTTGTGCCAGCACTAATTTGTAAAATTAAATCCTGGTTCCTAAAAACATGGCTAGAAAAGCGTGCCCTTCTTACTGAGGGTCCAGGATTGACCTCAGCTTCAAATTGTACTGTCACTATTCACTATGGACAAAGATCCCTCTTTGTCACAGGAATTTACAGTGGCCACAGTCCAGCATCTGCTTATTAAACCACTCTTAGTAGCTAGTCCTACATTCTTTCATTTTCCAAGTGTCCAATTATCCTGACTGTTTCCATCCATTGTGGGGCTATGTTTCTGTTCTTCCTCATTTTTTTTTTTTTTGGTGCCAGTGGTACAGCTAAAACTCAAGACTTCATGCTCTTCTTAGATTTTTGCTCAAGGCTGGTGCACTACAACTTGGGCCGTACCTCTTCTTGAATTTGTCTGCCCAGGTTGGCTTCGAACTGGGATCTTTAGATCTCATCCTCATGAGTAGCTAGGATTATATGCATGAGTACCAACTCTAGCCCTAATTCCTTAAGGAACTTAAGGAAAAGAAAAGATGTAGGAGGAATTGTGTACCACCAGAATGACATTGTAAAAGACCTTGTTTTGTTGTGTTGTGCTTGGACCTTACTTGAATTAATCCTCTTGACAACATTGGAGCATAGAGAAGATAATTAGCCCTTCCATGTGAAGGCTAAGAGCCTGGTGTCCACCAACTCTCAGCATCTGAGTTGTCTGTTTCTTGGTCAGGCCACAGGAAGTCATGCATGTAGCTTTACCAGCCTTCTTCTGCCTGTGTACATGACTATGTGCTGGACAAGTCAGACAATTCAGCCATGCTTATTGCTTTTTCTTGTTTTTCTCCCCAAGGTGTTTGGAAATATCAAATTAGATGAGGAGAGTCACATCAACCGGCACAACAACTTCCGGAGTTTCTTTGGGTCCCTCATGTTACTCTTCAGGTACTTGTATGTCTCTAACTATTCTAGCTGGAACCCTCCTAATGGGAGGGAGAGAGTCGGTCAGTCTCTTCACCTCATTTTCCTTTGTCTATTCTGCTTCTGCTGCTCCTGGCAGATATGCAATGGAAGGGTCGGGGGAGAGGGGGACGGGGGGGGGGGGGGCGGGGGAGACAGTGCCTTTACCAAGCAACCCAATGATATCAGAAAGTTCCATCAGTATTTTTGACTCAGTAGTGAATTTGCACATTTCAACTGCAACAGTGGAAGAGGAGACAAGGAAAGTGTCCTGGAAGCTAGATTCTAAAGGGTCTGAATCCTTGGATGGCTAGTTACATTTGGTATCTTAGGGTTCACTGTTAATTTCAATTGCAACCAGCAGAGAGCCCTTGATGGAGATGTGGGGTGTGTGGAGGACAGAACCAAGGAGAGACTTCATCATCAACATTCTGCTTCTAATGGAAACAATTACTAGGTCCTTCTGGACCTAGAAGGGGCCTAGTAGGCATATGGGAAGAGGAAAGATGGGTGGTTTGAGAAGAAGCCAGAGAACAGAGTAGGATATACAGACTTTCTCCTTCTAACCCACTTGTCTTTGGGATTCAGGAGTGCTACAGGTGAGGCCTGGCAAGAGATTATGCTGTCGTGCCTTGGGGAGAAAGGCTGTGAGCCTGACACCACAGCACCATCGGGGCAGAACGAGAACGAACGCTGCGGCACTGATCTGGCCTATGTCTACTTTGTCTCCTTCATTTTCTTCTGTTCCTTCCTGGTGAGCATTATTGTGTCCTTGCTTGAGATGTGGCCTGTGCAACCTCTGATAAAGAGACAGGAGGGGATTTCTTTCGCGTGTGACACACATACACACTCAAGTCCCTGTGAAGAATTAATCCCTCCTCTAAAGAATACTTGGGGGCCATAGTGCTCCTCGGAATCCTGGACAAGTGACTTTCACTGGCTGAGAAGTCTCTGTTGCTTCCAGGGGAGGTGGGAGCAGGGATGAGGAGTCTGAGTGGAGTCCAGTGTATAGAGCTGTGAGCTTTAGGTAGACTCCATGGTTAATGGGTCAATCTTTTCTTTACTGCAGTGTCTTTTCTTTAACCAGGGCTGAGGACATTTTAACTCTCTTTAGAATATTTTATAACTGAAAAGAAAATATGTAATAGTGTTAATATAAGAAGAGCAGTGATAATATACAAGATAGTAGCCACGGTTAACAACTGGCCAGTTTGATGGTGTGAAAGCATGTGATTGAACATTAGTATATTTCAAGTAATAATCTATAGAGCACGGTCATGTGGCGAGAAGCCCAGGGTACCTTCTTTATTCTTTTTTTTTTTTTTTTTTTGAGAAAACACCAATAAAAACACCCACCGGCTTTAAGAACTTTTTACCCCAAATGTCAGATTGGCAGTAATAAAGTAAATGGATCATGTGCTACCAGATCAATAAAAATGGTGTTATTTCTGACTATTCTGGCAATCCTCAGATCAAACTTCACTAAAAATACTGCTGTTTATATAAAAATCTAAAAACATTGTTGCTGCTAAAAAATAGCTAGGCATCAATGAGTGAAATGTCATGTCCAGGCATTTCTACCTCTTTAAATTTTCAAGGGGACAGAAATTTCCCACAGTTCAGTTCTCCAGTGTGGGGGCGGACTTGTACATAGACTGCTAAATGTGGTAGATAGATAAATGTTGCAGGGCAGTGAACTAACTGGAGACTCAGGTAAAAGCTTTTGCAGTCTTGGCTTCATTGCCATGTTACCTTTGGCCAAGAGACATTCCCAGTGTTAGCTGCTTTTAAATGGGAAGAAAATATCACTTGATAGGAGGATTTTTATGCACAGTGAACTGACACACATGTGTTAAGCTACTTCCTAACAGTGTCATACATTTCATTACAATAAAAAGAGGCCAAAACAGAATCATATTCGTGAACATAAAGCATAACATAAAATGAAACTGAAAGAAAATAGAGTGATATTAATTGGAGGTTTTAGTTTATCATTCACATCTTCAGTACAGTTTAGTATACTTTCAGTGACTTGGTAACCTATCGTCAAAGAAAAACCAGTTCACAGGCAGTGATGAACTAGAAAAGATAGAAGGACATGTAGAATGTCTCTTTTTTATCTTACAGGGTTTAAGTGTTTAATAATAAATACTTAAAAGAAACCAGAAATATAACTGGAAAATTAATTAAGGACTATGAAGGTATTTTTGAAATTTTGAGATGGACGGTACTGTATAATTCACATGAACATTATTTTTAATGAGGTTATATTCAGTAGGAGACAATATGCTTTCAAATCTCAGCTTTACCTGGGACTGACTTAGTGGCCTTGGACAAGTCCACAGCTTCTCAGCTCAAACCAACCACAAAACAGAGATGATGGGCCAGGCTCTGTGCTGGAAGCTTTAGAACACATGGGAATCTGCAGTGCCTTTTTCCTAGAAGAGCTGATGGCAATTAAGCCTGTCTCACAGATAGTTAGAACAAGCACACAGCTCTCTGTTTAAGATTATAATGTGAGTCAATGCAATGTTATAAGTTTTTGTTAGCACTGGTAATCAATACCCTGAAAGGAGTATAACAGAAGTGAGTGGATCCATGGAAAGCCCTTCATCATCCAGGCAGAAATCCATGTGGCTCCAATCTCGGTGGTGGAACAACAAAAAGGCCCGGTGTTAGGACTGTCAAACCACAGCCCCTTTACCTGAAGGGTTGGTGATTCCCTCCCACACCAATGAAGCCCAGAGGGGGGGAGTTGGGCTTTTTATGGTTGCTTGGTTCTGACTCATTCTTGTGTCACCTCTAGGGAATGACCCTCACCACCCTCATGCTAAGAGAACACAAGACCTCCGGATATCCAATTGTATTTTAGGCAGTAGGGGGGAAGGAAAAAAGGACCAGCTATTGGATTGTAACCATCATCTGTGTTGCTAAGACCACAGTCCTCTCCTCCTTCTTTTTCTGTAAACCTTCCCTGCATGGTAGCATGGCCATGCACCCTGCCATTGAATCTGAGAGCCCGTAAGTGAGAGGCTCCTGTTTTCTTAGGCCTACAACCAGGTGGTCTCCCCATCAGGCAGGATTCTTTAAATAACAGTTAGATCCTTCCAAAGATTAATGGAATTTTATATGCTTATGTCCATGAGTCATGCTGGGGCAAGGCAAGCTTAAGCAAAGCTCGATATGTGGCTTGGGTACTATCACCGGAACCAGCTTTCTTGCTCTGTTTATAGACCGCATTTTCCTTTTTTTTCCATGTGAGCTTGCTTTTCAAATACCCAGCCCTACAGCTCCTAGAGGGCTCATAGCAGCAGCTTCAGACCTTACTTACATCCTCACATATTCAAAAACAACAAGGAACAACAAGTCTTTTTTATATTTTCTTAGTGCCGTTTTATGGGCTTTGGTTGAATCACCAATCACTGTGGCCCAAGGAAGTGTGATCCAATTAATAGCTGAGGTCTTGGGGTACAGGCTGGTATCCTATTGGCTCACACTCAGTGGCACTAGTCAAAGAACTGTACTTGAAATACAACCAATGGGTGTTGGGCCTAAAAGACACACAATAACAGAGTTGTTGACTCTGGTCATCAAGACCCATCGTTTCCAATTTCATGAACTCTCTAATACTGTCTTTGCTATCGTCCTGACCTCTTACTTGGTTCAGGAAGATCATAATGCCCTCATCTATAGTCCCTGCTACCCTCTGCAGTTACCAAAGGTTACTCCTGGATACCAATATCCTTTGGTCTCTCTTCTGTTTAAATGCTTTTAATTCCGATTGCCTTATAGAATATTCTAGACTGGAGATCAGAACACTGTAGTCCATGGGCCAAATCTGACTTGCCATCTGTTTTTGTATGGCCTGTGAGCGAACAATGGTTTTTTTATTCTTCAATTGTTGAGGGGGGAAAAACAAAGCATGAATAATATTTCATGACATTTGGAAATTATATGAAATTCAAATTTCAGTGTCTATAAACAAAGCTTTCTTGGAATACAGCCACACTCATTTGTATACTGTCAATGTTTTGGTGCTACAACAGAACAGCTGCATACTTGCAAGAGTTATAGAGACAGTTCGTCCCACAAAGCCCATAGGGTATGCTATTTGGTCATCTTGCTGATGTTGACCTAGACTCTTCAGTATGGTAGATAAGATGTTTCTGTGATCCTGCACTTAGCCTCAGCTGCTCTGATCTTTGTTAAAGATCCCTAGAAGGTCTTTGTGCCTATATACCTTCATATTTTCTCTCATTCATGCTTTCTCCTCTGCCCGAGATACCCTTTTCTGTGTCCTTGTGGGTTTTGGACCTGCTGTACCAAACAAGATTCAGTTCAAGAATCAACCATCTTTTCCACCTTTTTGTTGGCCCAGGGAAATTGCCTTTAGATTCCTTTCTGTCCTAACTTCTTGGCATGGGAATGGATCTCTGGAGAAACATCATCTTACCTCATATCCCTAGCATTGAATCCCTGTGTTTGGATCATACATTGCTATGTTTGGGCATAGCACAAATAACACACACGGGAAGACTGGGTTCTAGAAGCCACTTCAAACCTATGAACAACTTCCAGCTCTCACGCAGTAAGACATGGCCTTGGCTGTGAGATTTCTCACCAGTTCTCTTTTGGGCCCCTTGTGTGCACTAAGAGCAAAGGAGGCAGGCTAGAAAACTAGGCTTGGTATCTGGCTTTGACTTTCTCAGTCCTTTGAGGATATTGGAGTTGCTGCTGCTTTCTCTACTGCCTCAAGCACAATTAAGTAAATCACACAGATAATACAAGAAATAGGAAGTGGCATAGAAAAATGATAGTTCATAATGCTCATGCAGTGAAATGTACGGGAGGAATGATGACATTGCTTTAGCAAGGAATTTCATTATTTCAAACTTCTGAAGTTTTTTATATTGGCCTTTCAGCCCATTAGTTTGCTTCCAGAGCTTGTGTTAAGTTGTCCCTAACTTCTTTACTCTCCTTTGCTTTCCAGATGCTCAACCTGTTTGTGGCAGTCATCATGGACAACTTCGAGTATCTGACTCGAGATTCCTCCATCCTGGGGCCTCATCACTTGGATGAATTTGTCCGAGTTTGGGCAGAATATGATAGAGCAGCATGGTGCGTAGGTCTCTCAGCCACCCAGAGATCAAGGGCCTCTGGAGTTCTCAGGGAAGAGATTGAAATTGGAGCCACCCAAATGCTTGCCTGTTACAGAAGGAAAGGAGGCACCTCTTGGTTGTGGCTCCGGTTTTGAGCCAATCATCAAACACTTATATTCTTTGGCCTCCTTTACCCTCTCTTTCCTTCTGTGACATGCTTTACCCTTTGGGTCAGCCTCACATAGCACTCACCTCAGATTATTTGGGTTCACTCTGGCAGAAATTTCCAATAATCTCTTTCCTCTTTGACTGCCAATATTAGTGGTCTTCTTTGAGTCACCAGGTGTTTTCATAAGAGTTTTCTGGGAAATCTGGTAAGCATGGCCAGTGATAATATTTTTGGTTTCCCTCATTCCCTTCAATGAATACAATTGGAAATAACTTAGAAATTTTAAAATCCAAGTAAATTGCTCTTCCAATTGTTTCTTTAAACACTTAGGGATTGGATGACGAGAACTGGTGGGAATGATGTCTGTATTAACTTTTTCACCGTCCAGTAGTTCTACACTGGCATTTGTTTTCCCAAGCTTTAGAGCAGGGGTTAGCAAACTACTACTCATGCACTAAATTCAGCCCACACAGTCTGTTTTTGCAAAGCAAGTTTTATTGGAATAAAGCTATTGTCATTTGTATATTGCATGGCTGCTTTCATACTTTACGGAAGAATTAAATAGTATGACAGAGATGACATGGTGCTCAAATCGAAAACTGTTTACTAACAAAATATTGCTAAAAAAAAAAGTTTGCTGACTTCTGTTTCAAAGCACAAAAAGTAGCCTTTTAGCTCTCATAGCTGAGGACAGGGAAAGAACTCTGAATCACAACTTTTCTGACCCAGGACAGCTTAGCTTCTGGGTCTTCACTCACCATTCTATTCCATTCTGGGCCCCCTCCGAAAATACTACAGGAAATGTCTGTCATCCTCCACAGGAGTGGACCTTGTTGCTTCCACCTAGAGCCCCTTTATAATTTGAGCCTCTTACCCAAATCAATCTATTGAACTTGCGTTACTTGTTTTTGAGGCTGAATAGGTAAATAAAAATTCCTCTTCTCCTCTGTAATTATTTATGACTTAATATTACAGATTGTTCTAAGTCCACTCCCATTATAATTACTGAGAACCAGCTTTTCCTTCCTGGATTCACTTCCCAGTAGATACCTCTTAGAAAGGGATGGGCAGTATGGGAAGACAGCACAACCAGGATTGACTGGCTTATCAGTTGTGTGGCCTTGGATAAATCAGTTCTTTGAGTTTCCTCATCTGTCAAGAAGCAAAATGGTACCAGTTGCCTTGAATAGTGCTTTGTGAGGACAATACTACACCATGCATGTTACTATTATGATGATTGACAAGAACCCTGTGAGACTACAACTTGCACGTATGGAAAATTGGTACCTGCAGAGCATGGATGACAATGGAACTGCCTAACTACTTACCTGAGAAAAGAAAAAAAAAATCTGCTACCAAAGGAGTTTGTTGTTCATCTAGCCTATCTTTGACTCTCAGAAACTGGCTTCCTGAGGTTTCATGCTACCTTAGGATCCAGATGTCAACGTGCATTAAACATAGTCTTCCTCCCTTATTCCAGCTGTGGGTGCCAACAGTTCTATGAGAACTCATCATGTGACTCAGACATTAACCTGAGCAAAACAACAAAGGAGAACTTCTTCTGTCACTTTGAAAGGCACAACATAACTCATTTCTGGTTAAAAGTTTAATTGGTTTTCTCAATTTAAAAAAAAAAGAGAAGTGGTAGAGAACTAACAAAAGTACACAGAGCCAGTATCTTCAAATGGTGGATGGATATAGGCAGCAAAAGACATCCTAGCAATCTCCCTACTTCCTCAATATCACTGAGAAGCAAAATAAATGGACACATGGCAAATCACCTCCCTCAAGACATGAGAGACTTGAAGGTGCCAACAAACAGCTATCTAGTTTTAAACAAAGAATCAGGACCCATATCAAGAAGATGTTAGATTGAAGTTGGGACAAAGCACTAGCCTTTTGATATGGCTGCTGGCAATGATGCTCAGGTGGAGATGCTATATTTATAATTTCTAGTGGAAACCCTGCTCCATTCTAGAATGTATCTAGAATTACAGATATCCAGCCATGACGCCATTATTCTGGCCTCTCACTGGGAAGATGCTCTAGCTACTGAAAATTATTTGTGTGAATTCTGTCTTCAGGAGGCCACTGTGCCCTAACAGGCTCCTCAGAAAGTAGTTGAGATGGGTCACATTGTTCCAGGAATTTGGGCTGGTTACAGCCTGGATCATGAGTGACAGAAATGGAGTTAGAATGTGTCCCATTGTTTTTCTGGACATGGATCAAGCAGGCTCCCACCAACTACATCAGACCTTACCCAAGCTGAACTTGGGAAAAATGTGCCACAAGGAGAATTACAACCCTTTGCAAATATTCTCTCATGCCAACTGTACTCTGTGCTAATTAGCCTAATGGGAAATTTGTCTCTCGAAGTCTGCAGAAAGATGCTGACTTCCCACTGCCCCTGTTAGGCAAGTCTGAGGAACTGATTGTAATCAGTGTTTGTGAACAGCAAACAGTCATGCGGGCCACGCCATAGCAACCCAGCATCTGCTCTAGACAGCAGTCAGAGGCATCCTGGCAGTTTTTGTTCTTGGAAGCCGAGCTAGAGTCGAGGTTATGGCAGCCTGGGGTCAAATCGGTATCTCTGGGGGCTCTTGGGCATCAGGAAGTTCCTTTGGGCATGGTTGAATTTGCTGAGAAAATTGAGACAGCACCATTTGGCAGGATGATGGTTCTCTTGGTGCTCGCTGTTCATTTATTCTCTGATCTGGATTCACTAGGGCCAAGGAAAGAAGCTGCTCTCATCTTTTCCAGCCAGTCCCTTCAGGGTGACACCATCATTTCTTCCCCACCCTTCTCTGAGTATCCTATTAACCCACCTGTGCTTCCTTTACAGCGGCAGGATCCCGTATAAGGATATGTACAAATTAGTGCGGGTGATCTCGCCGCCTCTGGGCCTGGGAGAGAACTGCCCCTACAGGGTGGCTTGCAAGGTTTGCCTCCCAGTCCCCAGCTACAACCTGCAGTGGGATGCAGCATCTAACCCTCCTCTCCGTCCTCTGCTCCACCACCACTGCGCCACATGAGAGAACCTTCATGTTGCTTTCCTTTGAGTTTAAAGAGGTCCAAACCCTCCCAGAACCAGCAGCTGTTACATAGGAAGAAGGGCACATGGTGTGGGGAAGGCAGGAAAGTGTTAGCGTTAATAGGAAAGCCATCAAATCTCTCTCTCTTTTCTTCTCCTGCATGTACTTGTGTGTGTATACACATACATACTCTAGTCCACCTTACTCTGTATATTTAGCCTGAAGTGGGAGTTCTCCTTCCTTCAGAGAATGCAGATATCATTTTTTTTTGTCATTTATTGGGCTTGAATTCAAGGACCTGGGCACTGTCCCTGAACTTTCCCCTCAAGACTACTGATCCACCACTTTGAGCTATAGTGTCACTTCTAGTTTTCTGGTGGTTAATTGGAGGTAAGTCTTATGGACTTTCCTGCCCGGGCTGGCTTTGAACGGCGATCCTCAGATCTCAGCCTTCTGAGTAGCTAGGATTACAGATATGGGCCACCAGCACCCTGCTGAATGCAGACATCTTTTTAATCCAGCAAAGAATTCTTATTTCCCTTCAGTATAGACAGAGAAGCCTCTGTTTTAGCTACTTCATCTCCTGTACAATGAATCCAAGTGTGACTCGAGTCATCCCTAACTCTGTCCTCCCTCCCAGTTCCTGGTGGTATGGCCAGGAGTGACAACATTGTAGGGCAGAGGCCTGGGTGTGGTGGTGTACGTGCAGATACTCAGGTGGAGGGAGAAGGAGGATGATAGTATGAGGTCAGCCAAAACAAAGGTCTGGGATATTATCTGGAAAACTGAAAGCAAAAAGGACTAGGGATATGGTAGTAATAAAGTGTTTATCTAGCAAGCATTAGGCCCTGAGTTATAATAATCCCCAGTTCTACTTAAATCCAATTTATACTATAGAAGAGATAAGAAATGATAAGGATTCAGGGCTACAGCTAAGAGCAGGTAAAAGTTT
This sequence comes from Dipodomys spectabilis, assembly GCF_019054845.1. Classification (NCBI taxonomy): domain Eukaryota; kingdom Metazoa; phylum Chordata; class Mammalia; order Rodentia; family Heteromyidae; genus Dipodomys; species Dipodomys spectabilis. Next base: position 13,215,148 of record NW_024870696.1, on the reverse strand, counting down.
TAGATATTAACAAGTTGGAATTTTTCTCTTTTTTTGCCACTCCTGGGCCTTGAACTCTGGGCTCAGGTGCTGTCCCTAAGCTGCTTTTGCTCAAGGCTAGCAGTCTACTTGAGCTATAACACCACTGCTGTCTTTTTTCTGTGATTAATTGGAGATACAAATCTCGTGGACTTTCCTGCCCTGACTGGCTTTGAACTGTGCTCCTCAGATCTCAGCCTCCTGAGTAGCTAGGATACAGGTGTGAGCCACCAGCACCTGGTATGTTGGAAATTTCTCGAGCACAGCATCTGCATGGCCTCTGTAGATAATGAAGGGCCACAGAATACATTTCTTGCATCAGAGCCCTGACATATTTCATTGTGAGGCCTTGTCATAATGGTTGAGTCACTTTGCAAGTTAGACCAAGAAACATTGTTCAGAAGCACATAGCACTTTCCAACCTTGGGAACTCTAAATCCCAATGATGCTACCATGCCTCATCTGAGGTCAAGACTGCTAGACAAGGAGCCCTCTCTGGGGCTACTGGAGGGCAGCATGAGCTCCCTGGGGCAGCACTGCGAGGCATCTGGAAGAAAACATAGGCTCAGGAAGAATGTCTGGGCAATGGATGGAGATGGCTTGGGATGCTAACCCAGTGATTCAGTACTCAGAGGCTGGACAGCTGCCTTTGCTGAGACTCTTTAAACTCCACCCTGGTGAAACCTGCAGCCGCATGTGGGAGAGCTGGGGAGGGTAGCATGGCATGCAAGATGCCCTTCCTCCTCCTGGTTTTGTTTCTTCTGTCCCCAGCATGTCATCAACCTGGTGCATGCTGGGGAATTGAGAGCACTCTTGTCCACAGAGCCAGGTGGAAGCAACAGGGCCAACTCTTTAACAAGCAAACTCAGCCTACCACTTTCAACGCAAGCCGCCGCTCATGCCGTGCGCGCGCGCACACACACCACAGAGGGGCGATACACGATGTTCCACGTGTGGGTTCTGGGGAAGGGGGAGGCCCGACTTTCAGGCCTGTGCCCCAGCTGGGGCTAGAAATTCCTCCCCATGGTTGGAGCACCGTCTATCTGGTTTATACCGCTCACACACAGCCCTGGGAATTGAAGATACCCTTGTTCTCCTGTGGGGGTGGGAGGCTGTGGTGAGCAGGAAAGTGAGTCAAGACAGTACCTACTGGGTCAGAGAGAATGAATCCTTGTCAGCGTCCTCTGACAGTGTCGGAGGGACCCTAGTTACCAGCATTGTTCCCGGGTCTGTGTGGGGTGTGATATAAATCCGCACCAGGATGGAGTCACATGTACGATTTGCCTTGATTAACAGGTTTCCTATTCTTTTCCTGTTTGTCCATTTTGTTTCTCTCCTCCTGTTTTCTGTATTATTTTGTTTCGTTTTGGCTCTCTGGGAATGCCTGTTCTCTCCTACCTGTCTGCATCCTTGCCCTGACTTCCTCCTCCTGTCCCTGCCACCCCTTCCTGCCCTACCCTGCCCACCCACCCTCACCCTGACTTCCCGCTCCCCCCATGAGCAGTGGCCGCATCCATTACACTGAGATGTATGAAATGCTGACTCTCATGTCACCACCGCTAGGCCTCGGCAAGAGATGTCCCTCCAAAGTGGCATATAAGGTAGACCACCCCTTCCTTTGTTCTGGGCTAGAGACCAACAGGAAATGGGATCCCGTTGTGGGGAGGTCAGACCATGGGAGGAAGCTGGGGCTGGGGAGGCTGGAGGAGGGAAGGAAGGCAAAGAAAACTGAGGAGACTGAAGGATCAGGAAGGGCCCTCCCCGGAAGGATGAAGTCATGAAAGGATACAAGAATGGTTTCCAGTCCTGTTCACTGTGGAGCTTTCTATGTGTGATTCTATGTTCTTACAAGCGTGTGGCTTCTTGTGAGTGGGTTACTAGACAGGCAATGTGAAGTGCTGTGTCTCCTTTTAAAGGAGGCAGAGTGGTGGCCAGGGGAATGGATTTGATGGGCAAGAAGGAAGTTTCCAACAAAACACACATCAGAACTTATTTTCAAAAGGACCATCTTCACTCGGATACATTAGGGAAGGAATGCAAAACTTCCTCTAAGCATGGTTTCAGAAGAAATTTTTAAGAGAGAAGAAATCTCTTAACAAATTCCTTCCCCCACTGATGGAGGGGGACAATGTCATAGGTCCATTCTAGGTATTAGAACAAAAGAGGACCTTATCTTCCATCCCCTGACAGACTGAGGAATACAACTCTCTTAGGCTTGTTGGCCCAGCTATCCAGTTCTCTTGGAGACAGTCACAGGAAAGGACAATGACGGGCGGAAGTGGCCATTGTGCATTAGCTCTGGCTTATTAGCATGGCCAAGTTGCGGGTGGATTCCCACGGCTCACACAGGTTGCTTATAGCTTTGGAGTATGGGTTTTTCTTTACTCATTAGTAATAGTTACTACTAATTTAAACTGGTCCAGATCTCTGAGGCTCTTTCATTCATCTAGGCACACACCCTAGTAATAATGCCACTTCTCTGGAGGTTCACACAAGTGGGAAAGGTGGAACTCTGAAATAAACAAGAAAAGACTGTTATACTCTGAGGCACCATGCCTGTGGAATCACTTCTGGCAAGGTGTTCCAATTGAGTATTAGAGACCCTGTCATGTGAAGAACAGTTCATTCTTAGTCCTACCTCCAAATACTCCAGAGAGCTTCTCACTGGAATGTGGCCATTAGAGGCCCTCATCCACCCTAGTATATGGCTCTTGGTACACAGATTAGGGGCTCTTTTTGCTTATGATGGCTACATCCAAAGAGATCGTGTGGTTGAGGATAGTCCTGAATTGTTTGGAATGCTGGGATGACGCTTGGTAGGGGGAGGAGAGTTTAAGAATTCCAAAACCAATCAAGATACTCTCTGGAAAGTGGATTTGGCCATTTCCGTTGGATCCTTTCCTCTGGGTGAGGGAAACAGGGCCTGCCCACTCTGCTCCTGCCTGTGCCCCCTTCTCTCATTCTCTCTTTCCTGCTCTGTGTCTTCCTTCTCCTAGCGCCTGTTTGCACTCCTCCCCTATCCATCCTGTTCCATCTCATCCTTTGGATAAGTTGGACGTATGCATGTTCAATCATGTGCTGGCAAAATTTCATCTAAAGACTCAAAAAGGGGGGCACCAGGATGCATTTTTCAAATCAGATAAGCAAAGCAAAATCTCCCCTCCACTATCTCCCCATTGAGTTTTGGGGTTCATGGGACAAGTGAAAATATGGGCATGGAATGGAGCCACCTCCCAGAGCTGACTCCTTTCCTTCAGCCACTTCACTTAGAGACTACTTCCCATCCCTATGGAAGGCATTCTTGGGCCTCCCCACGAGGGAGTTCTACAGAATGATTCCCTTGGAATTTGGCATTTCCTGAGGGGGGGAGGGGAACGGCAAAATGAACCTTCAGTGAGAAGTAGGGAGAGTAGGACTGGGTGAATGGATGGGGAATCCTTGCCCTTCTTTTTTGTCTGTGCATTTGACCTCTGCACTTTTCTTCCTTTCTCGCCAAGGTGTCTTTCAATATTTGGTTTGTGCTTGCTGTTTCTGTTTTCTATTTCACACAGAGGTTGGTCCTGATGAATATGCCTGTGGCTGAGGACATGACCGTCCATTTTACATCCACCCTTATGGCCCTGATACGGACAGCTTTGGACATTAAGATTGCCAAAGGTCAGCTTAGGAAGGGAAGAAAGGAGGGAGGGATTCTGGAATAATCTGTGAAGGGTGATACAAAAGCTATTTGAAGCACAACTCAGCTAACCAAGGATACAACAATGCAGTTACCAGACAATCAAATATCAACAGTCCCGGTTTCATTTCTGAGACTCTATAGCTAATGCTTCTCCAGTACTCTGGTAAAACAAATGTTTTGATCTTCTCTGAGGCTCCTTTAAGCTCACTCCTGAACTTCAGTGTCTGGCATATGATAGGCATTCTGGGAATATTTATTGACACATAAATTGTATGTCTCTTTTGTCCCCATAAGGAAGTCTTGGAAGACTTCTGTAGCAGGTGCCATCATACAGGATGTAGCAACACTTTGCTCATCTTGATTGCTAACTCCATAGTCTAGGAAAGAAAGTGTCCATTGCCACCAGACAGGCCTTGAGCCTGCTGTTTCTTGCCTGATCCAAGTCCTTTTGAAAGGCAAGGCACTCATACTGTGGAGCTGGATCACTGGTAGGACTGATGAGTATCTAAAAAGGCGTACTCATGACTATTTTCACTTTTCCTTCTGATGTATTGAGTTCCTGGGGGATTGTTAGAATCAATGAGGAAGTGGATCTTTGTCTCAGGGCCCCAGATCTCCTATGTCTGAATCACTAAAAATGGGAGCCAAAGTGTGTTCTGCTTCCTCAGCAGAAAGAACTGGTATTGCAAGATTCACTGTCACTAAATGCCAAGATTTCCTTTGGAATGTGAGGTGCTATGCTGATTCAGCTCCTGCCCCCTTCTATTCCCTAAGTCTTTGTTATTTCTGGGTCTGTTCTGATTTGTTTAATAATAGTTCATCTTATTCTAGGTGGCGCAGACAGGCAGCAGCTAGACTCAGAGCTCCAAAAGGAGACCCTGGCTATCTGGCCTCACCTGTCCCAGAAGATGTTGGATCTGCTGGTGCCCATGCCCAAAGGTGTGAGAGGTCTTCTCCTTGTTAGTGTGGCCTAGCATGCCAACACTACATATTTTGGAGAACCCAGAGTGATCAAGGAGATAAGGGAAGGCTGCTTTCTCTTTAGTTTTAGGAAACTGAAATCCTATTTCTTAAATGCTTTTTATCATTATTGAAAACTTTTTTTTTTTTTTGTCGGTTGTGGGGCTTGAACTCTGGGCTTGGGCGCTGTCCCTCAGCTCTTCAGCTCAAGGCGAGCACTCTACTGCTTGAGCCACAGTGCCACTTCCGGTTTTCTAGTGGTTTATTGGAGATAAGAGTCTCAAGGACTTTCCTGCCCGGGCTGGCTTTGAACCCCGACCCTCAGATCTCAGCCTCCTGAGTAGCTAGGATTACAGGCGTGAGCTACCGGCGCCTGGCTATTAAAAACTTTTTTTTAAAAAGTGATTTCTTAAGAAAGGTTATTGTGGTTGTGAGTGAAATGTTTCAGATGCAGAGCTCTTCCAGCCATACAATCTTATTCATTCATGGGGAAAAAGCGATCACTACATACTGATATCTAGAATGGTGGGAAGGAATGCTTACTCCTGGTGTTGGTTATCATGTGTACTCTTGCCACCATCACTGGGTGAGTATGTCTACTTCGTGAGGACAGATTTGGGGGCTTACTTGTATCCTCAGAGCTTCAGTAATTTAGACAAATGAGTGGATGAGAGTGGAAACTATTTCAGAAAGTGGATAACAAAAGCTCGTGAGGTATCCCCATTTCTCTTCCAACATGCCACATTTATGTTTTCAGCCTCTGACCTGACTGTGGGCAAAATCTATGCAGCAATGATGATCATGGACTACTATAAGCAGAGTAAGGTGAAGAAGCAGAGGCAGCAACTGGAAGAACAGGTGAAGGTCAATGACAGTATGTTGAGTGGGTGGGCAGACCATGTCATGTGGCCTACCAAGGGGACAGGTTATACATGCCGGGCTTAATTGCCTGTGAGGGTCATAAGAGGTCTCGAGTGCAATATCTTCCTAATGACACAGGATTAGAAACTCGATGAGTCAAAGGTTACAGTCGTCAAGAAGTCAGTCATGTTTCTGTGTTGCTCTTATAAAATTATATTTCGCTCACATCAGGCCCTACAAAGTCATTGGGAATTCTTTTGTTCTGCACAGAAAAATGCACCCATGTTCCAGCGCATGGAGCCCTCATCGCTACCGCAGGAGATCATTGCTAATGCTAAATCTCTGCCTTACCTGCAGCAGGACCCTGTTTCAGGCTTGTGAGTAGAACCAAAAGGTTCATGGCTCTTCTGCTTGTATTCTGCAACCATGTCACTTGCATGCCTGATTGGAAACTGATTGCTTAAGAAGTATCCAAGAAATCATTTTCTGAGCAAGTTTCCCCCCACTCTGAGGTTAAGTATCTCAAAATGACTAATCAGGAAGGGCAAGAGAAAAATGTAAGCATGTTTGATGCTACAACCAGCCTCAGAGACAGTAATCACAGTGAAAATATGGCAGGAGAAAATATGAACACATATTTTATACTAGCTGAAGGTCTCTCATAATCAAGTATTTGAGGATGATTATTACCAGTTCTCAATGGATCTAGTACCCTGCTAGAACTTAGAAACTAAGTACCATGATTGCAGGGGAAGAGAAGTAGCTGAGTATATCTAAAGGGTATATATTAGTATCATTACAAATGAAGAGTAAGAAAGGTTAATAAGTTTCCAAAAGATACATAGTAGTAGGAAGCAAAACTGAAATTCAAGGGAGTCATGTTTAGACTTTTAAGTCTGTACCTTGTTATCATTAATGATCAAAAAGGACATTTCAGTTGGAAAAAAATGATGGAAAAAAATCTAAAGAACCTTTCAGTTCTTGTGAGTTACAAGCCCCAATTTTGTCATTGTTTCCTGATGAAACATTGTTTCCTGACCCAGCAGCTGCTGGGTTCAAAGAGCTATTATGTAGGGGTCGGGACTTAGAGGACATTGTAAGCAAGATAAAGAAGTTAGATTTAATATTAAGTGGGATTTTATACTTCACAGTGTCCTAATCAAATTTGTGTTTTTCAAAAGTCATTGATGAATGAGGATTTGGGGGGAGCAACTCTAGAGGCAACAACGTTTAGTAGCTCACTATAATTGTGTAAAGTATCAATAATGGGCTTGGACTAACAGCATAAAAATGGGTCAAATTTGGTGATTGATTTCTTGTGTGAAGGAAGAGGGAAATGAAGATGACCCATGTTTCTGGGTCTGAGTCTTTGGGTGGATATTGGTGATGTTCCTGAAATAAAGACATTGGAGGAACAGCGAGCTGGTTCCTTAGTACCATCTGTGTTGCTAGAGTCTTGCATTGTTCGCACAGACATTGTACTCTGGAAACAGCCTGTGTTAAAGTCTTGAGCAGAAGGAAGAAATCCAGTATATCCAGTCAACTGAAAAAGGCCTATGTGTGCAATTCTGGGAGCAAAAGAGACATATATGGCAGGACCAGATCATGAGAGAGGCCATGTGCTGGATTCTAGACTTTATTCTAAAAAAACAAAAGCCAGACAAGAGTTTTGTGCAAAATATTCACCTCGGGGAGGTTATTTAGTGTTTCTAATGATCCTATCAGTCTGTTTTATCTGGGACAGAAAAGTATATAAATAGAATTGTATTTGGCTCCCAATTCTGGAAGCCAGAGCGTTTGAGAGCATGGTGTCTACATTTTGCCTTTTTGGCAGTATCATGTTGCAGTACAGGACATTGCATTGTGAGAGCCGGTATCCTGAGGTCTTTCTTCCTCTTCTTACAAAGCCACTGATGCCATTATGGGGTCCCACCTTCGTGACCCCATTGAATCTTAATTACCTTCCCTTGTTTTACCTTGAAATACCATTCAACATGTTCAGGGATGAACTATCCAATAGAGGAATATTTGGGGAGCATAGTCAAACCTAGAATGTCTTTTCTACTATTTTTTTTCAATTATGTATTCTATGTTGATCAAAACCAGGCCCATTTCTTACAGTAGCAGCTCTCAAGTTGTTCCCAGATGGTTTTAAGAGAGAGCATATGAAGGAAGGACTCACATCTAGATTGGTCATTTAGCTATCAGGTGATTTTGTAACAGTTGCACAAACTTAATTAAAGCCCTTGTTAAAAGCAAAGAAACAGACTGGGTGATTCTTGACTATTCATAAATTCCCTATGATGCTAATTGAATATGATTGCACCAACAGATTATTTTTGGGTAACTGGCAATTCTTGTTAATGCCTCCAATCTGCCATTGGATGTAGTTACCAGTAGTAGACTCAACTGTGAAAAGTGGCTCTGTCCTGAAAGAGATGCTGTCACTCCACCATCTCTGATAGAGCCTCTACCTAGTGTTGGCCTTTGTGCTTGTCTTGTAATGTAGATGCATTCTCAATGAGCCCAATGGTAGCTGTTACCATATTAGCGGCAGCAAGTAGCAATAGGCACCAAATTCTCAGGAAAAGTCAGCTCCCTTTTTCTTCCAACTAGTCCAGTGGGTCTAATGGTTGCAAATTATCTAGGAATACCAAATAGGCTTAATATTAACCTACTGTGACAGTTCTTCATAGCTTCAATGGTGACCGCTTGTCCTTCCCTCATTTCCATTTAAACTTCCTCCTACATGGACATCAACCTAAAGGTCTTTAACTCTTCAACTCAATTTCTGAAATCACCTCCTAGTTCATGAATTGATAGATAGTGGAAAGCCCAGAGTTGTCCTTCATTAAATGATCATGGAATTGAATTGGATTGAGTTATTTGGCTAGGGATGTTGGCATAAGAAGACCATATTACTGAGAGTGGGGAAATTTGTTTTTAAAGGCTATGGCTGCTTAATATTGAAGCAGCTGTTCACTGTTTAAACTATGGTGTTTTTCCCACAATGGGAAACTCAACAGAAACAGGTTTACAATCTAGCACTGGTTTTCCATATGGCTGAGTGTGACAAATGATGTCATTTGTCACAGATATGCTAGTCACCAGCAGAATGATGAATGATTCTAAATACAGGCTGAAAACACTAGTTTCCTATATTCTCTAGGATCTGCTACCTATGTAAGTCACCAGGCTCATGGAACCACCAAGGGTGAAGGAAAAGTGTTACCACTGTGGTGAAGGTCTTACTTGGGATGGGAATTGTTAGTGACAGCCATGGCTTCTCTCCATTTCATTACCTCTGAATTTGACATTGCTTTTCAGGAGTGGCCGGAGTGGATACCCTTCAATGAGTCCACTCTCTCCCCAAGAAATATTCCAGTTGGCTTGTATGGACCCAGCCGATGATGGACAATTCCAGGAACAACAATCACTGGTGAATGAATGAGTTCTATGACCTCCAAAATACTTCTTTGTTTTCCTGGCCCCCACGCTCACTTCCAAATTTTGCTTCATAGGCATAATTCCTCAGGAAAACCTTTTCTTGTCATCTAACCAATTACCCTAGGAACTCTTCACCTTCAGCCCTTTCATAGCTCCATCTCTAAGAATTCACCCACTTCTAGTTTTACAATTCCATAGGTCCGTCCTTTGGAAGGGAGCTTACATTGCTTCAGGCTGAGCTCTCTTAGCGTATGTCCCTGAGCACCATATGTAGGAATGAAAACCACATATAAACTCACTAAAACCTTGCCTTGATAGGAAGCTTTAAGATAAATCCTTATGAGTGGCCCCTACCATGTCCCAATACTGCTTGTAGGAACACAGCAACACCCCTATAAGCCCTCAGTGAAGCTCTTCTCCTTTGGCAGACATGTACAACAATGATTAATTGTCTGCCTAGAGGGGCAGAAGATTCTATCACTTCTGCTCTGTGTGGGTTCAGGCAAATTGGCCATTTTTGGTCACAATTTCCAAGGCCAAATACATTTAAACAAGTCCTTCAAGTCATTTTCCTGAGCCCCAAATGAGTTTTTCATTAGCATTGGTAGTAAAACTTTACTTAGAGGCCTAATGAGTCAAGTTACAGCCTGAAGAAAAGAGGTCCAATTAGACTTTGGCTTTACAAATCACCTTTTAGCTTTGTATTACAAAACCACATCAAATTTACCATTATTCCTAGTTCAGGAGACATGAGCTTAAGTTCCCTCTGAAGCTTAATTGGGCTGTAGAGAAAAAGACAAAACCCAGCCTTTGACACATAAACAACCATATTACGTTATGATTCATCTGTGGTTTTTTGGTGCAGCTTCCTTTCTCTTCTGACCACTTCTCAGTACAGCTATAACCTTACAGCTACCCTAAATGAATAACCAATCAGAGTGTACTCTGCTTACCAGGAGTATGTATGATGGGATGGATACTCACCAAAGCAGGGGAAAACAAATTCAATAGCTCAGATGATTCTGTCTTCTATGATTGCTGAGGTGAAGTATATATGGTTGTGTTGGAGAGACAGCCAGGACAGATGCCCATGTGCAGGAGTGATTGCCGGAGGATGTTCTTGGAGAAGTGTGTAAGATTTCTTGGAATAATTCCCTGCCTTGTCCTCTGTGGAACTTAGGAGCAAGGCAGAGGAACTAAATTGGTACAGATAGTTTCATTGTTAAAAGGGCCTCTCAACATTTTCAAGTGTGCCTTGTAGGAAAAAGTATTCAATAATGTGTCCTTTTTCCTTTCCTCCAGAAGGACTTCATTGTCTCCTCATTTCTATGGGTTCCCCTCTGAGTTGAGCCCTAGTGCCAGGACTTTTCAGATATGTGTTCATTTCATTGTCAGTGCTGGTGTCAGCCGTGCTACACACTCACCACTGTGTATTTCTGCCCATCCCTTGGGGTCCCGGCTCCAGGTCCTGAGGCGTGGCTGTAATCCGTGCGTGTTCATATGGAGTGTGTCTCTGGCACTTGTAGACTGCAGTGTTGTTACCACGTCTGTTTGGAGTCAGAACTGTGTGCCATATAACACATGTATTGCAGACGCTGTAACTGCCTCTAATGTGTCCGTCAACGTGTCCTAGGGACCTACCTTTGGGCACATTTTTAGGTTACCTAGTCTAATCTTGAGACATCTAAGATGTTCTGATATCTCTTTGGTGAGTAGTTCATATGAACCTCTCTAGGAGGCCCCACTCTTTCACACAGAAAAATAACAAAGGAATGCTTCAGAAATTTAAATTCCCCATCTAACCTTCTAAATGCTAATGTCTGTCGTCCAGTAGATACTAGTCCCATGAGGCTGATGAACACTTCAACAAGTACAGATATAAAATAGTTCATTAATTTTTTATTGATCACATGTTTACGTGATAATATTTTGATATGATTTTTATTAGATTTCTATTGGATGGCATTAGTTAATGCATTCCTGACAGATGGCCACCTACCACATTTTTGGATAGCTTCAATCTCTTAGCTAATGATGATATATTTTATAACATAATTAGTGGCTTTCTTTAAAATCCTGGTTCCTATTTAACTGTGATAAAATGTTCCTTCAGATTGAAAGAACAAGCAGGCATCTGGTGAATGTCTGTAATCCCAGCTACATGGGAAGTGGAGGTAAGACCACAGTATAAGGCCAGAACAAAAGCACAAGATGGACCTGAACAAGAGCTAATGCGAATAGGGCTGTGGGCATGTTTCAGTTGGTAGTATGGAAGCCCAAGGCCCCTGCACTCAAACTCCAGTATCATTTTTTAAAAATTCCCAGCAGTTATACCTGTCAGAAAGTAAACTCCTATAACAAAAATCAGTGTTTATTCATAAAGCTATCTATTATTGGAACCAATGCTTAGTACTAAAACAACAGTATTTGACAAGAAAAGGTAGTTTCATTTCTCATCTCAGAACCTTCTGTTTGGACATCTGGTATACCACATATGTACATATAAACATGTACAACTAAAGCTTTAAATATACTAGTCTCCTATCTGAAAGCCATTCTTGAGGAGGAAAAACATCATCCACTGGCGAGAAGAAGGATGAGATGGAACCAAGTCCCACAAGCTTGGCTGTGTGTTTATTTCCAGGAGCCAGAGGTTAGTGAATTAAAAAGCGTGCAATCCTCTAACCATGGCATCTACCTTCCTTCGGACACCCAGGAGCATACGGGATCTGGGAGGGCATCCTCTATGCCACGTCTGACTATGGATCCCCAGGTAAAAAACAAACACCACTTATCTTACGCAGTGGCTGTATTAGGTGGGTTACGAAATACTTGTTTTTCTCATGTGATCCTTGGACTTGCACTTACCTATATAAGAAAACCTGGCTTATGAGCCTTACTCTGTCACACAGCCTATTCCTACATGGTGTGTTTTCAGTGAACCCCTGACTACAAATAGGCTAGCCAACAATATGCTGTACCTGCCCTCCTGCTGGGTTAAGCGCTCTCAAAATTTAGCCAGCCAACCAAGAGATATCTTCCAGGATTTTTCTCTGGCACATATGCAGTTACTTAAACATGCAAAGCTCTATGTCAGGATTGTCTTAACCAGTGCAGGCCACGCCTCATTTGTCTGTTTTCCTGGCTTTTTTCTGTCTGTCTGTCTTACATCAGGTTTTGACAGAGACAAGAAGTTTTTGTGAATCTGTTTAACATCTGTGACAAAACCAAATGCTAGAGCTTCAAGTGGAGAAGCTAGGGTGGGGTCTTCTTAGTGGTAGTTGTTAGGCTCTAATGCTACATGGGCCCCTCTGTCATGAAGGGGAACAAACTCAAGACAAAGCTTTTTACAAGGTGTAGTTTTGTTGCTTTTTTTTTTTAACTATTGATCTCATCTGTTTGGAAGTGGCTCAGTATATGATCTGTGGGAAACTCACACAGTGCCTGCTTGTCTTTATCTTTGTAAACTCAGGTACTTTCATTCTTAAACACTAAGGGAAGATCCTGGGCCAGTTTCCTTCACTCTCAAACAGCTTTTCTAGCTAAGGTCTGAGTCTGAGGAAAGAAGATTCAAGGGAGCTCATAGTTATTGCTCACACTTCTCAATAGTTGTAGTCCCACTTCTAGTCTTTGAGACACTTTTATCAATAATCCAGACCTTGTGTTATTTTTCTGGATGATCATATTTCTAGGTGGTGACAGACCCTAGCTCCATGAGACGTTCATTTTCTACCATTCGGGATAAACGTTCAAATTCTTCCTGGTTGGAGGAATTCTCCATGGAGCGAAGCAGCGAAAATACCTACAAATCACGCCGCCGGAGTTACCACTCTTCCCTGAGGCTGTCAGCTCATCGCTTGAACTCTGACTCAGGTGAGGAGGCTCTTAGGCCACTGCCTGGGTGGGCTCCTATCTTGGTGTTCTTATTCCCGCAAGTACTTTAGATGACTAAATAAAAACACGAGGCTTTGAAAAAGTAAACGTAGAATGTCCCTCATTAAAGGGGATTCCTATTACCTGACAGTATCCTGAAGTAGGCCAATGCTATTTATTTGTCAGTTACAAATGATAATGCAGTTCCTGCCTACTGAGCAGGGCTATACAAATCAGTGGAATAGAGGTTTTAAGTTATATTGTAAAGGTGATGTACAGAGGGGTCACAGTTACATAGTCAGGTAATGAGTACATTTCTTTTTGAACAGTGTTACCCCTTCACTTCCCACTAGTTGTAAAGTTCATTTCCAACATAGGGTCTAATATCACTGTTGAATTGGTTCATCCTCTGTCCAACTGTTTCTGTGATTCCTCTTTCTCCAAATCAGATAAATTTATATACAAGACAAATGGTGCAGAAATCAAAACCAGTGACATCAGAGAATAAACCAAAGGAAAAAAAGGAAATAACTGCAAACAGTACCAAAAAAAAAAAAACCCTACAAAAAAACACAGAACTCTTGTTTCCATTGTTTGGAGTTCATTTGATTGATAAGCATCATCTTATATAATTATATGCACACAGCTATTCAACTACTGTGGTCCTCTCCTAAGAATATCCTACACATATTCTAGTTATTACAAATGAAAGAAACCATGCAGCCTATGTTTCCTTACGTCTAGCTTACTTTGCTTAATTTTTTCCAAGTCTTTCCATTTCCTTACAAATGGAGCAATGTCATTCTGATGGAAGTGCGCATATATGCCATACTTTCTTGATCCATTCATCCACTGAGGGATATCTGGGTTGATTCCATAGCTATGGTAAATAATACTTCAATGAACATGGTTGTGCTGGTGGCTTTAGTGCAAGCTGGTTTGTGGTCAATTTGGATAAATGCCCAGGAATGGGATTGCGGGATCATAGGGAAGCTCTATGATTAGTCTTTTGAGGAGGATTTTTTAAATAGCCTTCTACAAAATCACTGGCATTTCTTAGGGCTATATTAGCAACTCCCAGCTATGATGGGGAGAGGGTTGCTAAACTTTAGCCACTAACTTTACAACCTGGAATTGTTTTGTGTATTTGAGTTTCATAGAAATTTAGAAAATCATTACTCTGATTTAACTTTACTAGAAGAAGGAATCAAAGTGGAAAACAGTGACTTACTCCTCCCCACCCCCACCCCTACCAATGTCCTAGGGCCAGTGAGTGACAGAATTGAGACTAGAACCAAGATCCTTAATTTTAGTCTTGGCATTACATTAGGTAATATCATTCCTTCTAATATCCTTCTTTATAGTTCCATCCTCTGCACAAAAAGCTGTACACACCTGTGTAAGATATAGATAATTCTTGTGGTATAGAATCAGCAAAGATGATTATTTTATCTAGCATAAGTGGAAGCAAAACAGTGTATTCTTCAGCATTCATGTCTAGTGGCAACGTGCAGATTTACCTCCTTACCAAAGGGCAGTTTTAGCCTTTCTCTCATACTTCCTGATCATGTTGATGTACTTAAAAGGTCAGAATTGTTCAAGCTGCTATCACAAATAATAATAAACATTTGCCACAATTCCACCTAGCCTATTCCTAGACTCAGTGTCTAGGAATATATTCTTCCAGAATATAAGTGAATGTCTTATAATCTTACAGAGCAGAGAAACAGGAAGCAAGCTATATCTCTGCATTCTTGTCCCATCCTCAGGGCTCCACTGTAAGGACTAGGGTTCATTGCAAAGTTTTGGTGGTAGGATACAAAAATTTAGTTTAAAACATGGCCCAATACCTGGAAGGGATGGGGTGAGTCCTTATGTATGTCATTTTCAACAGCTAGAGTGAGTGGAATATAATCGATCGCTTTTATTACCTCTCATAGGCCACAAGTCTGACACCCACCGCTCAGGGGGTAGGGAGCGAGGACGATCAAAAGAACGAAAGCATCTTCTGTCTCCTGATGTCTCCCGCTGCAATTCTGAAGAGCGAGGGAACCAGGGTGACTGGGAGTCCCCAGAGCGCCGGCAGTCAAGGTCACCCAGCGAGGGCAGGTCACAAACCCCCAACAGACAGGTGAGCATGGGGAAGAAATGGAGCCTCCAGTAGGGCAGGAAAGGGAGAGATGCATTAGGAACAGCACATGGGTCTCTTTGAGTGGTTAAATGAGGCTTTGGGAACTCTAGTCCATGTGTGTAGAGCCACACTGTGCTTGTACATTCAGATATGACTTTCCAAGAAAGATCAAGGATACAAATGCAGCTATAATTTGGAGATATAGGTAGTTCTTCAGCCAAAAAAGACTGACCTTTGTATGATCCTGAGTATTAGTGGGTACGGTGATTCATCTCAGAGCAATTCAACTATGTTTACCTTCCATCTCTCCTTCTGCTGAAACCTGTGTTCCCAAGAAATAAATATTATAACTCATCTTTATTACCTCACATTCTAAGTCCCAGACCTAGCTCTACCCAAGGCTCTTGGAGCCAAAAGAGGAGCCCCATTCAGCAGAAATGGTCAGCCAAAAATAGGGATAAAGGCAAATTTTAAGACATGGGTAGTAGATGGATGTTTACCTTTTAGAACAATGGCTTCTAATTTTCTGGCCAAACTGGGAATCACCTGGGAAAGCTTTCTTTTACTACACATTGATTGGACCTGAAGATCCCTAATGAAACACAGACTCAGAGATCTGCATTTGACATCCCTCTCTTCAGGAGATTCTAAGCAAGTGGCTCAGAGATCTCACACATCTTAAATCCTGAGGTCCATTTGCCTGGAACCAGATGAGGTACCAACACATGAAGGATGGAATTTGTGATTCTTTTTTTTTTTTGGGGGGGGGGTCCAGTCATGGGGCCTGAACTCTGGGCCTGGGTGCTGTCCCTCAGCTCTTCAGCTCAAGGCTAGCGCTCTACCACTTGAGTCACAGCGCCACTTCTGGGTTTTTTCTTTTTTGCTTATGTGGTGCTGAGGAATTGAACCCAGGGCCTCAGGCATGCAAGGCAAGTGCTCTACCACTGAGCCAACTTCCCAGCCCGGAATTTGTGATTGCTTGAGAACTCACTTCCCTCAAAATGGTTTTCCAGACAAGCTCCAGAGCACTCTTCCACCTTTTGACAAGGTGCTAATTGCTATGTACCCAGAGCTTCCTGATGCTGGCTACTACTTGTTCTCAGAACCCACAACACAGCTGGGAGACTATTAGAAGAGCAGACTCACAGCCCTATACTGCATTTGTTGTTTACCAGATCCCTAGCAATTTGTCTGCATAGTATGGGCATGTCCTGCTCTAAGCGGTATTGGCACCTCCAGCTCTTTCTACCCCTGGGTCCCTGAGGGATGTGACTATTGCAGGGCATTACTTCTCAGGTCTTCCTGGAGCTCTTGGCAGGAGGGCTTAGGGATCTGAACAAGGCCCCTGCAAGTGGGGATCCTGCCAAGCCCCATCTAACAACATGCCTTGTTTCTTCTATGGCACAGGGCACAGGTTCCCTGAGTGAGAGCTCCATCCCCTCTATCTCTGACACCAGCACCCCAAGACGAAGTCGCCGGCAGCTCCCACCTGTCCCACCAAAGCCTCGACCCCTCCTCTCCTATAGCTCCCTGATGCGCCATGCTGGCAGCATCTCTCCACCAGCTGATGGAAGCGAGGGCGGGTCGCCCCTGACCTCCCAAGCTCGGGAGAGCAACAACGCTTGTCTGACAGAGTCTTCCAACTCCCCACACCCCCAGCAGGGCCAGCACTCTTCCCCACAACACTACATCTCCGAGCCCTACCTGGCCCTGCACGAAGACTCCCATGCCTCAGACTGTGGCGAGGAGGAGACACTCACCTTTGAAGCAGCTGTGGCTACGAGCCTGGGCCGTTCCAACACCATCGGCTCAGCCCCGCCCCTGCGGCACAGCTGGCAGATGCCCAATGGGCACTATCGGCGACGGAGGCGTGGGGGGCCTGGGCCCGGCATGATGTGTGGAGCTGTCAGTGACCTCCTGAGTGACACGGAAGAAGATGACAAATGCTAGAGGCTGCTCCCCCCTCCGATGCATGCTCTTCTCTCACAGGGAGAAAAAAAACCAAGACCGAATTGGGAAGCCAGTGCGGCCCGGGGGGGAGGAAGAGGGAGAAGGAAGATGGAAAGAGCGCCATGCATTATCAGAGAAGAGGAAGTAAAGTACAAATGGCAAAACCAGTCAAACCCACCAAATTGCTTCATTTCCCTTGGCAAGAGGGGCACTGCCATAAGTTCTGCCTCTTTGCTAGGGAAAGAAAATAGAGGAATATGGAGGGTTATTAATCCCAAGGGAGAAGGGACTGGAAGGTGGCCTGGCTTCCTGGTCCCCCTCCCACTTTTCTCTACGCAAAGGGGGGATCGAGCCGGCCGTATCTATTGCCCTGAGCAACCTGGAAGATGTTTGTGGCTCTTCACTAAGAAGTAGGGGAAAGGGTGGAGAGGAGTCTCCTCTCCACTAGCTCTTACACCTCAGCTGGCACCACTGCTACCAGGGCACAGTAGCATCTCATGGGCTCTCCTGGGGGCTTGCTTCCTCCGAAGAAGCATGAGCTAAGTCGGGGACATGGGATGGCAAGGGTAGGAGACAGGGAGGTCAGGGTTCTCTGGCAGCAGCAGCAAGGGCTGGTCTGGGTGAAAAAAGCCATAGCCAAGTAGCCCGTACCAGGGAGATGAAGGCCAAAGACACGGAACTGGAGGTGCTGGTGGGTGTAGTCCTAGATCCTGAGGTCTGTCACCCTCTTAGTAGGTGCTGTGGTAGATAAGAGGACCCCTTAGGGCCCCAAAAAGTTCCTATAGATCTGATAAGGGTGATACCCCAATAGCCAGGGCACTAACCTGGGAGTTTATCCACAATATGGGAGTCACATGCTGTTCCCAGGCGTGGCCCTTTAAATGCTGATCCTAGGGGAACCAGGTGGGACTCAAGGCCGTATAAGCTTTTCAACCAATAATTCAGTATTGGAGAGGGTGCTATGGCCATGCCAGTATGTCCTGGCTGAAGGTCAGTCATGCTTAAGCCTGGAAGCAACGGGCCTCTGTCAAACAGCAAGGCCAGTGCTGATCTGAGAATCAGCCTCTCCTGCATCTCCCTAAGAGGGCAGAATATTCACATCCAAGGGAGCCAGCCACATCAGGCAAAAACTTCTGTAAAGATGGGAAAGGTTGAGAGAGTTGGTTCTGAGTTTACGGATGACCTCCCACAAAGAAAGACCCTTGGCTGTATAGCTCCTGTAGCTAGTTTGGGGCTGAGAGGCAGGTGATCATGCTTCAAAGTGGTTAGTAAGTAAATATACCTCAGCTTTGACCTGGGTTGCTCCTTCTAGCAGAGTAGGCCTTGATGGGGACCCATTTACCCTGAATGTCCCCAGGGCCCAGGCTGGACTTCATCCTTTTCTAGAACAAAAGCTGGGTAGAAAACAGCCTTGGGCCAGAATGACATTTTCTAAACAACCATCACTCCCACCCCACCCCCTCCAAAAAACAGAAATATTAAGAAAAAGAGGACCTTACCTTGGCTAGTTCTATTCTGTGGAACATATAATGTCTTTAATAGAAGTATACCATTCCCTTAAGTTTCTCCCTAACACCATCACCATAGGTGAATGGATGCCCTTGGAAGGGAGTGTTGGTCAAGATTCTCCCTCTGGAAACTGAGGAGCCTGCCCTGAGAGCTCAGTGGACAAATACTCTTCATTCTGCATCCTGGGCAAAGCTCTGGGACTGTTGGAAAGGAGAAGTCCTTTCTCTTAGAAAGAGCCTCTCTTTTCTTAGGAAGTTATTGCCTTTCTTTTGGGCTCCCTTCCCCTCTGGTTGAGACAGAAACAACTCATAGCAACATTAGCTCTTAAAAACCAAGGTCAACTACTTTGTCTTCTAGCTATTCGTGGAGCTTCAGGACCCATGGTCAGCCCCAAACCAAAGTGGTCCCAGACAAGAGACCAGTGAGGCAGACACAAAGGCCTCCCCCTCTCAGACCCTCTTCTATCTTCATTTCTCCTTTCCCTCAGCACATGTGTGCTTGGGGGCAGCTGGGGACATGAACGTGGTCCTAACAGGCATGATCATTATATAAGACTCGGATGCTGGGCCTTGCATTGTTTTTAAGGTTTTCTCTGCTCGGCCTCATTTCATGCCAAAGTGCTGCTATGGGTTGCTTTGTGTGCACAAATTGCTTTCCTCCACCTTGGATATGTAGCTTTCCTGGGAAGGCCTGGAACAGGAGAACCATTCTGAGCCAGTGAGTCTGTTACGATGGTGATTTGAGAAAACCAATTGCAGGGATACTTTGATGCCATTTCAACCGTATGTTGTTGAAATTTCAGATGTTGGCTGGCAGAACACAAAATTTGCCTGCAAATAATAGTATAAACACCAAATTTCCTGTGCTAGAATCCTTCCCCCACACCTGAACTCCTTGAAAACACAACACATCCTGTATAAAGTGCTTTAAGGTTGTAGAGCGTTACAAATATGGCCACCCGACTGACCACCTGGTTTTGCTAATATTAATAAATCTCTATATAAACATTTCCTTTGTTCAACTTTCCCCGGCCAAGACATTGGGTTTCTTTTCCCCTAGCACATATCCTTCTATTAAGACCAGAGGGAGAAAAACAATGTTAAGTCACAAACTCATTACCATAATTATCTTTGGTTTCCTACTGCCTCTGAATAAATATGAATGCTAATCTTCCCCTTGTAGTCAACCAGGACTTCCTTTCATAGGTATTAGATTCTCTCTTCTCTTTCCCTTGAAAAGAGGGTCTTTTAGATCTCAAAACCTATACTTTTTTTTGCATCAAGTACAACTGCATCTTGCAATAACACTGCACGATACATTTGGGTACTGGAGGTCCCTTGGAAGACTTTTAAGTCAGATGTCCAGTTGCTCTCACTGATGTGAATCTTCACTATCCCTTCAATGTGAGAGAGGGAAGGTGGGAAATTAAGCAAGGCTAGGAAGTGCTATAACTTGGTTTGTGTTTAGGTATGTTTTTCATGTCTCCAGACAAATTTGTATATCACCATCTTCCCTTCTGCAGAAGGAGAGCACTAGCAGGCCTTCAGACATGGAGGAAGACTTTAGCCAAGATGCCTTGTATGTCAGGGTCCACATAGAATCATAAAGGGATGGTACCTTCTAGTATCCCCCAGACTAATCATAAACAACCAGCCAATTGCCCAATGGGGAACTATTCTACTATAGCCTTCATTTCTATTCTCTACTTGCTGTCCCTGCAGGGAATTTAGGGCACCCAAAATATTTCCCTGAAGCTGAAATCCAGACGTTCTGGTTTTTACCCATAGTTTTACACACAGCCCAACCTCCATAGCGAGTATCTCTTTTCTTACCTCCGTCCACTATGGAGTCCTTTCCATATGGTAAGCTGCAGTGTCTTCTGATCTCCAATCACAGTCTTTTTTTTTTTTTAATTTTCCAGTTTCTGCATGTTAGTATAGATCCAATTCCTGAGATGGTTAAATCAGCTAATTCACAATTCTTCACTTCTTGTCTGTGTTACTTCTGTTAGGGAATACTATATCCTAATGAAACAGATTGGAGGTTACCAGGGGATGTTCAACAAGATGACATAGACTCAAGGTATGCATGAAACGTCTGTATTACTCAATAAAAGCTCACTGCAGAGAAGTTAGGTCTTCTGGCCTGGTAGACCCAGAGTTTCAAATAATTATGAGTTTTAAAAATATCTCAAATTTTATCTTCATCCTATGGCTGAAACCTGCTCTGGCTAGTTTACTTTCAGACAGCAACAGACAAGTTGCTCAGCTGAACTCAGTCATCATGTCTAAGTATGAGGTTGTAGATCTTTAACAGAAGGGAGGAGGCACATCATTTCCTGCTTTGCAAAGCTTTTGTGAGACTTGAAAGTTAAGGAACCTTCACTGGTATTTTCATTATATCAAGGTCTCATCTGTTACATGTTGAGATGCCCCTCCCACCCACACCCCAACCCAAGGCTTGAGGCTAACATGAGCCAAGATTCTCTACGAGGCAAGACATTTCTATGCCTTATGGAGGACTCTGCTCTTCCAGTTGTCTCACGCAGCCTGTCTGTCCTTCTCTTTTGGGTCCTAGAACCTTAAGCACTATAGGAGAAGCAGGAATTGGGATGACTTTAGTCATGCAGGAAAGAAGGAATAAATGGACCAAGAGCTCCTAAGGAATCAGTCCAGATTGAATAACTGATCTTTAAATATTCCCACACTAGGACTCTTATTTAAACGGAAGCCAAACAAAATTAACTCAGGGGTTATGACCTAATTTTTCTATGTAGGTAAAGAAAATCATGTATTAAAAAGTGCTGTGTGGCCAGGTGCCAGAGGTTCACGCCTGTAATCCTAAATCTCAGGAGGCTGAGATCTGAGGATCGTGGTTCAAAGCCAGTCCTGGTAGGAAAGTTTGTGAGACTATCTCCAAAAAAACACTCAGAAAACCATAAGTGGCACTGTGGCTCAAGTGTTAGACCGCTAGCCTTGAGCTTCCATAGGTAGCTCTGAATTGGTTTTGTTTTGGTGGTTTTCTCTTTTTGTGCTTTGAATTTCTATGGTGTGAGTATCCCAGAAAGATGACATCATGCCAAGAAAAACAGATTCATAATTTATCCCATTCTATCCAAAGGGTCTGGAAAGAATCTCTGAAGAGAATTCAAGCCAGTTGGTTGAGAAGTATTAATGGGGCCACCACTACGTATAGTAAGTAGTCAGATGGCTAGGAAAGCTAGTGGGAGGTCCTCTGCCCTTCTTTTTTGTAGTCTTCCTTCTTTCTACGCATGCATTCATGCCATACTATATGGAAGGTTAGTATCTTGACCTTCTAAAAGCAGAAGGAAACTTCATAATAAGCCATGTTACTAGTACGTAAATATATTCTGGAGGCTTGAGTTAATTCTGGAAGTATGAAAGAGTTGAATGAATCAAGTAGGAAGAAGCGAAAGGATATTTATTTTTATCTGGAGTGTTTGTGTTGTTGTTGTCAGTCGTGGAGCTTGAACTCTGGGCCTGGTCGTGGAACTTGAACTCTGGGCCTGGGCATTGTCCCTCAGCTCTTCAGCTCAAGGGGAGTGCTCTACCACTTGAGCCACAGCATCACTTCCAGTTTTCTGGTGGCTAATTGGAGGAAAGAGTCTCATGGACTTTCCTGCCTGGGCTGGCTTTGAACTGCGATCCTCTGACCTCAGCCTCCTGAGTAGCTAAGATTACAGGCATGAGCTACCGACGCTTGGCTGGAGGTTTTTGTTTTCAAATAGACCTGTTCTAGGATGGAAAAGGAGGATAAATTTGTGCTTTGCAATGTTCTGAATCTGCCTCTCTTTTGGGTTAATGTCTATCAAGTCAGTCTTTTAACAGTTGAGTCAAAATCTGAGGAAATTGTACCTTTGTCTTCTGATCTCTCTTGTCTTTCTCCTTGTGTCTTTTTCAGTCAGATTCAGACTCCTAACTGTGCACATCTGACTCTTCTCCTCTTAGAGACTTAAAATATAACCTAGATTTATGAAAATATGCTCCCCATAGTCAGTGAAAAATCTAGAACTAATGAAGAATTCTTCATCTTTAACCAACATATATAAAATTCATGGTTTGATAAGGAGATACTTTTAAACAGTATTATAATACAATAAATGAAATTTATAGGATATTGAAAACTTTATGTTCCAGACTTCTAATTTGTGCCTTCAGCAAGGGTAAATGTATCTCTTTTTTCTTTTCCTTGTTGTGACAATTGAAATACTAATATCAAATTCTTATAGTTAATAATAATTTAGTTTCTACAAATAAATCAATTTAGAAAAATCTTCATTCCTTATATTCCACTAAGCACCTTGGAAATTCTTGGTATTGCTATAACCTTTTACTTTTTTTGAGGAAATTTTATAATCAATGGAAACAATCTAAGATATGCTTTAAGTTTAATTCTATTTCCCCCATTTTCCTTCTTGTTCTATCAGTTTGTTACATGAAAAGAATCCAGACTTTTTTTCTGTAATCAAAAAGCAATTTGAGTTTTCATCCTATAAGCTTCCCATTAAATTAGTCATAGATGAAATAAATAGAAACTAATGCTTTAGGATCTTCACCCAAACATCTTCTCTAATAGAGCCTTGGAAATCTACATGAATCTTTTCTTTCTTCTGCAAGTTATTGAGAGATAAGAATGGATTATTCTCCATGTTCTAGCAAGAGATGCTTGAACTTAAACCACATAAAACATCACTTCCTTGGTTCTTTCAGAGGTTGGCTCCCAACAAAAGGAGGCTGAGTCCTCTCTTCCATATCTGAACTGGACCCAAATTGAGGACTCATTATTCTAATTTCTTATAGTAAAGGCTTGAACTTCACAAAAACCACCACTTAAAGCAAGTCAAATTATAAATATATACAAGGGATGAACAAGAAAAATACAGTCCAAACTGTCCAAGTGCCATTAACCAATTCTTAAACATAAAGATAATATGAAATGAGGGCTAAACAATGTAATCTAACTGCCAATTAAATTACACAGTAGTTCTGGTCTTAGTTACCTTTGATATGGAGTTGTATAACAGTAAACAGATTCCCAGTGGGCTTAGTGAAAACATACATATTGAATTTTAATCGCAACCAGTGGGGAATCTCAACTTAGCCTGCAGGCTGAGCTTTAGTCATTGTTTTTCTAGCCTGGTGTTTTGTGAATAAGCCAAAATTTATACAAAGCCACCCTAAGTGCTGCACTTGTAGAAGAACGTCCCTCTTGGTGATATTGGAAAACAGTCCACGTCCACTAAGTCCAAGATTTGGAACTCACCCAGAAAAACTAGTGGAGGAGAAATATTTAATGCACCAAGTGTGTTTGGCCTTTCATAACTGGGACAGTGAGATAGAGAGGGTAGGAAGACAAGGTTGAGGTAGAAGAAACTTTCAGGTCCCAGAAGAGAACAGGCTTAGAGGTGAGTGAACTTGGATCCTCTTTTTTTACTTAGATTGTGGGTAAATTCCTTGATACTGTACTGTGAGAGGTTCTTTCTGTTGAACCCACCTAGAATAGGTAGATACAAATCCTCAGAGGATTCCTAAATTCCTGAAACTCTTTTTCAGACCTGAAAGATGGAGAGAAAAATTCTGGCTTTTAAAGCAGCCCAAAGATAATCTGTGACTTTAACAACTCCTCAGTAAAGTAGCACTGGTAATTGAGAGAGAACATTCCCCTTCCTAGTAGTGTAAACATCTTAGAAGGGGAAAAAAACTGGTGAACAGGACAAAGGATGAGTTTTATCAGGAATAGATTTAAAATTGTTAGGTGCACCAGTATACACCTCAAAGGATAACACTACAAGAAGGTGGACCACATCTGCTCTTTCTGTCTTTTGGGACCCAAGGCCAGGCCATTCCCTCCTTGATTTGCTCTTAGGAGATGAGCATGTCAGATGGGATCAAGAGAGAAAATGGGTGCTCTGCTTCAGGCTGTAAAAATGCTGTCACCTGCATTATAAAACATGTGAGTCAAGCCCATGACATGTCTTATGGGCAGCATCCACTTTGGCTGGCAAGCCTGATATTCCTGCAGTAGCAGTGATTGATTGGCAGCCAATGCTGGTTCACCCAAAGTATCGGTGCATCTCACCTAAAGCCAGAGTTCAGCACTGCATGTTGACCAGGTGGATATTCTGTAATATAAATGCTCGTTTGGATCCAAAAGGAAAACCATTAAAAAATAAAAAGAAAGATGAACACCTTTAATGTTTTTTTGGGGGGGAGTCAAAGCAAAGAATAAATAAATAAAACCTTGTTGTAAAGAATGAATCAGCCTGAGGCCCCTCACTTTGCCTTGGTGTCTTTGGTCCTAATGAAAAAGGAGATCATGGGAATTAAGCCAGGCCAGGACTTGGGTAAGCGGGCCCACAAGTTCTGCCATTACAGTGGGTCCAGGGCTGTTCAGCCTAGCTAGTTATGAGGACTTCCACACATGCGCAAAACTGCAAAGACATTCTGGTCCTGGAGGATTTAGATTTTTACAAAAACGTATTCCCTGAATACTTAGATTTTCTGATCAATACAAGATTCTCTTCAGATGAAGTGTTGAACAAAGTAGACAGTCTCTTATGGAAGTACAAGGTTTTAGGACCAAAAAAAAACCCCAAAAAACAAAAAAGCAAATTAATAGCCTTCTGTCTGAAAGAGGAAAATAGTAACAAGACATCTACTGAGTTGCCAGATTCAGGAAGGAGTTGACGCCCCAAGATTCTCAGGAAATACTGTTCACTCTTTCCTTTTGCCTGTATCACTCCTCATTTAGCTATAATCACTTCCAGAATGGACATTTTGATTTTTCCATCGCAATAACAACTACATTTTCTAATCCTACAGATAAGTCTAGTACTTTTAATCTAAATCTCTTTTTCAATTAGATAGAAACCAGTGTTCCAGAATAAGTTTTGTAGTTTAGGGAAAGACATCTTCTTGAGCTCTAAAATGTACAGGATTGTACTAGGTAAGATTTATCTTAAGATCTAATCATTTTAAAAATTGGCATGTGACCATCTGTCAGGGAGGTATAGGTCCTTGGAGTTAGATTAGAAATTCTTTAAGTCCTATCAGACATGTAGATTTTTGTGTTATTTTCCAATCATAATTTCTTCCCTATGGATTCAGTCATTTTTGTGTTGGAAATATGGAATCCAGCAATGGAAATATGGAATCCAGCAACTTATAATTTCACAATTCAGTGGAATGTCAAGTTGGTTTCCTGGGCAAAGGTAGATTTGTTAGAAAAAGAAAGAAAAAGTACAGGCAATTTTTAAAAATTTCTTCTAGTCTTAGACTCAGTTCCAACAGATTAAGGATGCTAGAAGATAGATACAACACACACACACACACACACACACACACACACTACTCTGAATATCCCTTAATATTCAGTATTTTAATCTGTGTGTATATTGATTACCTTTACATAGCATGTCCCTAAACCTTATATATATTGTCTCTGGGAATATTATCAACTTATTTTTACATGTTTACCACATAATTTTTCTATTGAGCTGGACAATTTTCCAAACAAAAGACCTAGATTTCAGTTTCTTAAATATTTAAGCACAAAATATTGAGATCAGTCACAAACCCTTATGACTCAATATAAGGAGCAACAAAGGGAAGGCAAAGAATAGAGGCTATGAGTATAAGTTATTAAGTTAGACTAAACTGTGAACAAACCTATGCACCATGATTTCTTTACTATGTGTCTTGAGCAAGCCCCTTGGCTCACCCACAGCATCTTTTAGTTGAGAACAGTAATAGCAACCACCTCAGAGGACTACTGTGTAGAGTGAAAAAGTTACTGCACAAGTGAGAACAGTTTCTGGGCCATAACAGGCATCTGATAAACATTGCCTATCACCATTGTGGTCATCATCATTATCATAACCATCACATACTGGTGCATTCCCCAGGCCTACCATATCTTGGAAGCTAAACTATGCTCTAACCAAAATGGGGTGCTGGGATAGTATTCCCCTTCTGTAAATGAAACAGAGGACAGTTTCATTCTCAGACAAATTTCTAAGGAAGAAGAAATAAAAGAACTTTAAAAACAAAGCTACATCATAATTGCATAACTATTTTGAAATAATGTCTCTATTCTTAGCTCAGAAACAAGTCCTAATTTGCTTATTCCTTGCTTCTAATTTCCATATTTATTTAATAACAAATTGGGAGAAAACATTAGTGGAAGATAGTCATTGTAAAAGTAGCAATAAAGTTAATGGCAACATTAAAAAATATTATACACAAAAAATACTACACACATACAAATAGCATTTAAGGCAACTTGATGTAGTTAACAGCACATGTAAATGGACCATAAATTTGAGGTCAATGCTTCATTTTTAATCCATTAAAAATGGGGGAAAAAGCTAGAGGTGGTGGTACATATCTGTAATTCTAGTACTCAGGGAACAGAGATGGGAATAACATGTGTTTAAGGCCAGCCTGGACTGTATCATCTGACCCTCATCTCAGCAATGAAAAGAATCCTTTTAAAAGAGTATGGCTAGGTTGTCCATAGAGAATGATTAGTTCCCATGCCATCAGCTCTGGCCATAAGTGAACTGTATAACCCTTTCCAGGAGATTGTCAAGGAGCAGGCAGGATGCTACTAGGTAAAAACCGTGAGACTAAAACCATCCTTTTGAGTCCATCCAGGAAAAAGGACTTCCTTCCCTCTGTCTTCTGCTTCTGCATACAAAACCATCTGTGTGCATAAAATTAATAACCGCAACCTTCTTTATAGCACATAGCATCCTCAGAACCCAGCACATTTCAACAGGAAGGAGGCTAGTTATCAATTCTGATCCAGTCAATTTCCTATTGAGGGAATTAAGATTAGAAAACCTTTTAAATTCTTCAGAGGGTCTCCTCTGGAGGTGGCCTTCACAACCCTAGCATGACCATTCCACAAAACATAAGAGAACAAAACCAGGAAACACTCGAGGAAGACCTCTTGCTAATATGTCCAGAAGATACCTTTGTAAATCTATGGACACTATGGACCTTCTCCCTTGAAAAGGACAAAACCAGTGGTCATCATTCTCAACCCCGGCGCTTATATGTAATCCCTGCAAGTGTCCCAGGAAATATCAGACAACTCATGAAACGGAGCTAGTTGCATCAAAAGAATTCAAAAGAAGAGCATGACAGTCAGATCAAACTATTCACATTTGGAAATCAAAGACTGAATACAGGCTGATTTCTTGCCCATTTCCCTCCACCTTCCCTCAGAGCAGCTTTCTTGACACAGAAAATGGAAATCTGGGATGGGGACAGACAGGAGGAAAAGTCACCTCATATAAATGTTGCTAGCTAGTAAGTATTCAAATATACCTCATATACTAGACCCTAGCCTTGTCACTTAACTGTAATCCTTGATTTCCATAAGGGTATAATTAGAATATCAGGACCAACTTTGAATAGTTGTATCTAGGATTAGATCTCACTCTCTCTTATGGAGCTACTATTGTTACTCAGTTACTAGAAACAAGAATTACTAGAATATGCACACCAGTGTACTGAGAATGGTACCAATCATGTGGTAGACCTTGAATAAAACATGTCTATTAGTTTTATGAACCCATTCATTCATCAAATACTATTTACAAACTATTTACTGTGGTGCCAAACACTGGGGTTTTACTAATGAGCAAGCCAAATGAACAACTATCTTCTTGTTGTCTCCTGTCTAATGGAAGCTACAGACAAACCATTGCACCATAGGTACAATGAGTACTAGAGTACAAGGCCTTCAGGAACAATGGATATCCAAGAGTGATTTGGGGAGTCAGAAATGACTTAGTTGATGATGAGAATGGGGAGAAAGGTACCAAAAAGTGATGTGGGGGGAGTAGCGTGCTCTAGTTCAAGGGCAGTCCTTTGAGAGCATGCATGATAAGGCTGAGAAGCTAGAGAGATTATGAACCATATAGTCTGCATGTCACTGCTGTATTGGCTAATGGTGATAACAAGTATTAAATCATGCCAAGACTACAGAAATCATATGATTAAATCAAATCAGGGCTGCTTACCTCAAAGGAAAATAAAAATGTCTACAGAGAGCAATAACACTGTTCCACAAGGGACCCTTTGTTTCTGGCCACTAAATTCTGCAGATGAGGGTACCCAGCTAACCATGGTAAGTAAGTGTCTTTTTCAAGACTTGTCTCCCCCTGATTCAGCTCAGAAACACAAGCTGAAGTGGGACTTGGTGGAGATAGGTACTTAACCTGGAGAAAGCCCAAGGAACACCTCAGTTGATGCTTACAATCTTAAAGTTACACCAGGCTGCATTCTGACATGGCTCAGGCTGGAGCACAGTGCTAATTTATCATCCTTACCCCACCTTTTGCTCAGCTAAGTCAAGCTCTGACCTCAGTACTGTAGAGCAAAGGGGACTGCTCCCAGAAGCCTCAGGAAGTATGGAACTGGCCTTTCCTGCTCCGTTTATCTCGGATTTTACCCTGTGGACAGCTAGCAGACACTGAGGTAGTTAGAAGTAGATGAATAATAGAAATGGTTTGCAGAAAGAAAAGAAAGAAGGAAGGAAATAGAGGGAGGGAGGGAGGAAGACAGAAAAGAAAGGAAGAAAGAAAGAACATTCTGGGTGAAAGAAAAGAAAGGAATTCAAAGAGAGAAAAACCTGGAGAGCAGGTAAGAGGAGGGCTGGATTGGAATGAAGCTGAAATAAAAGATAGAACTAAGAAAGCCATTAAGGCGGGGGCGGGGGATAGGATTCAAGGATCGCTTGGTATGTCACACTGTCATATGAATCCATGGTTTCCAATGAGTCTGTTAGTTGAGATAGTGAATTTGTTCCCTATGCTGCTGCAACAAATTACACCAGTGTCTTAACATACACTTATTCTGTTATGATCCTGAAAGTTAGAATTACAAAAGTCAGTTTCACTGGGCTAAAGTAAGCCATGGTTAGAGTTGGAGTCTCTTTTTTTGTACGATTTTTATTGTAAAAAATGCTGTATAGAGGGGTTACAGTTCCATGGGCAAGGTAATGAGTACACTTCTTATTGGGCTTGTTTCCTTGCCCCTTCCCACTTCTGGTCTAGCTGCCTGTGTCCCTTGGCTTGTGGTCATTCCCTTCAAAGTACATCCGTGCCTCACTCCAACCTCTTTCCAGCATCACACACATTGGCTTCGCCTCGACTCATCCTGCATTCCTCATACAGGGAAGGTTGTGATTATATCTGCATTCATGCAGATCATCTATGTAAAGAACCTTATATAAGTTTCTAGAGATTGGGATGAATATCGGTGGGACATTTGACAGCCTAACTTACATGGTTTCTAGTAGTGATCTGAGCAACAGCAGCAGTTCTATGTGTCTGTGATCCCCAGGAGAAGGCAATGAACTTGACTAGAACCAGTGAAGTTGCTAAACACACAGGCCTTCTGGTCCTTGCTGCTCTTTCTCTGCTGCTCAGAGACCAAAGGAGAACCCTCAATAGGTAAACTTCTATTTCCTTCAATGGCATACACAGTTCTGTCACTAATATATTCAATTTCTTTGGAAGAGTTCTCACAGAGTGACCCCAGAATCAAAAAGAAAGGAGATAATTCAGACCTACATCTCATTTTCTTAGAGAATCTAAATAATAGTCAAACTAAATGATAAAGGCTTGATTTAAATTACTAAAAATATTATTTAATTTGCCAAAACCCTAAATAGTGCTCCCTTTGTCCTTTAAAAACAGAATTCTGTCTATAATAAATTGACTCCTAAACAATTCCAGGAGCACATCTTAAGCATAAAGTGAAAATACCTCAAGTATTTGTCTCTAGAGAACCAAACTAGTTGCTAAGGTAAGACAGCTAACCAAGACTACTAGAAGTACTACATATGGTGAGAAGTGCCATTGCCTAAGATCCCTTTTATCCAAGTTATATTTCTGACTTAGATTCATCAGATCACCATTCCTATTTTCTAGGTATTTGGGAGTTAATTGACGTGTGTGTGTGTGTGTGTGTGTGTGTGTGTGTGTGTGTGTGTGTGTGTGTGTGTGTGTGTGTGTGTGTGTGTGTGTGTGTGTGTGTGTGTGTGTGTGTGTGTGTGTGTGTGTGTGTGTGTGTGTGTGTGTGTGTGTGTGTGTGTGTGTGTGTGTGTGTGTGTGTGTGTGTGTGTGTGTGTTTTGAGACTAGGTCTTGAACTCAGATTGTTTGCTCAAAGTTAGCACCCTGCCACGTGAGCCACAGATACACATCCAGATTTTAGGTGATTACTTGGAGATAAGAGTCTCACAGACTTTCGTGCCGGGGCTGGCTTGAAACCACAACCCTTAAATCTCAGTAGCTAAGCTAACAGGGTTGTGCCACCAGCACCAAGTTAACTTCACTTTCTTGGCCATTTTTATCTTGCTAGCCTTGGGGCATGTAGTAGAATGGTCACAGGAATCAGGGAGGTCTTCCATAGATTGTAGTAAATGTACAAAGTCTCAGGAAAGTTTTAAACACTTTTCTTCTTAGAACCAATTCAAACTAAGCCCCCTAGCCTGGGTGCAAACACTTCCTGGTTGGGGGAGGAGTGGGACTGGTCATGGTTCTTCTGCAGGTACTAAGGGGAAAGTAGGTGCAGTAACATGGGGATCACTGGATCCCATTCAAGGCAGCTCACTGTATGGCCTTCGCAGATTAAACTGGGCTCTGCGCTGATGTTTGGATCTGTGCTGAAAGGTAATGACTTTAACATTGGGTAACAAGCTCGAGTTCTGAATTGTAGCAGCTCTGCAGAATAGGGGAACTAATTCAGATTTGGGGGCACCATAATTAGTCACCAGCATACATTTTCTTGAGAAAGGAAGTGGAGAAGGAGGTATAGGAGAAGAGGAAGGAGAAAGTAAAGAGGAATCATAAATGGCAACTTCACATTATTGCCAACTATCATAACCTAGTTGCTAAGCAAGGAAGACAAGCTATTTTTTTTAAGTACAAACATAAACCAGTTAGTCATATACTAATCAAGACTTATTTTTGTTTGAATTAGGTCAGTCTTCATTAAATGCCTCTCTAGAAGGTCAGAGTCCCCCTTTGGGTGGTCTATTCTGAGGTAGCAGAACTGACTCATGTGTGTGCTGGTCCACTGTCTGCACAGATGGCTAGGAGCCACTCATGGGAGCCTCCCTGACACCAGTGTTCAGCCTGAAGACCCCAAGGAACATGCACATGTGCAAAGGGACCACCATGTGGGCAGCAGTGGGTTTTGAGTCTATCTTTATGCTAGGGACACAAGGCTGATCTGCTACAGGGGGAAATGATGCTTAGTTGTGAACGTGAGCCTGGCACAACAGAGTTGCTGGCATTTTTAAGATGTGCTGTAGTCACCAACTGACATCATGAATGGAAATACCTTTGTATATAACTACATAAACATAATAAACATAGTAAAATTTTTTTAAGTATTAGGTTTCTACAGTGGAACAAACCACTAAAGCTGAATGCTGGTGGAGTGTCCAGATCTTTTCGTTCTACTTGGACTGTTCTACTTTTAAGCCTGCAGTCCTGCACTTTCAGAATCCCCAATTGCCTTGGGACCATCTTGAGCCTCTTCTAGAGAGTAGAATATAGAACAAAATCTCTTTCAGGGGGTGCTGGGGGGAGATATTATGATTTTAACTCAGGGCCTTGTAGCAGCCAGGCTGAATGGATTCCACTGAACTCCCCTGCTTTTACTGGGTTACCTAGGTACAGGTCTGAGCCATAATCTGCTTATCCTTTGTGGAGCTGGAGTCTCACAGACTTTTCTGCCTGGGGTGGTCTAGTATCCTGTTCCTCCCAATCTCAACTAGTAACTTGGGGTGACAGATACATGCCATTGCATCTGGGGATTCTCTGTATGTATTTGTGTGTGTGCACATGTGTGCATCTGCATTGGCCTGGAACAGCAGTCCTCTCATTCCTAGCCTCCCAAGTAGCTAGGATTAGAGATGTGAGCCACCGACACACAGCATTTTGGGGGGAGAGGAGAGCAAAAGAGTTACTAAGGTTTGAACTTAGGGTCTTGGGCATGTTAGGCAGGCACACTCTACTATTGTGACATGCCTTCAGCCTCAAATCCTTACATCAAAAAGTGTTTCATGTTTTTCACAGTGGGATAGGCATCACTAAATGAGAAAATATCCAGAATGAAAGGTTCCTACTAGCTGATCTACCTGACCTACTCTGCTTGTTGAAAACCTAGATTCCTATAACCCAGCAATTCCACTCCTGCACATTTATCCAATAGAACACAAACAAGGTTACAGTAAGTCCAACAATACAACCATGCCCATTGCAGCACCAGTCACCATAGCCAAGATGCCCCACAATGAATGAATGGACCAAAGAAATGGTGATGTGTGTATGTGTGTGTGTGTGTGTGTGTGTACATGCACAAATTGGAATTTTACTCATCTATTAGAAAGATATTGCGCCATTTATAAGGACATAGAAAGATTTGGAAAAATTATATAAGTGAAGTAAGCCAGACCCAGAGAAACAAAGGTTGCATGCGGTCCCTCATTTGTGGTAGATAGAATGTACCTATAAATCTGTAAGTAAACCATTAGGCGGAACGAAAGTGGTTACAAATGAATTAAATGGAGTATAATAGACTCTATGGAGAGCTTAATTAGTATACTTTTTTAGAAAGACTAGGTCGAAGCCCAACAGTATCAGCAACAAGAAATGAGTGCATGCAAAAGAGGGGTGGGCTCAAGCGGGGAGGGACAGACAAAAGAAGTAGGGAAGGAAGGCGAATGCAGTCAGGAACTCGTGATATACACCACAAAATTAAGTAAAGGGAAGGGGTGAAGTCAGGGGGGTAGGGAGGAATGTTGAAGAGGGTGACACTGATTAAAATACATTGTATTCATAAACTGCTTTGTAAAATGGCACCTCCTTTGTACAACTACTTAAAGACAATTTTTAAGTAGATTCCTAGGTTCTACTTCCAAAAATTCTCACTTAGAAGGTCTTAGGTAGGACCCCCCCCCCCCAAATTTTGCAGTTTCATAAGTGGTCCAAAAGAGCCTTGCTTGAGAGACAGATTTAAACTACAGCTCCTCATTTTATTGATAAGAAATTCATGTTGCCCAGGGCCACAGAACATGCTAATAGCAATCTGCTACAACGTCAAATCTCAAGTATACATTGCTTTCCTAATCCACATGTATTTCTATTTACAGTACTTGGAGTTTACCGAGTGCCTTCCTTTCGCAAAAGTCTATTCATATTATTGTTTCAGAAAATATCACTCATTTGAGAGAACATTTTACAAAAAAAGAAAATTAAAGCCAGGGACAGTATGGCTCATCCCTATAATCCTAGCTTCTCACAGAATGGAGATCAGGATATAAAAGTTTGAAATCAACCTGAGCAAAATGTTTGCATTACCCACATCAATAAAACCTGGGCATAGTGGCCCATGCCTGTCATCCCAGCTACATGTTAATTGTTCATAGGAGGATTGTAATCATGATCTAAATTGGCCAGGCATAAATGAAAAGATCCTATCTCAAATGTAGCCAAAGCAAAATGATAGCTCACCTGCCTACCAAGTATTAGGCCCTGAATTCAGACTCCAGTACCACTCAAAAAAGAATGAAAAGAAAAATGAAACTCATTAAAGAAGTGACTAGTTAACATCCTGCTCAAAGGAACAGAAATCTGTAAGGCCTCATTGTTCTTTTCCTGACCAGTTCTTAGAAGCACTGAATACTCTGAGCTAAGTTGCTAGAATCCTATAAAGTTGTGAGACTTCACACTGACTCTGCTAGGGCAGTGTCATACTTGGATTAGATATACAGATTCTGGAATTTATCCTTGATAGAAGTAGACACAGGGCATTTCACATCAGCAAACCACTATTCTGTTTGTCTATGTCATGGAGAACCAGTCATGAAATTTCCAAGTTAAAGGTGAGATTTTGCCGGGTGCCTGTGGCTCATCCCTTGTAATCCTTGCTGCTCAGGAGGCTGAGACCTGGGGAATGGTTTGAAGCCAGCCAGGGCTGGAAGTCCATGAGACTCTCATCTCCAATAAACTTCTCAGAAAAAGCTGCAAGTGGCCCTGTGGCTCAATTGGTAGAGCACTAGTCTTGAGCACAGAGAGGCTCAGGGACAGAGCCCAGGCCCTGAGTTCAAGCCTCAGGACTTGCAAAAAGCAAAAACAAAAAAGTGAGATTTTGAAAGTAGCATTCTAAGCTACCCTGACCAACAAAAGGAAGCAATCTAGAATGGGTTCTATTTCATGCTGTCTTACTCTGTGTCTTTCTGAGTCACTGTCACAGTATACCTGTGTCTCTCACACAGTATATCCACAGTCTTCAAAAAATACATTTCTTGTAGCTTTCATCTAGTACTTGTGGACTTTTGCCCCAGAGCCAGCTTATATCTCATTTAGAAGTCAGTCCTTCAAACATTTGAAGACAGTTATTAAGACTTAGATTATGTATCCCTAGAGAGTTATCAAGCCCTACTTAGGCAATAAGTCCACTTTGCTTCTGAAATAGACTCCTCTCTCCACCAGTTAGGATCTAGCCCATTGCCTTTACTTGCAGGATATTTGATGATAGTAATCAGATGCACATTATAACACTTTTTATTCTTAGCAGGAACCTAGCATATTACTAGTTTCAGATATACAGAAGAAACTGATTGTTTCTCAACACTGCCTTCCCCACCTTTTAACAATGTAATTTTGCCTACTGGATAATTAGAAGGTTACATGACTATCATACTAAAGAAAACATTTCCTAGCCAACCTAAAAACTAGATGTGGACATTAACTAAGTTGTCACCTATGGAAATAAGCACAAGTGATATGCATATACCTTCCTCATAAAGAAATAGTTGCAAGCCAGGTGCCTCAGATCTCAGAAGGCTGAGATCTGAGGATTGCTATTGAAGCCAATCTGAGCGGGAAAGTCTATGAGACGTCTTATCTCCAATTAACCACCAAAAAGACAGATGTGGAGCTGTGGCTCAGGTGATAGAGTGCTAAGCCTTGAGCAAAAAAGATCAAGGACAAGGAAGGAAGGAAGGAAGGAAGGGAGGGAGGAAGGGAGGAAGGGAGGGAGGGAGGGAGGGAGGGAGGAAGGGAGGGGGAGGGAGGGAGGGAGGGAGGAAGGGAGGGAGAGGGAGGGAGGGAGGGAGGGAGGGAGGGAGGGAAGGAGGGAGGGAAAGAAGGAAAGAAAAGGAAGGAGAGAGGAGAGAGAAAGAAAGGAAGGAAGAAAGAAGGAAGAAGGAAGGAAGGAAAGGGAGGGAAGGAAGGAAGGAAGGAAGGAAGGAAGGAAGGAAGGAAGGAAGGAAGGAAGGAAGGAAGGAAGGAAGGAAGGAAGGAAGGTAGGTGTTGTAGTCTATCTGCTCCTTTTCTCTCTTTCTTTGGGATGGGATGCAGTTGTAGAACTAGTAAAGACAAATTAAATCATGTGAAGATGGAAAGCTCCTCAAAGTACAATAAAGCCACAGAACAGAAGCAACCTGCCTTCCTAGATGATCTGATAGGGTAGACTTTGTGATCTGTCATGGACTGGCTGTCTAACTTTAGATTCTTAAATATATACAGGTTTTGAAGTGTGTCTGCAATACCATAGATTTACAGTTAGTCATGAGTCATAAACCCATCCTGGTGTTCCCCAGAGTCCTTTGATTCTGGAAATTGATCAGCCTTTCTTGTGAGTTTGAGCAATTGGGCAGCAGAAAAATGCCAATACATCTCTGAACATGTGCACGAATCTATGGAGAAGACAAAGGTAGAAGCCAAAAGCCAATTTGCAAACCTAGTAAAAAAAATTATGAAAATAATTAAACACAAAATTTGATAGGTCCTAACTAAAGCTTAAAGTAACCTTTGCTGAAACTTCCCTTTTAAAGTCCCTACATGTTGCCATTTAGTTAGACCTGAAAGCTATTGGGGAAAGCAAGTCCTGATTGTATTTGTTTGGACTCCCTTGCTGCATTTCAGCCTAAAGCTTCAGCCAAAGGTAAGGTTAAGTCCCACCAGTACAAATAATTAGTATTATCATTCCTAAGCATATTTCAATTTCAAGTATTTATAGTTAAAATAAACAAAACCTTTGTGCTGCTAAATTCAACAGCTGCGTGGGGGCGGGGGGGTGGGGGAGGGAGGCCTTGAAGGAATTTGGCCTTGTTAGGACCAAACTTGCAGAGCAGCAAAAGAAGAAGCCGAGAAGAAATGACTTCCTGAAAGAAATGTACCAGCACCTCAAAATTGAGTTCTCTATGAAAACTTCAAGAAAGAATGCACAAGCAAGTCAGTCATATGACTATGGATTAAAAACGCCAATGTGGGACACATCTGTCATCCCAGTCCTTAGAAGAAAAAGTCATGAGGACCCTGAGGTCAGGTCCTGCCTGAGCTACATAGTAAGATCTTGCCTCAAAATTCAAAATAAAAGCAACAAAGTTCAAAATAAAAAGCATGTGTGTATATTATAAAGCTTATTCCTTTCTGGAATGTCTTTTTAAATTAATACTTTTTTAAAGAAAAGTTTTACCCCCCCCCCCAAAAAAAAAAAAATGTAGTTTCCATACATTCTTCAGACCTTTGTCCCTGGGTTCCAATCTTACCAAAGTCTGTCATGGGCATGATCCACCACCGACAGTCAATAAACCAACTGAGACAATGAAAGTATTAGCCAGTGACTAGCACCTAGTAAGGACACAATAAGTACTATTTAGCAAATGAGTGGACAAATAAATTTCTTGGGTCATATCATTAAGATAGCATCATCATTGAATGAGATGTCATTAAGCAGGAGACAGGGATTTGGAAGTATAAAAACACGTAAAATAATCTTGTTTAGAAATGTACTTATTACCTTACTTATATAACTGTAACCCCTCTGTACATCACCTTGACAATAATAAATAATTACAAAAAATCCTGTGTACCAAGATTAATAATAATAATCATCATCATCTTGCCTTAAGCTTGGCACTAGTGGCACTAGTGGCTCATACCTGTAATCCTAGCTATTCAGGAGGCTCAGATCTGAGGATTGTGGTTCTAAGACAGTCCAGGGCAGGAAAGTCTGTGAAACTTTTATTTCCAATTCAATCAGAGAAAAACCTAGAAGAGGCACTGTTGCTCAAGTGGTAGAGTGCTAGTCCTGAGCAAAAGGAGCTCAGGAATAGTGCCCAGGTCCAGAGTTTAAGCCTCAGGACTCGCAAAATAATCATCACAATCATCTTGTCTTTAAAAAAATTGTTATTATAAAGGTAATGTACACAAAGGTTACAATTACATAACTAATTTTTGGACAATGTCATCTCTTCCCTTGCTCAATAATCTTGTCTTTTATCTATGCTTCCAACTTGTGCAGTCCAGATAGATCAGAAAGAATTGTCTCTAAGAAACTTTCCTGAAATTCTTTCTGAAGGTTATTTTATAATTAAATGCAGACTTGCTATGTTATTGGACTCACTTTTGCTCTGTACCTCAATGCATTCCCAGGAAGAATCATTCCCAGAAAGATACAGGATTATAGAAAGGCAGATCAAAGGACTAGGAATGGCTTAATAGAGGTACCAGGACATACCTCATCTCCCACAAAGAAGACCCAAAGAAATAGGTGAAATGCTACATTTTTAGATGAGTTGTCTTGGAAGAACAATGGAAATTGGTGAGAGAACTAGAAACTTGAGACATTTGGAGACCTGTGACAAAAACACAATAAGAGAAACAAAATATCCTAGCATCTGCCACTCTGGCTCCACACACAGCAGGAGGGAAGTCTCTGCTTTGCCTAGAAGTGAGGTTGAAAGAGAAAATACTAGCAAACTCTCAGTGCAGATGCTAGTAATTCCATTTACTGGGAAGTAACAGCCCTCCAATGCTTACAGCCCAGGTAGACAAATAAACTGAAATCTACATAGTTCCCTTGCTTGGAAAATGATTTCCCATAGTTCCCAAAGAACCCTCATTGTGCTATAGCCAGGAAACATCTTGAGAATGGTTGTATTGTCTGACTGTAGACTGTTTTGCAGATCAGAAAGCCCTGCATATTCCCATCTCTGAGAACCCACAGGAATTATTCTGCACTGGTTCAGTGGATAGCTGTTTCAGAAGCCAAAGTTGGTCTATGAGTCTAACTCAAGTTCCTTGGGGTCCTGCACTGTAAGAGATGTCCTCAAGATTTAAGATATCAGGGAACTTGCCCTCTAAGGTGAAGAGTTAAGTAGACTTATTCCAGTGCCAAGACTGAAGACAGACCTCATTATTCCTGCCATCCTCCATGCTATATACAAGCATCTATTTATCAACAGGGTGGGAAAAGTTCCATTGCAGCCTGCCCCCAGGGGTGTGTTTAGGTGTCCCTGAGTAACTTCATAGTCAGTATTCATAAAATAGCAAGAGAAAAACTTTCTAATCTTGGGAAATACATGAGCATCCTAATATAAGAGGTTTATGACACTCAAAAGAGGCTTGACCAGGAGAAATCTTCAACATGGCATATTATATTAAAGTTGTCAAAAGTACAAAGAAAGACTTGTAAAGTTTGTAATAGAAAAGTACCAATTTGTGTTGAAAGACAACTTCAATAGACCAACAGCAGATTTCTGCTGAGCAGCAGAAGCAATCCAAGATGGGGGAGAATGAAAAGATGCATTCTGAGTCCAAAAAAATAAAACAAGGACTCCTATATCCAGAATTACCATGAAGAAGAAAGTTCTTTCAAGATAAACAAAACTGGAAAGAATTTATGACCTTACAAAATACACTTAAAGGAATCCTAAAACCAGATGTGAAATGAAAATAACATCATGATATCATGTGAGATATGGTATAAATCATAAAAGAAAACTATACAAAAACATAGAAAAGGATCCATTATTATCCAAATAGTAAATCATCAAACGACAAAGATGAATGAGAGAGGAAGATAAAACCCCAAATATTGAAAACAACCAGAAGAAAATCACCAGAAATTCTAAGAATAAGTTCTTACCATTAACTGTCTAATTAAAATATAATCTTTGGATGAGTGGATGAAGAGCTCCCTGTTGTCTGCCGAAACTAACCTCATGAGTAAGGACAGATTGAAAGTAAAAGAACAGAAAATTATATTCCCAGCAAACTGAAAGATAACAGGAGCAGTAATAGACTTTAAGACAAATGACTAAGAATATATAATGATGACGAATATATAGGTGTGTACTCTCTCTCTCTCTCTCTCACACACACACACACTTGTGGAGCACATGGGCAGCAAAGATGGCGCTGGGAGGGGGTTGAGTGGGCAGACCCCAATTGATCTTCTGATCAGTGCCTAACCAGCCCGTGAAGGCTCAGGTGAATGATAAGGTGTGACCTTGACAGTGATTGGTTCCTCTTCCTCCCTTACCATGCCACCCACCCTTGTTGTCCTTAAAAGGGGCTGCTCTCTGTTAATAAACGAGTTTTTCTACCTGCTGGATTTGGCTCCCTGCTGTGTCTGATTGTCTCCTGGGCTGAGGGAGGCTTTCCTCGGACCCCGTCCGTCTTTCGTGGGACAGACGAAGACCCAACACACACTCTCTCTCACACACACACACACACCTTGGAGCTTTCATTTTGTAAAACAAACATGATGAGACATAAAGGTAGGCATAGGCTCCATATCAACAATAACAGGTATTTTTAGTACCTCACTCTCATCAGTGGATGGACCATTAGTCAGTATGGAACATGAGATTTAAACTATATTCAGACAAAATGCCCTGAGTAGACATTTATCCAGCATTCCATCCAACAGCACACTATAAACTATTTATGAACATTATTTTCATCAGTGCCTAGAATTTCCTCTAGAACAGATCATGCGTTAGGACACATCCTATGCTGTCGTTTTCTGGTCACAATTCAATATACAAATATATTAAGTTGACTGGTTTTTATCCTTTATTCTGATGTGATGTATTCTATTTATTGCTGGCCTCAAACTCATAAGCCTCCCACAAACTCATGAAAACTCCCCACGTTAGCTTCCCAAGTGCCGGGATTATAGGCAGATACAGGGTTCTGTCTCAGAAAGGTTAATTCTTACACACCTTCTGGGGGAATATAAATAAGTATTGTCACTATGAATAACAGTATAGTGGCTACTCATAAAATGAAAACAGCTACTGTAAGAGCCAGCTGGCTCTTTTCTGCGAGGATGTGAAATTGGCATAGAAAAGTGGCATCCACATGTCCATGGCAAGGATCAAGGAAAAAGAATTAGATTTGTTCATCAGCTAACTTTAAAATACGGAGATAAGCTTGGGTTATCTGCCTGGTCCCAATACAATCATAAACATCCTTAAAAGTGAAAGAGGGAAGCCTAAGAAAGAACCAGACAATGGCAGTATGATCCGGTCTTATGTAGCCTAATGCAGAAGTGAGGACCGTGACTTAAAGAACACAGGGTGTCTGCATGCTGCAGAAGATGAAGGAATGCTCTCTCTTTTACTGATTCTAGAAAGTCCTGCTATCTCCTCAATAGTCAAATTTTAGCCCAGGGAGATCAATTTTAGATTTAGGACCCCATTGCTGAAAGAGGATATTTGAGTTATTTTAGAAATGGTAACTACATAAGCAAACATAAAGTATTTTTTATTTTAAATCTCAGTACTTATAGGATACAACGTTTTAAAAGCAATACTGTATTTTATGGTTTTCAGCTACTGAAAAAGTAAAATTCATAACATGAATACAAAAGTTAGGAAGGGAGAAATGTAAAAATATGATTGTAAATCTTTTATATTTTATGCGAGGTAAACAAGTGAGAATAGACAAATGGTCTGAATATTTGCTACATACTTTTAAAGTAACCACTAAAATGTCAAAATAGTTATGGTAAATAAGGGGCTGGGAAGATGGCTTAGTGGTAGAGTGCTTGCCTTGCATGCACGAGGCCCTGGGTTCAATTCCTCAACACCACATAAGCAGAAAAAGCCGAAAGTAGCGCTGTGACTCAAGTGGTAGAGCACTAGCCTTGAGCTGAAGAGCTGTGGGACAGCACACAGGCCCAGAGTTCAGGCCCCACGACCAACCTACCCCCCCCCAAAAAAAAATTCAATAACTAAGAAGAAGGTAGAATAAAGGAAATTTAAAATAATTCAATACTAAATATAGAAATAAGTACATTAAATGGTTTTAACATATGTATTAAAAGGCAAAGATGTCATACTGCACAAACAACATCTAGCTTTATGCTGCATATTAGGAATATGGAAAGACTTGGATAAAATTATATTAAGTGAAGTAAGCCAGGCCCATAGAAACATAGGTCTTATTTGCAATAACTAGTATATGTCTGGGACAAGCAGAAAAGGTCAAAAGCTATGTACATATGACTAGATAAGATGATGTTAAGTGAAATGAACCCCAAGATAGGGACACAAGTGGTTTTTTCTTTCTTGGTATTGTTCCTAATGCATTTACAATGTAACATGACTTTTTGTTGCTTTGTATGTTCCTCCCCCGTGGTATAACCCCTGTTTCCACTGTATTTGATGTTGGTGCCCTGCATCTTGTATATACACTTCTCTAGCTTGGGGAGGGGAAGGGAAAAAACAAAATGCTTAAATAGGGATACAGGTTGGCCCATTGTAACAATGAGATGTACAAGACACTATGTTGAAAAATGAACTTTACAATTTAGGTGGGGAGAGAGGGAAAGGGGGAGTATAGTTGTGGAGGTGGGAGGGAAGGGAGAGTTGGGGAAAAACAAAGGAAGAGGTAGTAATGCTTGATAGGAAATGTATTCATTACCTTGCTCATGTAACTGTAACCCCTCTGTACAGTATTTTTTTTACAATAAAAATGTATTTTAAAAAAAGGAATATACTTTAAATATTTAAAAATAAATTCAAAATAAAAATCCAGGATACTGATATTTTAAATAAAGATATGGCTGAACTAATATAGATTGCAGAAAAAGATGGCTGAACTAATATAGATTGCAGAAAAATATTACTACTAGGGATAAGGAAAGTCACTTGGTAATGATAAAGGAGTCATTTCATTCACTAGAATAACCATGATAAAAGTGTAGTCCCATAGAATAGAAGTTCAAAATGTATTTAAAATAAACCAAAACCGGTAGACCTGCAAGAACATAAAAGCATATTTACAGTTATTGGAGATTTTAATACCCATCTCACACTAATTGCT
The DNA here is from genome assembly GCF_019054845.1 of Dipodomys spectabilis. Lineage (NCBI taxonomy): Eukaryota > Metazoa > Chordata > Mammalia > Rodentia > Heteromyidae > Dipodomys > Dipodomys spectabilis. Next base: position 13,172,550 of record NW_024870696.1, on the reverse strand, counting down.
AAAACAAGCAGACAAAAATTGATAAATTATATAATGACTTAATTAATGTTTAATTCAGCCTCGTTGAAAAGCATAAAAAACGCTATACATTAGAATATACGTTATTTTCAAGTAAACAAGTCACACTTATCAAGGATAAACCATATTGTGGGTTATGAAAAAAAAGCCTCAAGAAATCTAATTACAAAGAAAAATGATCTCGTTATACTGGAATTAACAGAAAGATTTCGGAAAATTATCTGAATATTAGAAAGGTAAATACCACATTCTTAAATAACATATGCGTCAAGGACAAATTCAAAAGGTCCATTGAAAAGTACCTAGAATTCAATGGACGTAAAACAAGCCATCTATGGGCATATATTTTGCTATGATGTCACAAACTGTAACACTAATGCCAATATTAGAAAAGAAAGACCTCACATTAATGTCATTCACTTACACCTGACGCAACTAGATCCAAGGAACTCAGACTGCTTTCAAAGAAATGAAAGAGAAGCAAATGATATCAGAGAAGGGAGAATCAACAAAATGGAAAGTAGAAAAACAGTGAAAACCAAAACCAAAAGATGACTCTTGAAGATTAAGTGATAAATGAGTAGCCTGAATGACCAAGAATGAAATTAGGAATTACATAATGGCCATAACTACAGATTCAAGTGATTCTAAAAGACTAATAAGGAAATGTTATGAATAAATTTATGCCAATAATTTGACAACTTTGATGAAATTTGTTACTGAAAACCTTCCCACAAAAGAAACTCTAGGTCCAGATGGCTTCCCTAATTGTACTAAATATTTAAAAAAATTAATAGCAATTCTATATTCAGTCTTCCAGAAAAAATAAAAATGAAGGAGTACTGTCCAAGTCATTCTATGAGGTCAGCATTACACTTTTGTTAAAACTAAAGAGTACTAATAATGAACTTCCAAATAACACCCCTCATCAACATAGAAATAAACTTTTATAGAAAATGTTAGCAAGTTATATCCAAAAATAGGTAATATGATAATATATCATGACCAGATGGAGTTCTTTTTTAGAAATTTTAGGTAACTTTTATGTATAAAAATCTTCCCCAACAATAGAGGAGGATTCTGGGAAGATGGCAGAGTTGGAATGACCAGAAATCTTTTTTCTCTATTAGACAGCTATTGCATTGCTATTGCCTGTCTGGTGTCATTATTTCAGAATTCTGGAGTATAATGAAGAGTTATAACTTCCAGTGGGAAATTTGGCTGGTAAAGTTTGAATTCATTTCAGTTAATTTCATCTCTTAGCACAATAGCAAGCTGTCTATCCCTGTTCTCATTCCCCCAAAGTGGGCTACTATGTTTGTTCCTGGAGTTTCTTGCACAACATTTGTGGGAGCTCTGATCTCCAATCACTGCCTCTGATCTTAAGGGTACAAAGGGATAGAAGCCAATGTTGCAGCACTGCAGACCATTGCTGAAAGACCTCTCTCTGAGTGAAGTGACTTCTAAGATATTTACTGGGCCAGGGCTTTTTACCTTCTCCTTTGCTTTCCTTTTTGCTTATTAGGAACTAGACATTGGAGACTATATAGAATATTTACAAACAACCACTCAGAAAAGAGTGAAGTGTTTTGTGTCAGGATAAGACTTGGAACAAAGTTAGCCAACAAGAGGAGGAAGAGGAGGGGGAAGGGGAAGAGGAGGGGGAGGGGGAGGGGGAAGCACCAAAAGACAAAAAATACAACAAATACTAAAAAAGGGTTAAATTGTATTTTCAGACACATTATTATTAGCGCATTATTAAATTCAATATACAATCAACACAAAATCCCACAAGAAAGAGGAAACATACAAAGTAACAAAACTTAACCCATACAAAGGGTGAAACTTACACCAATAGAAACTGAGAATCAGAAAGAGCTTATGTTGACTTCACTTTCAAATAAGTCCTTAAAGATTTTCCAAAAAAAACCCCAAAAACTAAAGGAATGTATATATATATATATATATATATATATATATATATATATATGTATATATACATTCCAAGAAATAATGCACGGGTACAGTGGGAATGTGGATAAAGAAATATTTAAAAGAACCTAAAAAGAAATTGAAATTTTAAAATGTGGTATCTGAAATTAAAATTCACTAGAGGGATTCCAAGGCAGATAAGAGAAGACAGAAGAAAGAATCAGCAATTTTGAGGATAAAATGGTATGAGGGAAGATGGCAAAAACAGATGGAAGTGAATAGAAACCCAAGAAATTTGTGTAACACCATGAAGACCAATATACAATTCCGAAGTCTCAAAAGGAAAACAAACAAGAGAAAAGGACAGCAAAAAGTTGAAATAATTACACTTCCCAAATTTGATGGAAGATATAAATACCCATGAAACTCAATCAACACCACATAGGATGAACTTTAAAGGAAAGCTACACTGAAACATACACATTATTCACATATGAATTGTAATATTGCCATGAAACCACTCTACATGCTATATACTAATAAAAATGCTTAAGGAGGCAAACACAAAACAATCTTTCATAAGTGAAGGACAAATCAAATCATCCTCAGATAAAAGTTGAGGGAGATTACTGTAAGATGTGTTCATCAAGAAATGTTGAAAGAGTCAGTGGCTCACACCTATAATTCTGGCTACTCAGGAAGCTGAGATCTTAGGATTGTGGCTCAGAACCAGTTTGAGCAGATGAGTTTTTTAAAATCTTTTTTTTTGAAGTTTTTAATGCATTAGATGTTATCTTTAAGGGGTTTCATTTCAACATGAAAAAGGGGTTTCAATTCAACATGTCAGGCTGAGTACAATCCATCTCTCCCAATTTCACCCATCCTCTCAATTTACCTGCTGCCATTTTCACAAATGTACAATGAATATTATGACTGCATTAAATTCAAGAAACCTTTAACATCAATTAACTAGCAAAAGTCAGAACCAGAGGTGTGGTTCAAGTGATAAAGAGTGCCACTTATAAGCAAAATACTGAGTAAGATTATGAGAACATGAAGCCCTGAGCTCAAGTCCCAGTAACAACATGCATATATGGACACACATGCACACATGTATGCACACACACATCACATGGATAAAGAGAATCTTAGAGGTTGAAATTAAAGGACACTAGACATTAAGTGATCTGAAAAAAAATCATCTTAGTAGATATAAACATACAGACAATTATAAAAGCTAGTGTTATAACAATGGTAAGGTTATAACTCCACTTTTTATTTCCTACATGATTTGAAAGCTTGATATGTTAAAAGAAAGCAGTCTATATCTAGTAACTTCATTTTGTAACACTACATTCTATTTTTTATATAACTTGAGGGACTGATGCATTTTAAAGAATTCATGGGAAGAGGTGCCGTGGCTCAAAATGGTAGAGCACCATCCTTGAGCTGAAGCACTCAAGGACAATGCCCAGGCCCAGAGTTCAAGCCCCATGACTGACAAAAAAAAAAAGAATTAATGATTTTGGATCCACAGTAGAAATAGATATAATTTTGTAGCATCAACAGTGGAAAGGGTTTGAAGATAGAACTATTAAAAACATAGAGCTTTAAGTGATATCGAATTTGAGCTGGCAACATGTCACATTGAAAACTCTGTTCAGGATGTTAATAATAATCTCTATGGTAACCTCAAAGAAAATAGCTGAATAGCATCTAAAAAATAAAATGAGAAATAAGACTTTTTTATTAAAAAAAAGAAAGTCATATAAACACGAAGGCAGAAATGTAGGAATGACAAAAAAGCTTTAAGGCATATCGGAAAAAATGGAAAATTTACAAAATTCCTCTATAATCAGTAATTAGGTCAAATATAATTGGATTAGAGTCTGCTTTAAAAGGTTGAGATTCAGTAGAGTGATGTGATTCCTGTAATCCCAGCTACCTAGAAGGCTAAGGTTTGAGAAATATGTGAAGCCAGTCCAGGCAGAAAAGTCTGAGACTATTATCTCCAATTAACTAGGAAAAAAAAGCCAGAAATAGAGCAGCAGCTCGAATAGTAGAATTCTATCTTAGCATGAAAAAGCTAAAGAACAGAGCTATGGCTTGAGTTCAAGACCTAGTACTAGAACCAAAAAGAAAAAGGTTGAAATTAGATTACTTTAAAAATCACATGCTATCTGAAAGACCATCTGAAACTGGAATGCTGTAATAGATGTACACACACTGATAAGATACTTTGTATATTCTTGTTGAATTAAGAATGTTGAGAAATAATTCTGGCTTATAAAATAATAATAATGACTTTATCACAGATTTCAAGGAAAAGATGAGTTTGGGGGGCAGGGGGTCTTAGCCTGAAAGGTATCTATTTCTTTTGCAAAAACCTCAACCTTAGACTGACCCAAGTGACCAACTATGCTTCTCTGAACACTTAGCCTTATTGAAGACTTGGCTCTTGGCTCTGAAAGATACTAATGTGTGAGGTTTAAGCAGTTAGGCTTGTACATGACTATTTAGTATTAAGAAACATGCAATAATATATATGGAAGATGTGAGGGTTGGTAAATTCTCTTAAACTTTCATTTTTATTTTCCACAGTATCGAGATGAAGAAAATTTACTACAAAACTAATACTGTTCATACTTGTAATCCTAGCTACTCAGGAGGCTGAAATCTGAGGATCATTATTTTAAGCTAGTCTGTGCAGGAAAGTCAATGAGACTCTTCTCTTCAATCAACCACCAAAAAGCAAGAAGTGGAACTATGGCTCAAGTGCTTAAGCATAAAAGCTAAGGGACAGTACCCAGGCCCTGAGCTCAAGCCTCAGGAATGGCACACACACACAAAGTAATATTGGGCTATATAAACTATTATAGTATACACAATTAAAATACCAATAAAATATTTTTAAAAGGAGGTAAGTGGAAGGTTGTAAAAGGATATTCAATACAAACAGTAACCAAAAGACAACAGGGATAGATAGTATACTAGTATTAGACAATACAAACTTTAAATCATGAAACAAGGAAGGACACTATATATTAATAAGAGTTATACAACGACATTTATAGTTTTAATGTTATATGCATTTTATACTATATAATACATTAGACATCATATACTAGTTTTATTTTATAGAACCATATATACATACTGTATATATTTATATATTCTATAAAAGAAAATTAACAATGTGATGTATTATTAAATTTAGGTATTTAATAACAGTCCACTAAAATACATGAAGAAAATCTGTACATAACTAAAAGGATAAATAGACTATTCTATAATAGGTGGATATTTCAATAATTTCAATATTGAATAATCAGCAGAAGATAAACAAGGTGAATAACTATTGGAATAACAAGAAATTAACACAGATATACAGAATATGTCACCCAATAGCAACACTATATACCTTATACCTTCTCAAGTACTTACGGGACATTTTCAAGGGTGAACAATGTGTTAGGCCACAAATTGCCTCAATAGCTGTAAAGACTGACTTGCTTAGCAAGTGTTGAACCCAGAATTCAAACACCACTACTGTGGGGAAAAAGCTATAAAAGATTGCTACCATACAAGGATCTCTTCTGATCACAAAATGATGAAGTCAGAAATTAGTAACAGCAGAAAAACTGGAAACCATTCTAACTGGCCAACATCAAGTCACACATTCTTTTTTATTAATTTACTTTATTATTATTACAGAGGTAATATACAGAGGGATTACAATTACATGAGTCAGGTAATGAGTACATTTTCTTTTATACAGTGTCTTCTGTTTCCCGACTCTTCCCCAGTCCCTCCCACCCTTCTCTACCACCAGCTGTAATAGTTCACTGTCCTCAGTGTCCAGAGTTCACTGCTGCACTTTTTCATACTCCCCCAACCCTTTAGAAGATCTATACTTGAATATACCATACATAAGGAAAAGAAGACAGAATTGTCCAAAACTGAAACCTGAAAAATAAAAGAGAGGTCTCGTTTCCATATCTTGGAGTTCATTTTGATGTTTATTATTTTACATAAATATGAAAAGGCACCTAAGCATTGCACCTTTGTGTTTCTGTGACAACAAATGTTGGTGGGGATGTGGGGGAGGGGGGAATGAACCCTACTGCACTGCTGGTGGGAATATAAACTAATCCAACCACTCTGGAAAGCAGGTTGAAGTTCCTCAGAAAACTAAACATAGACCTTCCCTATGACCCAGCCATACAACTCTTGGGCATCTACCCTAAACATCATGAGCCATGATATGATAGTCGCTGTACATCATATTCATTGCCACACTATTCACAATAGCCAAGATATGGAAACAGCCCAGATGTCCCACAATAGATGATTGGAGCCCCCAAATGTGGCACCTATATGCAATGGCATTTTACACAGTCACTAGAAAGTCCAGAAAGTCACACACTCTTAAACAATTAATAGGTATTAGAAAGCATAAGAGAAGCCTGACATTGGTGGCTCACATCTGTAATTCTTAGGAGGCTGGTATCTGAGGACTATGGTTCACAATTTCCAGATGGGGCTGGAAAAGTCTGTGAGACTCATCTCCAGTTAACTACCAGCAAACCAGAAGTGGAGCTATGGCCCAATGTGGTGGAGCACAAGCCGTGAGCAGAAAATTTCAGGGATGGCATCCAGGCCCTGAGATCAAGGCCCAAAACCACCACCACCAACAACAAAATCATAACAGAAATTGAAAATGTAATTTTAGAAGAAATTTTAGTTACAAATGTTTGTATTCCAAAACAAGAAAGCTCTTGACTCAAGACCTTGGTATTATAAGTTAATAAGCTACAAGCAGAACAGAAAGATAGCTGAGAGAAAAAAAAAAAATAAAGATAGAGCTGAGATGAATGAAATGGAGTAAACCAACAGAACCAAAAGCAAAGCTCTTCAAAAATGATCAACAAAACTAAAGATGAAAGACTCAAATTAGCAAAATAAAAAACAGAAGACATTAAGGCTGATTTTACAGAAATCAAAAAAGCAAAATAAAAGACGTAGCATAAGCAGTAATAAGCCAACAAAATGGATAATTCACACAAAATTGACAAATATACAAAGCTTATCAAGACTAAATAAACCATGAAAAATTAGAAAATTTGAGGAGACCTATAACTACAAAAGAGATTGAATCAGTGACCAAAAATCTGGCAACAAAAGGAAGACCTTATGTCTTGCCAAGTAAATACTACTAAATATTTAGAGAAAATAAAACACTGGTTTTTCTCAAGTTTTCTAAAACCTTGAAGGGGAAAGAACACTCCCTAATTCATCCTATAAGTACTGCATCACACAAGGCAAAAGCCAGAGACACCATAGTAAAACTACAGGCCAATATTCCTCATCAACATCTAAGTAAAAAAAAAAAAAATCTCAACAAAACACTATCTTTTATTCTATTTTGTATTGGTTGTGGGGCTTGAACTCTGGGCTTGGGCGCTGTCCCTGTGCTCTTCAGCTCAAGGCTAGCGCTCTGCGACTTGAGCCACAGCACCACTTTCAATTTTCTACTGGTTTATTGGAGGTAAGAGTCTCATGGACTTTCCTGCCCAGGCTGGCTTTGAAACATGATTCTCAGATCTCAGCCTCCTGAGTAGCTAGGATGACAGGTGTGAGTCACCAGTGCCGGCTGTCTTTTATTCTTTACATATAATTCACTACTCCAATTGTACTATTTTACTTTAGACTGAATAATCTCTAGTATTTCTTCAGTGTTTATATACTTATAATCTAAGCTATATAAAATTTGTCTTTATATCTTTTTTAGTTTGAAAGAATTTTGTTCAGAAAACTTAATATAATAAATTAAAAGAATAACTTGAACATTGTTACCTCCTCCCTTGTTTTTCTATAACTTTCTCTCCCCCTAGCCCCCCCCCCCCATGGTATAAAGTTAGTTTCCAACATATTGTCTTGTGAGTATCGCTGTTGCATTGGTTCATCCTTTGTCTCAGGGGGTAACAATATTCAACAAGAAATGTACTCACTAACTTGTAACCACAGTTATGTATGTAACTGTAACCCCTCTGTACATCACCTTGACAATAAAATTAAATTTAAGAAGTCCCAGAATAAAAAAACAAAGAATAACTCAAAGAATATCCATATAAATGTCACTTAATTCCACAAATAATACTTGTTTCATATTTGCTTTATGACTTTTTTATTCCCTTTCTGTATTTTTTTGAGCCTGTGAGAATCAACTCAAAGACATGCTTCTTTTTTTGTATGTTTTTTTTATTGTAAAAATACTATACAGAGGGGTTACAGTTACATGAGCAGTGTAATGAGTACATTTGTTTCTTTGTATGTTCCCTCCCCACAGTATAACCCCTATTTTTCACTGTATTTGATTCTGGTGCCCTGCATCTTGTATATACACTTCTCTAATTTGGGGAGGGGCAGGGAAAAAAAAACCAAAATGCTTAAATAGGGATACAGGTTGATCCATTGTAACAATGAGATGTACAAGGCACTATATTGAAAAAGAGACATGCTTCTTTAACACTTATCCTTGCTGGGTGCCAGTGGCTCACGCCTGTAATCTTAGCTGCTCAGAAGGCTGAGATCTGAAGAATGCAGCTCAGGAAGAAAAGTCCATGAGACTCTTATCTCCAATAAACTCAGAAGTGGCACTGTGGCTCAACTGGTAGAGTGCTAGCCTTGAGCACTAAGGCTCAGGGACAGCACCTAGGCCCGGAGTTCAAGCCCTAGGACTGGCAAAAAAAAAAAAAAAAGCAAAACAAAAAATCAGTATTTATTTCCTAAAAGCCATAGCCACATTCTTCATATGCTTACTAGATAGCAATCAAAGTCAGGAAATTAACATCACAAGTTTTTTTTTTTTTTTTCACTTCTAGGAAGTTGGTCTGGACAATATTCTTTATAGCAACATTTTTTTTCTTCTCTTTTCTGTTTCTAGGGTTTGAACTCAGGGCCTGGTGCTTATTTGGCTTACTTGCTAGACTAAAGCTCTGACCACTTTATGCCTCCTGCTTTTTACTGGTTGTTATAAAGATGGAGTCTCTAAGACTTTTCTACTCCGCCTCCTGAATAGTTAAGATTACAGGTATGAGGCTCCAGTGCCAAGCTAGGACTTCTTAACTCTTTTGTTTTCATTATTGCTTTAAACGACATTTTGAACTGGATAGTGTCTGGTTTGAAGTTTTAGTACGACCGCTGACTTCTGGCCTGATTCCCGCAACCTAGAATTAGCTGGCCCAAGTTTCTGGTAGTCTGCAAGAATCTTTATCCCACCAGAAAGACTACAGGAGTGTGCTGTATTCTTATGCTTTAGAGTTCTTATGCTTTAGCCTTCTGTTCCATTCCACTTCAGAATCTAGAAAACGATAGAATTATTTGGTTTTTTGGGGTTGCCCTCTTTTCTCTAGCAGTGCATCCCTCTAAAATGGTGAAATATTTCCTGTGTTTCTTTTCTACTTTTTATATACAATTCTGTATCTAAATAAATGTCTGGTGAGCAAAATTGATCTATTGCAGAGATTTCTCTAGCTTGTAGTTCAGTTTATGAGCTTGATGGCCATAAAATCCCTGATAATTTCATTTTTCTCAAATAGCTTCCTACTGTCTGGGCCAAGCCAGATACCCAGCCATTTTCATATCTTTGAAAAATACCCCAGGGGAAAAAAATGGCTGGTCAATATCAGTTTACACAGGAAGAGGTCTTCCTTTTTCCAGAACTTACTTATTCCCAGTCCACATTTTTTTCAGAATTTCTCTTATGTCATTTTAATTTTTACATTATGCTTCAACTATTCGACACAGAGGCCAATTTTCTAATGAAAACAGGAATATCGATTTGTTGTTGTCATGCTTATATTGCTTAAAAATAAATGATCTATTTCATTTCAGAAATCTGGGATGACTAAACATCCAGTCATTACTGTGGAATTTTATTTGAATGTCTATGAAAAAAATAGGTGCTTCCTAAGTTATTTTGACCAATGGCTATGATTTGACTATGAACTATCTCTTAGAGGCTCATTTATTAAAACCTAGGTGTCCAAAAGATGGTGTGTTCGGGAGTTTTAGGAAATTTTTAGGGGGTGGGACCTAACTTGAAGTAGGTCACTGGAGGGTGATATCTGGTCCCTTCTCTCTTAACTCTGTCTCCTGTCCACTGTTAGGTGAAAAGCTTCTTTATAACAATTGCTGCCATGGGGTTCTGTCCAAGTACATTGGGACAAGCCATGAAGTGAATACTCTAAAACAGCCAGTGTAAAGAATATTTTTCTCTTTTAAGTTGTTTCTGTCAGATAGTTTGACACAGCAATGAAAACACTATACCAATGTTAAAAGATACTAAAGGGGCTGGGAATGTGCTTAGTGGTCCAGTGCTTGCTTAGCATGCATGAAGCCCTGAGTTCCTTCCATTCTTCAGCACAACATAATCAGAAAAAGTTGGAAGTGACACTGTGACTCAGGTTGTAGAGTGCTAGCCTTGAGCAAAAGAAGCTCAGAGACAGTGCCCAGGTCCTGAGTTCAAGCCCCAGGACTGGCAAAAAAAAAAAAAAAAGTAAGTAAAACCTCCAATGTCTTCAAAATAGGGAAAGAAAAGGAGATTAGAATACTGTCAAGTATGCCTTGCTTATATTCATATTGTAGTTACTGTGTATAATAATGTGGCAGGCCTGAAATTAAAAGCTATTTCAATTTCCTATGAAGTATAGGGGGCTAGACCTCTATATACTTTTCTTTGAACTCATTGAGCAGAAACAATGTCATGAGTGTAACTTTAGACAATTATGTTCTGCTTCATTTTTAGTAATGGCCTCTTTAAGTAAAAATCAAATACTGATTTGTAGCATTTGACATTATTCATGGTATAAATACTCCTACCATATTAAATTTCAAGCTACTGGCATGAAGTTACAGAATGTGGGATTTTTAGAGATTTGAACATTCTACCCAGTAGTGGCAGAAAACACATTCTTTTTATCAGCACACGGAACAGTCACTAGAATAGTCTACATATTAAGCCACTGAACACTTCTTAACAAATTGAAAATATAATATCCTCTGTTTTACTGATCACAATGGAATGAAACTAGAAGTCAATAAAAAAGAAACTTTAGATATTGTACATAGCAATTGAAAGGTATCTTTTTGAACAAATACTGAGTTATTAAGGAAGTCAGAAGGGATATTTAAATTTTCTTCAACCATGAAATAGAAATGCTGGTGGCAGCAACAGCAGTACTAAGACGAAAGCTTAGAGCAGAAGAAATGGACAAATTTCTGGACACACAATCTTCTAAAATTGAATCACAAAGACAGAGAAGCCCTGATTAGAGTAATAAATAATTAGGTAGAAATACTAACATTAATTAACCAAATCTCTACTTTAAAGAAAACCCAGGACTAGGTGACTTCTCTACTGAATTTTGCTATATTTTTTAGTAAAGAATTAACCATTTGTTTTAAACTACTCCATGCAATCGAAGGGGAGGGAATGCTGCCAAACTCATCCTAGGAGGCCAACATTATCCTGTCACCAAACTTGACAAAACACAATCAAAAAAAACAACAAACCCAAAACCATATACCAATATCTTAAATGAACATAGGTCATCAATAAAATCATTAACAAAATATCAGAAAACAGAATTCAATAATACAAAAGAAAGATCATGCACTATGGTCAGATTGATTTTGCTCAGGTTATGCAAGGATGGTTCAACATAGCAAATCAATGAATGTTAAATATCATGTTGACAAAATGAAATGTAAAATGTCACATGCTCATATAAATACAAGAAAAATATTTAATAAAATTCAGCATCCTTTAATGATAAAACCTTCAAACAATTTAGGCACAGAAAATCATAACTCAAGTTCATCTAAGCTAAATGTAAAATAAAACCCTAACATAATACTAAATAGAAGAAAAACGAAGTATCTCATCTATAATAGGGAGAAGGATATCTGCTCTCACTGTTCTTAGTTCCACAAAGCTTTATCCAGAGCAGTCAGGCAAGAGAAAAAAACTAAATTCATATAAGTAGGAAAGGAGGAAGTCAAGCTCTCTCTATTTACACATGATATAATCCTATTAAAAACAACAAGACTATCAAACTCATAACTGAATTTAATAAAATATTCAAATTTAACATGCAAAAGCAGAAACTTTTCTATATGCCAGTAACAAATTTTCTAAGAAGAAAATCATGCAATACCATTCATAAAAGCCAGGAACATAACAATGTGTAGAAATAAACTTACCTAAGAAAGAAAAAGATCTCTGCAATGATAAATTAAATTGACAACATGAAAAGGTGGAAATATCTTCCATATTCATGGATTAAAAGAATTACAATTGTTAGAATGTTCATATAACCTTAGGGATCTAGAGATTCCATGGAATTCTTATGAAAATAACAATCATGTTTTTCATAGAACTAAAAACAATAATCCTAAAATTTATATATCAGGACAAAAGATCCCCAAATAACCAAATTATTCTTGAGCAAGGTGAGCAAAGAATCATTACATGCCTTACCTCAAGACATATAACACAGATCTACAGTAACCAAAATAGCATGATACTTGCATAAAAGTAGATATAGATGAATGATACAAAACAGAGATCACAAATGTAAATATAGGTGTCAACAACCAATTGATTCTTCATAAACTCAACAACCGAAAATATAGATTGGAGAAAGACAGTCTCTTCAAAATATAAACTGGATATCCACACGCAGAAGATTGAAACGAGTCTTCTCTCTTTATTTACACAGAAGTAATTTGAAATGGATAAAGACCTAAAAGACCAGAAACTCAGACTACCAGAAGAAAACGTAGGTAAATACTTGAAAACTTTAGTATAGGCAATGATTTTCTGGATAGAAGACCAAAAACTCAGGATAAGCAAAAACTGACCATTAAGATTACACCAAAAGTTTCTGTAAAAGAAAGCAAACAACAAAGTGAATAGACAATATACTGAATGAGAGGTATTTGCCAGCATCAAGCATAGATAGGGTTAACCTTCAGAATATATAAGGAACTAAAACAGCTTAGTAATTCATTTAAAAATTGGCAAATGATCTTAATAGACACTTTTTGAAAGAAGAAATACAACCCCCCCAAATATTTTTTTAAATGTTATCACTAACCATCAGGGAAATACAAATCTGAACTACAAAATATTTCTCACCTCAGTCAGAATTATAAAAAACGCTGGTGAGCATGTGGAGAAATGGGAACTTACTCTGTTCCTTGGAATATTGATTAGTACAACTACTATGGAGAAGATTATGGATGTTGCTAAAAACTAAATACTGAATTGCCATACGATCCAATAGCCCAGTTTTAGGTATATATCCAAAGGAAATGAAACACACACACACCATACCTGTACTCTCCTGCTCGTTCCAGCACTACTCACAATAACATAGGTGCACATTAATGAATGAAGCAAATATATAAAGATAAGATAGAATATTATTCAGCCATAGAAAGAATGAAATCCTATCATTACAGCGAAATGAATGAATCTGGAGGAAATGTTAACTAAATTAAACCAGACACATGAAGGTAAATACTATATAGTCTCTCATATGTGTAAACTAAAAAGAAAGGAAGGGCTGGGAAGGTAGTTCAGCAGTAGAGTGCATGCCTTGCAAGCATGAGGCCCTGGGTTCGATTCCTCAGCACCACATAAACAGAAAAAACCGGAAGTGGTGCCGTGGCTCCAGTGGTAGAGCGCTAGCCTTGAGCTGAAGAGCTGAGGGACAGCGCCCAGACCCAGAGTTCAGGCCCCATGACCGGCAAAAAAAAGAAAGAAAGAAAGAAAGAAAGGGGATGGGAAGGAAAGGAAAGCTCAATCTGAAAGTAGATTAATAACTATTGTGGATTGGGAAGGGTGCAGCAGGTCAGGAAGGGTGGAAAATTGGTAGTTGGATCCCTGGCCATAAAGGAAATGCACTCAAGTCAGAACTGCCAACATGAAGAACACAGACAACAAATTCTAGAGAGCATGTAGGAGACAAAGAATCCTATATACTATTGGTTAGAATGTAAACCAATGCAACCACTCTAGAAATCAGCATGAATTTTCCTAAAAATATAGAAATAGAATTGCTAAATGATCCAGCAATAGCACTAACTTAGGCACATATAAGAGGATACAAGAGACACACCCACATACCCATGTCTATTGCTGCACTGTTTACAATAGCCAATCTATGGAAGCAGTGCAGATAGACGTCCAGCAGCTGAGAATGAAGTCAGAAAACGTGGCATATGCACACAGTAATTATTGAGCCATAACAAATGAAATGATGTCCTTTACAGGAAAATGGGTGAAATTAGAGATCATGTGAAGAAATGAAATAAGTGAGGCTCAGAAGAACAAAGGCTGTATTTTTTTCTCTAGACCTAAAAGATAAGCACACACAGGATCATATATGTGTATGCACAAACACACAAGAACACTTAGATATGTTCATAATTGTAGGACTGTTTGAGTATAGACTTATGTAGGAAGAGTGTTAGAGAGTGAATAATATAAACTTCATCTATGAATGAAATTAGAAAAACAAAACAAAACTCACTGAAAGTTGAATAATAGAGAATAGGAGGGATGGAAAAAATGAGTATAAAGCACTGTGTGTGCATCTGTGAAATACCACAGTGAAACCCCTGTGAACAATTGGCAACCACTAAGAAATTAATAAAAGAAATGTGAACAACATCCTTTCTAGGGTGCTGGAGGAGGAGACAGAATGGAGATGATGGAAGAGGATGAATATGATCAGAACAGTGAAGCTTGTGGAGATTGGTTTGAGACGGGGAAAGGAATGAGGGAGTGAGGTGGTGGTATGGGTCTAATCAAGATACAGGATATGCATACATAGACATGTAGAGATAAATGACCCTTGTAAAAGTAATTGATGTGGAACAAAAGAAAACAATAGGTGGCTGGGAAGGTGGCTCAGTGGTAGAGCGCTTGCCTTGCATGCATGAAGCCCTGGGTTCGATTCCTCAGCACCACATAAGCAAAGAGAAAAAAGCCGGAAGTGGCGCTGTGGCTCAAGTGGTAGAGCGCTAGCCTTGAGCTGAAGAGCTGAGGGACAGCGCCCAGGCCCAGAGTTCAGGCCCCACGACCGGACCAAAAAAAAAGAAAGAAAGAAAGAAAACAATAGTTGGATATGATCAATGTGGATTCTACATTTGTATTGAAATATAAAGTGAACCTTATTAACATGTGCAATTTAGCATGTTTCTTAAAAGTGTGTTTATAGAAGTAATTAAGTTCAAAGATGCCATTAGGGTAGACCCAATCCATTGTGACTCTTGTCCTAATTTTAAAAAGGGACATTTGGACATGACACATACTGAATGAGACAATGTAAATTCTGAGAGAAAGACAACCAGCCATCTATGAGTCAGGAAGAGAGGCCTACAAGAACTTACTTCCCAAGACCAGAAGCAAACAACATGCCAGGCTCAGAGGGACAAAGGTCATACTGATCTCAGACTTCTAGCTTCTAGGCCTGAAAGAAATGAAAACTTCTGTTAAGATACTCAAGCTGTAGTACTTTGCTATAATAGCCCAGGAAAATAGTATATCTCTCTCTGGAAACTTGAGCCTAAACAAATGCAAATCCTAAAATATGCCTCTTTGTAGTACAAAGTTTGAGTCATTTTCCTGAGCAATGAAGTTTAAATTGCAGGGCATCTGGTAGCATTCTCTCCTACCAACTCAGCTTGGCAGACCTTTCACTTTTCTGGTCATTTCAAGAGTCGCCAATGAGAGGAAAGGGTCTAGTCTCTTTATTTCTGCAGTCTCTGAAGATGATGAAAGCACACGGGAAGACACACTCAAAGAATAAGCAGAAACTGGCAGAGATTGTATTTTTATTTTTTTGGTTTTCCCATGCTGTGTCAGCCACAGAATGTGCACTGTGAAATCACAGGTGAATGAAACTGGTCATTTCATTCTGGTTATTTTATTCTGACAGAGAAAGAAGGTGGTGGGGATTTTGGATTGGCGGGACACAAAGCTGCCAACTGCCCTGGGTCGCCCATTTTTACCATATGACTTGGTAAAATTCAATTAAAATGCTGTGTTCCTTGCCTCCGCTGTGAAACAATGATAATGAACTCTCGGTGTGCAGAAGACAAAACCCTACATAACACGTAGTCCAGAACCTGATACAAGGAAACTCTCAGTAAGGTCTCATGCTATGGTGGGTAGTGCTATCATCACCATAATGATCATAATCATCACTTTCATAATCATTTTAAATGTGGGAGACAGTTTGAAGGGACTTTTTAATGGGCTGCTTCTGGAGCTTGAATTCACGGCCCATGCTTTCTCACTCAACATGTTAGCTCATGGCTGACTCTCTACCACTTGTGCCATAACTACAGTTCTGACATTTTCTTTTCCCGACCAGATTTGCTGTTTCACTGGAGGTAAGTATCTAAAGGCTTGTCTACCAGAGCTGGCTCTGAACCACAATCCTCAGATTTCAGTCTCCCGAGTGGCTAGGATTTATAAACAGGAGCCATGTGGCTGAGAACTTTTGCTTCAACGTCTCAACTTTGCAATAGCCCCAGACTAGAAACAACACAAACGTCTCTACATTCATGAGTGGATAAGCAAACAGTGGTTTGCCCATAAGCAGAATAAATATACCAATAATTAGAATGAGCTACTTAAAAATTAAAAAATGAAATCTGAACTGAGGTGCTGCTAGTCAGATAGCCTTCCCAGTTGATACCTGGTCTTGAAACGAAGACTGTTTTAGGTGGGAAAGGATGATCTGGTTACAAATCCAAGCTCCTTCTAGTCTCAATCTGTGATATTGGTAGAAAACCACCTATGACTATGTTACCCCATGTGCTTTACTGTTAAGTCAGAACAATAAGAATGGGTTCTCACTAGGGGGATGTTGATAGAAGAGGTTGCCTACAGTCCCTCTGCTATCTAATAACTTAGCCACTAATATCAGGTGACAATTCGTTTAAATAAAATAGGAAAGGTAGCTTCTCAGCTATACTAACTACATTTCCAATGTTCCACAGCCACATATCTAGAGTCTATCGTTTTGGATAATGCCTATGTAAAATGTTTCCTTCATTACAGAAGATTCTATTCAAACATGCTGTTCAGAACCTTCTGTAGTGACCTTGGTAATCATTCCTAGTGAGATGAAGACTAAGAAGGCCCAGATAGTTGCCCAGTATGGTAACTTCAATGTTTAAGACCAGTTTTATAGATTGAACTGTCAATTGGAAATGACATATGCCTCTAGCTATACAAGTAAGTGACTAGTAGAAAAAAATAAACCTAGGTATCAGAGTTATAGACAAGGACAGTGATCACTGTTGTTTTAATAACAATGTTATTATCTTCCTCTATACTGAAAAGTTTGCATTATTTATCTTTTTATGGTTCATGCACAGTGCCATGAAAACAAGCCAACAGACTATCCTTCTTCAGAAATCATTTTAACATGCTTGAATTACACTATGAAGGAAGACAATGTAAATCAAAGGCAGGCTTCAGAGCCTGAAATTCCAAATCAATGAAGTTCTGCAATGCTTGTATAAGTACTTCTAGAGATATTGAATATTATCTAAATTATGATATGATCATATATCGTATCATAAATTATATCATTATTTACATTGTGATGGAAAGATTCCCTGTTGGACTTTTATGAGATATTCAGAAAGATAGTTTTCTTCCTCCTAGAGAAAACGTAATCCATCCTAATCCCTGCTTGGTTTTATTTCCTAATAATTTCTCCAAACCAATCTCATCACAACAAGAATCAGTCATGCTTTGTCTCCAATGACTGTAACAATGACCATGTTAGTCGGGAGTATGGGTGCTGTTTTTATGTATATATGCCTCTATCTGTTTAAATTGCACAGTTACTTCTTCTTAAAGATTTTGTCTCCTGCATACATACGAGTCCACACATTCCTATACACACAAACACATCACACTGCTAGCATGTAGCAGGGAAGGGCAAACAATATAGTTCTATTACCATCTATGTGGCGCTAGGTACACAAATCATTGAATTATTCAGAACTTCATTTTGCTGTATCTTGAAGTTATTGTGTCAGGGCACAGTAGTGCCCGGTTTAAAAAAAAAAAAACTTACATCATATGTAAATTGATCAAAACATCTATTTTCATGATTAATGTTGACACAGAAGAAGTCAAGGAAATCATACAAATTTCCAGAACTGTTCTAGCTCCCTTTCCTATTTCTCTATTCTGATTTTTGTTTGTTTCATTTTGTTTTTGCTGGTGTGGGCCTTGAACTCAGGGCCTGGGCACTGTCCCTGA
Source organism: Dipodomys spectabilis (assembly GCF_019054845.1). Lineage (NCBI taxonomy): Eukaryota > Metazoa > Chordata > Mammalia > Rodentia > Heteromyidae > Dipodomys > Dipodomys spectabilis. The sequence continues at coordinate 13,154,240 of NW_024870696.1, read as the reverse complement.
GCTTTTGCTCAAGGCTAATGCCCTACCACTTGACCCTCAGTGCCACTTTCTGCCATTTATGAGTAATTTATTTGAGATAAGAGTTTCACAGTTTCCTGCCCAGGCTGACTTTAAACTGCGATCCTCAGATCTCAGCTTCCTGAGTAGCTAGGATTACAGGCCTGAGCCACTGGCACCCCATTCCATTTGTTTTTATATAACTCAACCTTCTTGGCTTTCCTGACTTAGTTTATCTCTTTCAGTCACTGTTACATCACCACTAATCTACTGCTGTTAATAATGAATTTTGAGTTCACTATTCCAACTTAACTGGAAACTCACTTTATATAGAATGTTAATATTTGGTCTTTGGAATAGTACAGATCTTGAAACTTCCCTGAGCATGACATCCAGAAGTAAAGTCCTCCAGTGATACAGAGAAAACCAATTTTGAAAACCAAGTCCACACATGGCTAGAAGGTGCTTCCTCACAAAATGGGAAAAGTTACTCTCTTGTAATGTGCAGCCATGTCCAACCTGGTGGCTCATGCCTATAAGGCTGGCAACTCAAGAGGCTGTGAGATCTGAGGATGAAGTTTGAAGCCAGACCAACAGATAAAAATCACTGAGACTTATCTTCAGTTAACCATCAAAAAGCCAGAATTGAGGGCATGGCTCAAGTGTGAGAGCATCTAGCATAAGGAAATCAGCTGAGCAAGGGCATGAGGTTCCAAGTCAAGCACACACATGTATATACACATTCATGTATACATGCGTACAAACACACACACACACACACACACACACACACACACACACTAGAATGTCTATCTACTTCACATAAGGGCAACCATAGGACATGTTTATTTCCTCTTCCACATGGCAGTCAAATGGTGATGATTAGTAATTATTTTTAGCATCACACTTCTCTTTTGTAGCAATTCAGCCATTATATAAGACATAGATTTGGAATCATATACCTAATGTGAGTACATAAAAGAGACATTACATAGCTAAAACTAATGAAAGTCAAAAGGGAGTTTGAAAACTAGGAGAAAATATTTGCAACATATAGCACAAACAAAATGTCACCATTATATAAATGTGAATAGGAGTGTCTAAAAGAGCTGAAGAGACAAAATATATTATTCAAAAAATACAAACATAATGAAAAGATATTTAATTTCATCAGACTTTATATAAATTAATTTGATGTAAATCAAATTACACTGCAGTATAAAATCTGTCTCCCATCAGAAAATTACAAATGATTTCCATTCTAAGGGGTGACATTGATCAAGATAGATTGTATTCATAAACTGTTTCGTTAAATGGCAACTGCTTTGTACAACTAAAGATAATAAATGAAGAACTAAAATTTAAAAATTTTTAAAATAAAAATACACTTTTTTCAGCAATGAAATGAGAATATAAACTGGTACAATCTTTTTGAAGAAAAGTTGGTAATACATAATAAATAGTATGTATATACTGTTTGACCAAGTAAAATGATAAAAGGAGTTACTAAGGAAAGCAAATGAAGATCTGAAGTATTTTATACTGCCAGAAATAAAAAAAATACTCAAAACATGATAGGTCCACATCAAAATAATGTGGAAGCCAGGTGAATGAACTTCTGATAGTCAAACCTTGATCATCAGTTAAAAAAATCATAGTACTGTATTATTGCTCCCAGAAATAAAAGAAAATCTATAAGTCTTTGCAGATATAAATGAATAACTGAATAATAGTGGAGAAAGTAAGCTCTTCTTTATGAGAGATTCCAATTAATAAATAGAGGAAGAAAACTGGAAAAGGATCAAGCAAGAATCAACAATGCAAGCTAAAATTAGATACATATATTTACAAAATCTCAAAGTATCCGACCAGAAGACACTTACTTGTTACAAAGGAAAATGTTGCAGAGGAGCTTGTCAGACATAAACTTTATCAAATGGCTAAAGATAACAGAGCTAACAATGGGACACATTAGCATTCCACCTTGGAATGAATCCAGGAAAGTGAACTATCATTAATCTTGTGGATGTAGTGCTCGTGTGGAGATTTTGTGCAGGTGTGAGGTGTCTGTAAATGTACCTGCCCCGACAACAGCCTCCTGAAATGGTACATGAGAAGAGCACAAGATAACCCTGTGGTACCTTAAAATAATGGCTAACTAAATGAATCATAGGGAAGCATCATGCAAATTGAAGGATGTACAAAATAATGGGACCTTGCTTTTCAAACTATGATGATTATGAATACAAAAAAAGATCAAGAAACTGTTCGAGATTAGAGGAGACAAAAGAGACCAAGGAATTAAATGCAATGTGTGACTCCAATTGATTATGGATCTGCAACATGACATGGAATAATAAGCATCATTTAAACATCTGCCTCTCTCTCCCTTTTTTTTTTTTTTTTTGCCCATCCTGGGGTTTGAACTCTGGATCTAGGCACTATCCTTGAGTTCCTTTTGCTCAAGGCTAATACTTTATCACTTGAGTCACAGCATCACTTCCAGCTTTTTCTGTGATTAACTGGACATAAGATTTTCATGGACTTTCCTGCCAGGGCTGGCTTTAAACCACAATCCTCAGATATCAACCTCCTGAGTAGCTAGGATTACAGGCGTGAAGCATTGGCACCTGACTAAATTTCTGAGTAGCTGAGATTTCAGCTACTGAAAAACAAACTAAAAAATGGAAGGACTGGGGTCATGGCTCAAATGGTAGAGCTTCTGTCTGACAAACATGAAGCCCTGAATTCAGACCTCAGTACAGTAAAACTAGAGGTAATGAGATCATGGGGCTGAGAAGGTGGCTCAGTGGTAGAGTGCTTACCTCACATGCATGAGGCCCTGGATTTGATTCCTCAGCACCACATAGCACCTCAGTCAGAAGTGGTGCTATGGCTCAAGTGGTAGAGCGCTAGCCTTGAGCTGAAGAGCTGAGGGACAGCGCCCAAGCCCAGAGTTCAGGCCCCATGCCCGGCAAAAAATAAAATAAAAAATAATGGAGTTGGTCCTAACTCAATATGACCAGAGTTCTTATAAGAAGAGATTAAGGCACAGACAACACGGACTAAGGAATGACCACAGCAGGACACAGTACAAGATACTTATCTATCAGCCAAGGAGAGGGGCTTCTGAGTAATTCAAACCTGCCAGCATCTTGAGCTTGGACTTACAATTTTTAGAACTCTGAGAAAATACATTTCTGTGGTTTAAGTTACCTCATCGGTGACATTTTTAGCAGCCTTGGAAAACTAATATACTATAGAATATTTTTCCTCAAAAGGAAATTCTAACAACATACAATAATGTAAACCTTTAGGGCATGATGGTAAATGGAGCAAGCCAGTCACAAAAGGCAAATACTGTAGTATTCCACTCACATGAGATACACAAAGTAGTGCAGTCTATAGAGATAAAGAACAGAGTGATGTTGGGGGTGGGGGGCGGGGGTGGAGGGGGGGAGATGGGAAGGAATGGGAAGGGGAAACAAAGGAGGAGGCAACAATGCTTGATAAGAAATGTACTCATTACCTTGCTCATGTAATTGTAATTGTATGGTATTTTCACAAAAAAAAAAAAAGGAAGAAAAAAGAAAAAAAGAAATTGAAATCCTAAAAAAAGAAAAAGAAGAAGAAGAACAGAGTAGTGGCATTGGTGTGGTGTTATTTTTTACTAAGTACAGAATGTCAGTTTTGCAAGATAAAAAAAGTTGGAGATGGATGGTATAATTGTTTTACCAAAATTTAAATGAATATAAGGGCCCTGGACTGAATATGGGTATATTTTATGTTGTGAATATTTTACCAGACACAAAACAAAAAGGAATGTTAAAGTAGGAGGAGATTTGGAGATGGAGACAAAAGGTACATAGGGAAAGTGCTGGGTGGTAATGTCCAGTTGGTGCAGCTACAAGTAAAGCCATGCCAAGCATTGCCAGCAATCATCAGAAGCTAGAGGAGGTCATGGAATACTAGCACGATTCTACTGATACCTTTATTTAAGACTTCTATGCCCCATAATTGTGTGAAAATACTTTTTTTGCTGTTGGGGGGGGGGGGAGGAAGATGCCAGATGCCAGTGGCTCACACATGTAATTCTAGCTACCCAGGAAGCTGAGATCTGAGGATGAAGATTCAAAGCCAGACAGGGCAGGAAAGTCTTTGAGACTCTATCTTCAGTTAACCACCAACTCAGGGGTGGAGCTGTGCTAGGGGTAGAGTGTTAGTCTTGAGCAAAACAACCTCAGGGACCACATCCAAGTCTTGAGTACAAACCCCAATAGTTGGACATGTGCACGTGTGCAAGAGCGAGCACGTGTGCACACACACACACAATATATATATTTATGTGTGTATATAAGAAAATAGACATCAGGGCACTGCCTACAGCTTCATTCCAGCAAGTCATCTATTTTGCCAGCTTGGAACAAATACAGGAAAGCCAACTATCATCATTTCATGTGGATTAAATGCTTGAAATGTGCAGGTCTGAAGTGTTTATAAATTCACTTTGCCCAACTAACAGCCAAGTCTCATTCTTTTCCCTGGGAGACCAGACCTGTCTCCATAGATCACTGCCTAAATGGAGGGTTTCCAGATGGATAAAGTGAAGCAGATAAACTCTGTCCTGTGATCTGAATCCCAGGCTGCGCACTCTCACTTTTCACCACGACAGCAATGGTGATGGAAAACTAAAAAGAAGATAGGAGACTTGTTTGCTTTGTGTGATAATGCACTCCTGTCCTTGTCTACACTTGACAATTATTGAGTACCTTATAAGTTCCAAGAGTCAGTGTGTTTAGTCGGCAAATTATCTCTCACATGCTAGATATGGGTCTATGTGCTGGAGAGTTGGAGATAGTATAGTGAACTGAACAACCCCCCCCACCCCACCCACCCATAGCCACCAAGAAAATACTCCTTTCTGATCTTTTGCTGACAACCCTTGCTGGTGTGCTCTGAAACCTAACAGCATTCCTGCTGGGGCCAGGCTACCTCCAGGCCACCGTACAGGGGTAACTGAACAAGGAAGGGTCAGGCCATGGAGATATAGGATTTCTCCAGTGCAAAATTTTGGTTTGGAAACTCCCTGATCCCTCCTCCCCAAAAACACTTAAAAAATACACTACATTTCTTCATTTTTTCCCCTTTCTTTTTTCTTTCTTCTTTCTCATCTTGCCTTTCTCTTTCCCCTCCCTTTTCTCTTCCTCTTCCCCCCTCTCCCCATCACAGGACTCAATCACAAGACTTTCTTACAGATTCATATGGTTCCTTTCCATATTTCTTTACTGGCATTTCCTCCAAACATTCATGTCCAATCTTGTTCTGATGTGCATTTTTAAAGGCCCCAATTAGCAGCCCCCAACTCCCTACCAAAGGTGTCATAAAGGACAGGTTAAGAGCCAAGGCTATCAAGTTAGAGCCCTACTCTGCCACACACTAACAAGTTATTTCATCTTTGTCTTTTCCTACCTCAAATTCCAAGTGAGACAATCTCAAGTTCATTTTGTATAAAAGGAAAAAAATAGTAAACTAATCTCATGGGGCTATAGTTAGGATTAAACAGGTTATTTGTGAATTAATCACAATGGTGTGATCTATAGAAATGCCATTTTCATAGACCTTGCACTTTACTGAAGATTATACAAACCAAATAGGCAAATGTTAGGTGGTAGCAAGACCATCTGGTAATAAGGAGGATGGTATAATGTGCTATCCAATGGGCCACTGCAGGCTGGGAAGCCTGGGGAAGTCAGTACAAAAGAATCCTGTTAGGCTGAGATCTGGTGAAGGGCTGTTCAGCCAAAAGAAGGAAAGACCTTAAAGCAAGACCAAGTTGTCCTCATTCAGATACATCTAGAAGATCAGAGGCTATAGGATGGTGAATTATGGAGAAGATTGTGGAGGAGACCAGGGAGATGGGTGGAGATGGAGGCAGAAAGCTCATTCCTTTCGTTTATCAATTTGTTGTATGGGAACTTGGCAGCTGTCCAGCTAAGTATCAAGAACCCTGTTGATTCTAACTGTACTTTCTTTTTTGGGGGGGGGAGGGGTCCGGTCGTGGGGCCTGAACTCTGGGCCTAGGTGCTGTCCCTCAGCTCTTTAGCTCACGACTAGTGCTCTACCACTTGAACCACAGCACCACTTCTGGCTTTTTTCTTTTTGCTTATGTGGTGCTGAGGAAACAAACCCAGGGCCTCATGCATGCAAGGCAAGCGCTCTACCACTGAGCCACCTTCCCAGCCCTCTGACTGTACTTTCTAGACACTTTGATTACAGTTCATTGAGGGAATCAAACCTCATGGAAAGGATATACAGGGGGCAAAACATGTCTCTGAAGACATTCTCCTTTTTTCTGTTTTCATATACTTTGATTCAAGATTTCTTCCCTTTATACATTCTTTTCTACTCGTAGATATTTGTGATATGCTTGGTTTTATTCAGTTTTACTTTTGGCACTTCATTTTTCTTGAATATGTGAACCTCTTTCTGCATGTAAAATGCAGAAAGAGGTTCTGCATGTAAAATAACTACTTTCTCTAATTAAATCAAAGTTCTGAAAACAAACATGAACCAATAACTCTGACCCATAATTCCAGCAAGTACTACTGAGAACCATTTGGCTGCACTTAATTATGTTCCATCTGGTCTGACCCACAGTGAATCCTTGGTACATGCAGGCAAAGTTTGGTAACCACTCAAGCAGTTTTAGGTGACAGTACCTGAAATGCTCAGTTTGGAATATTATTTTTTACCTCTTGTGGTTGTCTAATTTGATGCCAGAGGCTAAGGTTTTGCATCCTCGAGGTTCTGAGCACCTACTTAGCTCTACTTAACCTACAGTTAATTCTGAACACCCTCTTAGCCATATAACTCACAAGGGCCTTAATTTCCTCATTTATGAGACGGGAATTCTAAGAAACCTGTGCTTGCCTAAGGGAGTCACTCCTTTTTCTAGCTGACTCCCTCAAATCAAGATCAATGAGACAAAAAGGAAATGCTGGAAATGTTTTTGGGGGGTACCTCTTTAACTGACAATTTCAGTGAAGGTGACAAAAAGCTTCTCTAACCAGGATTCCATTTGGCAAACTGACAGCCAGAGTAGTGAATGAGTTAGATATACCACTGTGTTTTTCTCTCAAATTAGAGCCTGGGGATAAGAATAGCTTTTTCAGCAGGATTCGCCTGAGCAAAATTATAAGGGACATCAGTCTCTGGGTCTCAAACTGCAAGTTTTGGCTCCACTGGCTCATCCTCCAAGGGCTGTGTCCCATGCTCTGTTAAAACCTATGAACTTCCCAGTGTGCCCAGAACTTTCTTTGCCTCTAGTTTGGGTTGGGTCCCTGTGCCAGTCACTAACACAGTGGCCTCAAACTGCTCAATGTGCAAAATGCAGCAGTATTGAATGTAACGAACACTTACTTAGTAGCACTGAATGTAACAAACACTATCTCCAATCTAGTGGAGTATCTCAAATGGAAGAGCACCTGCCTAGGAAATATGAACCTTAAGTTCAAACTCTAGTAGCACACCAAAAAAATGTACTTTGTCTAAACACTGTCTTTCTCAAAAGAGTTATGATGGGTTTTTCCAGTAACTATTTGTGAAAGGTGGCTGGGGGAAGGAGGGAGGGAGTAATTATAGGAGGTACTTCCTGGAAGCTTAACACTGAAGAGAAAGAAAGACTGACTGTGGTCTAAACAAATGGCCACAGCTTCAGACAGGGAAGAGTTAAGTTTGGGTCATATCAAAGAAGAAACAGGACTTCATACAATTTTCCTGAGGTTATTCTCTATCCTACAGCAGTGGCTGTGAAGCTTGGGTGCTCCTCAGAGTCATCTGTTCAGCCTGATTTATACATGAAGAGGAAACACTTCTGGGACTTTGCTTTTCCAACTAAGAGTAACAGGGACCATGTTTAACTCTCCCACTCAAAACAGCACCCTGGTGGTTGCTGGTGGGTCATGCCTATAATTCTAGGTACTCAGGAGGTTCAGTTCTGAGAATCAAAATTTCAAGCCAGGCCAGAAAAATTAGTAAGACTCTTACTTTCAATTAACCAGCAAAAAGCCTAAATGGATGTATGGCTTAGTGATAGAGCACCAGCCTTGAGAAAAAAAAAAGCCAACTGAGAATGTGAGGCACAGCGTGCATCCCCACAGGCACAAAACAAAGAATAAAACAACAAATTTGAGTATATTAAAAAAATTATTTACAGAAGACAACATAAATGAACAAAGTACAACATTCTCAGAGACATGGGAAAGTGATGAGGTCAGCATATTGATTATCCCACCTTGATACCTGAGCAAATATCACAGAAACTACTTGAGTAGTTTCCAAGCTACTTGAATTGGAACAAGAAAGGGAAGATTCTAGTGAGATTAAATTAGGAGATTCTCTAGGCAGAAGACCAGAGAGAAAATATAAAGTGAGAAAGCAAGAGGCTGAGAACCAAGGGTTTGAACACAAGAGAGGGGATCAGGGGCAATGGATATATGCATAGGTACCTTTGAGTGTTCAACTGAAAAAATACATACATGTACATACACACATGTATTTTTTATCTGAAAGTGTTAGAGGTAAAAGTGTTCAGTGAACATATTGGACCAAATAGTGACTTAACATCTAAAATAGGAAACGTCAAGATGCAAGGGTCAATAGGCTTATTAGAGAGGTTTTTTTGCTTCACTGAGGGAAATATTCAGCTCAATACTAATAACTGCTCCAGTCCTGCCTAATAAATCTTCTAAAAGTAAACTGGAAAAATTCAACTGTTTCCAAATAACTGCATTCTAGAACTAAGGCCAAGAACATTTATGCAACCAGCACAAAGAAAACTTCACCTAGGAGCATCCTTATAAAACTGCATCCTAATTAAATGCATCCTAGTTAAACAGGACTCTAACAGTGAAAAAGAGCAAATCATAAAGGCAATCAATAAAAGATAAATTCTTTGCAGCAAAGCAAAGATAAAGGAGTAAGCACATATCTTAGGGTTCATTTCCCTAACATCAACTTATCTGATCTTTTCTACTTGTATGTCCCTCCCCCACAGTATAACCCCTGCTTTCACTGTATTTGATGTTGTTCTAATTTGTGGAGGGGAAGGGAAAAAACAAATCGTTTAAATAGGGATACAGGTGGACCCATTGCAACAATGAGACAGACGTACAAGTAGTATGTCGAAAACGAACTTTGCAACTTTGGTGGTGGGGGGGAGGAAGGTTGGGGGGGATGGGATGGGAAGGGGAAACAAAGGAGAAGGCTACAATGCTTGATAAGAAATGTACTCAATATCTTGCCCATGTAATTGTAACCCCTGTGTACAGTATTTGAACAATAAAAAAAATTATGGATATTAAAAAAAAAGGAGTAAGCACATCTTATGGAAACAAAGTGAGAAGACAAGGGAGTCACATTAAAGTTCTTAACCTAGAGTGTTTTAATCAAGAATTTTATACCCAGTGCAAATATCTTTCAATATGAAGGAAAAATACTCTTTCACCTTATAAGAATTGGAAAACATTTTAACAGAAAATTTTATATAATATAAAAAAATATTAAAGGAAGTCCCTCTCCAAAATGTGACTATAGATATAGGAGGAAGAAGAGGAAAAGGAAACATAGAAGGAGGAAGGGGAGGAGGAGGAAGGTACCTACATGGATAGTATATTATTTGGTTTTGCTTAATATTTAAATCATTCTCAAGGACAGCTGTTTAAACACAAATTATAGCAATGTAGAATTACATATATATGTAATATATGCATATATTATAATTTTATGTAAATATTAATAGTTATTAATATGTCAGTTTTTAAATTACATTAAACACAGTTAATAGGTAAGCCTTTGTATATTTTCATATGCATATAAAATATTTATGACAAAATAGCATAACATTTAGCATAACAATGAGATGTACAAGTCATTATGTCGAAAATTAGTACATTTCTTATCAAGCATTGTTGCCTCCTCCTTTGTTTCCCCTTCCCATCCCTTCCCATCTCCCCCACCCACCCCCCACACCCCAGCCGGGCCAAAGTTGTAAAGTTTGTTTTTCAACATAACGTCTTGTACATCTCATTGTTGCAATGGGTCCACCTGTATCCCTATTTAAACGATTTGTTTTTTCCCTTCCCCTCCACAAATTATACCAACATCAAATACAGTGAAACCTTATATATCTATCATATGATCCAATCATTCTACTAGGTATTTCCCTAAGAGAAATGAAAGCCTATGTCCAGATAGTGACTTTTTCATGGATTTTCACATCTTCATTTCAAACTTTGAATTCAAAAACATTTCCAGTGATAGAAAAAGAAAGCATAGGTAATGAGTTCTTGTATATGAAACTTTAGGAAACTAAAGAGATCATGACAGAAATCTCAGTGGTTGTCTGGGGAAAAGGGGAGGGGTATGATCAAAGCAGTTAGTAGGCAGAGAGAATCATAAAGAAGCAGGAGGAGATCTTGGAGAAGCAGTGGAGGTTTTCACTGTCATGATTGTAGTGATAGATTTGTGGGTATATACCTAAGTCAAATTTTATTAAATTGTGTGTTTGAAATAGGTGGTAGGAGTTTGTGTGTTAAACATTGATTATGCTATTTTGCTGACAGAAGAAAATCCCTGAGATGTAGGCCTAAGTTTATGTATTTGTAAGATGTTACATCAATGTAGAGAACTGCCGACTTCAAGAGGGTTAGGACGGGAGAAATAAATATTAATTCTCCTCTATGGGCTTTGATAAGCTCCCCCTGACAACAGCATCAACAAGGCTAGCCATGAGATGTCTCATCTCTAACTCTGCTCTGGTTTTTAATCGCGTCTCTTGCTAGGAGACACTGAAGATGCAATTTGACCTTGTGAGACATTTTTAGCTTCATGCGTCCGTGTTTCTTATGGTCCCACCTGTAAGCTCCCCAATTTTAGCTGGTCACTGGTCACAGAACAGTTGCTTGGATACCTATTCAGCTCTCATCTGTCCTCTAAGCACACGCACTGCAACAACTTAGAATACAGTTAGGGCAGACTGTGGAAATGTTTTTTGTGGGAATATCTTAGAAGGCCATAGATAGGTATGTGTGCTCACTTGCGATTTCCAGAGAAGGAAAATTGTTTGTTTGTTCCTTCAATGAAAACCAGAAGCAATTTTATCATCTCATGGTACAAATATTTGGCTCTTTTCCTCCCCTTCAAAACAATTAATACAAACATTTTCTTCCAAGTGTCCCTCCACCAAAAAAAAAAAAAAAATGCTGTGGGAATAATGAGATATCTTTGTGACGTATTTATGCTCAGATGACAGGAAGAGCCGGTTGAGACAAACTGACTTCTACATCCTCTCTTGCATGTGATTTAAGACTACAAGAATGACTTCACCAAAGAAAAAGAAAGGTACATCTTAGGGGTTCATGAAGCTTTTAGACAAGAAGTTGAAGGCCAGAGGAGCCTATGGAAAAAGCTCTGGACCAAGGTAAGGTCTGAGAAGTTACCAGCCAGCTGTACCAGTATTGGATTGAGATCTGTACTTTCTGACCTGAGTCCCAACTCTTGACTGGCTACGCAATGCCTCCTTGCTGCCCTTCTGTACATCTAAGTTCCTCCAGTTCACAAGACTATTTCAAACCTTCTCCTAACTCTTTTTCAACTTTACTTACTCTTTAAAGGTATCTCTGAATCAATGCCACTTCTTTCTCAGACATTTCTACCTACCCGTGGCCATTTTCCCCCTGAATCATCAACCACTCCTCTTCTGCTTTACCATTAAAATAAAAATGTTATCCGTTTTCTTTTACCTTAACACAGAAACAATATCTCCTTCCCCCCACACACAAATATCCTCTTCCCTCTTCTCAAGTAAATTTCTTAAACACACACACACACACACACACACACACAATCAAAAAACTCAACAAGTGCCTCCTACTCATTCTTTTACTCAAATATGCCCTTCTTCGTTACTATCAAGTTACCAACAAAAGTTTTGTATAATCTAAGAGGCTCTCCATACTTGATCTTTGTCATGTGGGATAACAGTGTAGGAGAACAGTTATGAGCATGAACTCAGTCACCAGAGTGCCTGGGTCTGTATCCTGATTCTTCTTCATAGGGCTTTGAGAAAGCTATCTGCCTCCTGCGGGCTTTGCTTTCATTACCTATAATGTAAGGATAATAGCAGTGTTGGGTGGGTGTGGGGGTGAGGAGCTCTGTTTCAACACTTATAGCAACTGTATTCGGCACATAGTGAGTACTCTGTGTTAGTTACTATCTCTGTTGATCACATTCTCCTGATACTCCAAATATTCTTTTCTGCTATTTAGCACTTTCGTTCTTTTCCATCTACCTATCCAATTTGCTTGCTCTTGTCTCCTTGGCACTTGCCTTTTCTCTAATTTTTTTTGGTCATGGGGTCATGGGCGCTGTCTCTGCGCTCTTCAACTCAAGGCAAGCATTCCACCACTTGAACCACAGCTCCTCTTCCACTTTTCTGGTGGTTAATTGGAGATAAGAGTCTCACAGACTTTCCTACCTGGGGTTGGCTTTGAACTGTGATCCTCAGATCTCAGGCTCCTGAGTAGCTAGGATTACAGGTGTGAGCCACTGGTACCAGCTTTATGTCCATTCTTTAACATTGATATCCTCCAGGGTATTTTCCTAGGTGCTTCACTTTTTTTGGAGTAGGGCGGGGCTTCCTAAGACTGCCCAGTTCTTTCCTACATCCTGCTGCCCCTACTTTGCCTCTACTTCCCAAGTTCTATGCCATATATATAAATGGCATAAATATATATATATATATATATATATATATATGCCATAATCTGCTCATATTCCCAAGTTAAAAATGGGGGTTGCAGCATGAATTGATACATCTCTCCTATCTCAACTCATCACCAAGTCCAGACTTCGTTGTGCATAATGTATTTATGTCCCTTAGCTTTTTCCTTAAGGCTGGTGCTCTATTACTTGAGCTACAGCTCCACTTCTAGCTTTTGGGGGATTAATTGCAGGTAAGAGTGTCACAGACTTTCCTGATCCTCAGATCTAAGCCTTTTAAGTAGCTAGAATTACTGGCATGAGCCACTGGCATACAGCAAATTTATGCATAATCTTGAAATTTTTAACTTGTCTCTATTTCTCAGTCCCTCGATGAGGCTACTACCAGCTTACCTCATTGAAACAAAAAGGGGAAAACATTTACTCAATTTGTCTGTCAGTCTACTTCTTTACATACATTTCTTCAGACTGCAGCCATAAAGAATTGTTAGAAATGCAAATCCATCCTCATCAATATCCTGAACCAAATTTTTCAGTACTTGTACTCCTAAAATGCAGTTTTTAGACATGGTACATGTGACTATTTTAGATGTTCCGTTTCAACGTCTCGCTAGCCATGTTTGCTCTTTGCTCTGCCATGAACATATAGTCCATTAGACTGAGCTTCATGCAAGTCCCTAGCTTTTACAAATGCACTCTTACTTTCAGGCCTATATGCCATCCCCTCCTCCTTCCTACTCTCTCCTCTTCATATAAATATTACTTCTTATACCCAATGAAATCATTTATCATCCTGATAATGTTAGCCAATTTTGTATCTATTTTTTATTTCAGGATTGTCAATTATGTATCTGCTGCATATTGTGTGCAATCTTTATTTGTATTATCTTTCTGCTTTCCTCATTCACAATTGAAATCCTTGATACATTTGATTTTATCCTCTCAAAATATTCTTTTAATAATCATATTCTCATTTCTTAGTTAATAACACTGAGCTAGCATTGATGACAAAACTGAAGCAGAGAAAGATCTGGAAGAGAAGGGCATCGACACTAGATTGTACTCTTAAATACTATTACCTTCTGCAAGAAGCTGCAGATCTTATCAGTTTGGGGTGTCATGGTATCTTAGTACCTCCAACAGTAACTGGCAGAAGGCAAGAACTCATGGAAATGGATTCTGAATCATGTGGTTGAAATTCAAGTATCTAACTAGTTTCAAACAGCTTTTCTGATCATTGCATCTCCAGTGAATTTGAAAAATCAATCACAAATATTGCTACTCAATGAAATGAGTAAAACATATCAGGAATACTACATTTGAATCTCAATATGACAAATGACAAGTTCTTTATGATATCTTTTTGGAGAAGAAAACAAAATATAATCTAGATATTATTAGACAGGAAGTTAGCTAATACTCAAGGATGCCAATTGCAAAACAAAACAAGATTCTCTTTCCACAGTCTTGATGAAATTTTTAATCTGTGTTTAGTCTGTGTTTTATTATTTGTGATGCCTCTGGGACCTAAAAGAGTGACTGGAATACAGCTGGTGGCAATAAATGTTTGTTTGAATGAATGAATGATGTAGTGACGTAGTTGCTCAAGTTTAAAGAATTGGAGGAAAGACATAACACTGGATGACCTCACAGCACCATTTGAAACAACTAATTTCATGCCAGAAATGCCGTACTGGTTTGTCACCTGAAACTCTGGATATTCCCTCTTTCTTGGTGGAGCCCTCTTTCTCTTCCAAGATTTAAATGAAAAAAAAAATGTTTTTACATCTCCTTTTCTTACTCCTGGATCTCTCATCCCATCCATTTGCTCACTTCTTGTCAATTTACTTCAATACAAGGATGATTTCCAAATCTCTAATCCTAGCTTGGGTCTATTCTTTATCTTGACAGTAACATATTCAATTGCATCTAAGCCCAAGTGTGCCCAAACAAACAATGAAAGCAAGAGAATACCTTCTCTGTTTCTCTACCTATACTCAATACAAGTATCAGGTTCCCTCTGAAATGTCCAAGTCAAAGCCCAGGTATTATTCTTTCCAACTCTTTTATTTATTTCTTAGCATTACCATTCAATAGGCCCTGTCATTTCTATTTCCTTTACTGATCTATTTTGTTTATACTTATTTCTATTTATACTTATTTTCAGATCACTGCTGTCTCTCATTTAGGATTACTGCAACAGTTCTAATGGAGCCATCTGCTTTGAACATTACCTTTCCTCCATTTATGACCATAAGTAGTTCCTGCTTTTGAAAGATGAAGTTAAACTCTAACTTCGCCCATCTCTAGTGCTTCATTGCTCTCCACTGCTGCTCCCTGATCCCACACTCCAAATCTAATACTGTGTCTCAGAATCTCCATGCAGTTCTCATGTTTGCTGAACTTATTTTTTGGAGACATCGTTTTCCTTCTTTTTTACACCTACGTATCCACTATTACTCAGCTAACATAACTTCTTCGCCTTTCTTGATTCCCCGAAACTAAATTAGAAAATCCTCTGTAAGTCCCTGTTACAGTAGTGGTTATACTTGGATGAGTTTTTCTTGTTTCTTATTGGACTGAAATAACTCTTGGGCCAAGAACTATATATACTGTATATATCAATTATATTCCCAGACATGACAGCAAGAGCTTATAAACATTGTTTGAATGATCAGGTTACTAAAGACTCCACACATAGCAACACCCAATAAAAGGATAGTGCTGGCTGTTTGTTCCCAAAAAAAGGTACCTGCATAAACCAGCGTGGAAAAAAAGCTTAGCAACAGCACGTGTGATAGAATCTTTGGGTTGTACATGAAGCTGAAGATGAGTCAGTACTCTGAGCTGTGGCAGAAAGAGAGGGGGGCAGAGAGAGAGGGGGGAGAGGAGAGAGAGAAGAAAGAGAGAGAGAGAGAAGAGAGGAGAAAGAGAGGAGAAAGGAGAGAGAGAGGAGAGAGAGAGATTAAACATTGGTAATATTGACCCTGGAAGAAAGAAGTGGAAGCTTTTCCATAATCTGTATTTGTTATGTCATGCTTCCAATATGTGATCACTTCTGGATACTAGGCTCTAGATATAGTAAAGCCAAGTTTCAAAGAGAAGAGAGTGACTAGAAAGAGACTGGAACTTGGAGCTATTTAAAGGGAATCTTCACATTCTAGGCCCAAATAGGCTCGTTCCTAGTTCATACTGATAAATCTGAGCTGAAGGCAACTGAGAAACAGTGGATGCTGGAAGGGCTCTTAGCCTTTTCCATCTTTGCTTAAAAGTACAACATAAATTTTCTGAGAAAGATGCCCTAGCTGTGCCAGAAGAGGAACATCTTATCACTGAAGATTGGAAGTCAATGCTGAGATCAATCCATAGAAATAAATTCCACAAAAATAACCCTTATCTTCCAGTATCCCCCCCATATACTTCATGGTCACTTTCCAACCATTTACCATCTCTAGTCGAAATCCCTTTTTTTCTTTGTCTTGTTCTACTTTCACATTGATCATTCTTTGTTAAAATAGAAATACACACAACTAGATATAACTGTTTCTTTGGGGCTTTGCAATTATATGAACACACTCACCCATGCATGGCAAATTAAATAAAGTTTGAATATTTTTTTCTCTTGCTGATTCTGTTCTTTATCAGTTCAAATCACTGGCTTCAGGCACAGAACCTAAGAGAGTGAAGGGAAAATAAAAAGTCTCTTTCTTTCCTATACAAAGTGAGGTACAATTAAAAGCTTGGCACTGACATGAGCATTGACTTCACACACGGACAAATTTCCTCCAATCCTGAGTTTCTATGATTCATGTATTTCTTTCTGGCTCTTCATCTACATAGTGGGTACCTGAGACACTGAGGGAAATCAAATACATTTATCAAGAGCTTTAGCAATTAATTGAGGCTGCTTTATTAAATGGATGAATGTTTTTCTTATTCCTGTTAATATAACACAGAAACTTTAAATATAATTAAATACTAATTTCCTAATTAAAAAAAAAAAATCAACTCCTTGGGATTCTTTGGTAGAAAGTAAGGAGGATTATCTAGATTCCATAGTTTAGTTCCTGGACTTCCCTTGAGAAAGTAGACTAGATTACAAGCATGCTTAATTGTCTTCTATACTCTCTAAATAGGTGTAGATTCCA
The DNA here is from genome assembly GCF_019054845.1 of Dipodomys spectabilis. Lineage (NCBI taxonomy): Eukaryota > Metazoa > Chordata > Mammalia > Rodentia > Heteromyidae > Dipodomys > Dipodomys spectabilis. The sequence goes on along the minus strand of NW_024870696.1, from coordinate 13,137,315 downwards.
AGCTTCATGGTCCTTGTTAGTTGTAACCTGATTATGTAAAGCTGCTCAAAGTAGCTCCTATGGCCTATTTCTCTTTTCCTTTCTTTTTGAAGTTTTCCAAATGCCTTTAACCTGCAACGTTTGCATTGGGCAAAGGATATACTCAATCATGTAACTAACTCTGCTTACTAGGAAATGGTCCACTCAAAGCATGCTCACCATCCTCAGAGGAAATTCAATGAGACACCAGATAAGGTAGCATGAGTAGCTGCTCAATTATAATGGAACATAGTTGGGAAAGAATTTCTCTCTAGATTTCATTATTAGGGACTAGCTCTATACATGGGCTACTTTTTAATCAGTATAGACATTACTAATTAAATCAATATAGACCATGAAAAAGGTGCTGGTGGCTCATACTAGGAGGCTAAGAATGGGAGGATTGTATTTCAAGGCTAGCCTGTGAAGAAGGGATCCCAAGACTCTTTCTCAAACCATAACTTGGCACAGTGACACCCATTTGTCGTCCTAAGCTTTGTTGGAGGCTCAGAGCTGGAGGGTCAGAGTGCCAGGCTAGCCTGGGCAGAAAAGTATGTGAGACTCTGACTTACATAACCAACTTCCTTGGAGGGAAGTTGGATATGGCAGTGAATGTCTATAATCCTAGTGCCTGGTAGCCTAAAGGTAGGCAGATAGTGTGGTTCAGGAAGTGGGATTCTGTCCCAAAACCAACCACTGAAAAACAGGGCTGAACCTGTGAATCAGTGATACTATATCAGCCTATCAAGCACATGGTCCTGAGTTCAAATCCCTACCATTGCCCCTCCTCCACCCCCTGCAAATAAATAAATAAACAAATAAATTTTTATTCTTTAATTTGCTCAGTCCCTCTTTCCCCAAGATACTTTGGAGGTCTTTCCCCAACATACTCTGTAGGTTTTAGATATTCCATGGAGAAACACCATACATATAATAGTATGGTGTTGGAGGTAGAAAACATCATGGTTCTCACTGTAGAGGCATTTTGAAACAAGCAATCCTCCACATCTAATGCTCAGTAAACTAGGAAATAAGACAGACACCCTCCTTCAACATTGTTTGTGAGAAAGAGGATAATAACTCTGTTCCTTGTGAAAAATCTGCCAGATTGGTATCTCAGCGGTCCTCTAATTGACAGAATGATTATTCTAAAATGAACTTTTCTCCTGAAGAGTTTAAACATTTCTAATCTAACTTAGAGAAAATCAAAGCCACTTGCTTCCCATTGCAACAATGAGATGTACAAGTCGTTATGTCGACAAACAAACTTTACACCTTTGGCGAGGGGGGGGAATGGGAAAGGAGGGATGGGAAGGGGAAACAAAGGAGGAGGCAACAATGCTTGATAAGAAATGTACTCATTGTCTTGCCCATGTAATTGTAACCCCTCTGTACAGTATTTTCACAATAAAAAAAAGCCACTTGCTAATACATACACATACACACACACACACACACACACACACACACACACAACTGGTATCAAAACAACTTTAATTTAGTACATTTTTTAATATTAATAGCAAAATCCACAATTTATAAGCAAACTTTCTGCCATAAACTTCTTTATAGTTGTATGATTACATCATTTCTGACTTCCGGGAACTAACAATTGACATTTATTTAGTGCTTATGTGCTTGGTATGGTGCTAAGAGGTTGGATGGGTTGTTTTACTCGTTATAACAACCATGTGGAATTTTAAAGTTTCCTCATATTACAAGCAATGATAGAAACACCAAATATTCATTAAACATCAGCATTATTCTAAGGGCTATCTGAGAATTGTTGTATTTAATCCTAAAATTTGGAAATAAGGCAAAAAGACTACATCAAAAACTTAGAGACAATAGCCAATAAATCTACATAGGGTCAGATGATTTTCTAATTTTGATTTATCATTTATTATCAGTAAATACTAGGTTCTGTAGAGCTAGTTTTTGATGCTTATCATTGTGAAGCTTAAAATGTGTTTGTGACTTTAGCTAAGTATAACTACACCAGAGTACTGTGAAATTTATGTAGTTGCTTAATCTCAAAGAAATCTTTGGGAAAAAAGTTAATATGTAACATGCTTTTTTTGCATCGTTGCAAAAATAAAAAGGTAAGTTCAAAAATCCTAATTCATATATTTTGAAATGTTAATTTTATATCAAATGTTAAAATTGTATCTCAGCATTTCACGTTTCTTTTGTTCTGACTTACTTGTACCAGTGTTGATATTGTTTAGGTGCCTTCATTAATGAGTCAAATATTTGTACAATTCTTACCAAATATTTACATGGGAATTATGTGTTTATCTTTCTGAAAATGATACTTGGGTAATACTATAACTTTCTGAGGCAGTCCTTATTCTTGAATGAAAGTTGAAGAAATAATTTATTACTTATCCGAGACCATACAACAGGCAATCTGATAACAGTTTACAGGCTTAATGTCTGAACTGTCTGCTAAGGATAGGGATTCGAAGTAAATAACTTCATAAAAAGGTGATATCTTAGTAAATGTGAGAGTTGTGAGATTTGTGTATTATGTCTGTGATCCCACATGCATGGAACAGTGTTTTATACACTGTACACAGCGGGTGAGCATTCGATGGGGTCTAGAGGAAATAATTTGTTAAAAAGCGAAGGGAAGTTAAATGAATCATAATTCTTATCCCTTTTGCTAACTCCACCCGGGTTACATCACAAAAAGCCCAACATAAGACAATGAAACCAATGACTAGTCCAAAGCCATAAAAGTGACAAACTAATTTTCTCTTTTACATCAGCATTTTCTCCTTTGCCAAGTCAACAAATGAGTTTGCTAACTGCCAGGGTTCTAAACTCTTGGTTTTGCATTCAAGCTGATTTGCATTTCAATGCTATTAGAGAAGATTCCCGGAAAGGAATTTAAGGGATGAATCTGTTGCTGATGGCTGATACACATGCCAGCAAAACAGTCTAGGGTACTATTTACCTAGTGAATCAGCTTTAGAAGTAAATAATTGGCAGTCTGCTTTACCATATGTAGACTTCCAGGTAGCTGATAAAATCTACGTCTTTTGCTAACTCTTCTGCCAAGTCTCTACTTTGAGTGTCCTTTAAGAAGACTGTGGGATGGGAATTACATACATGGTGCTTTCTACATGACCAGAGAGCTACAATATGTCTTCAGTCAGGAGGGATTTAATCACAATGAGGGATTTAATCACTAGGTGGACACTGTGGCCACTCACCCACATGGCTTCAATCCCTATTCACCTGACTGTTGCCACATGTTGTAACAAGACCACATCTGACCTCACATTTCACCTTGGTGTCACTACATTATCCAATTAAACAAAAACCTCTCCTGTCTTATGTTAAAATCTCTTGCTTGTTAATGTTATCAGTTGTTCTAATTTTTTAAAGCACTGTGCCAACTAACCAAAACATATTCAAAGTCCAAATTTAGACCACAGGCAACTGAAAAGCAACCCTTGCTTTAAATAAATCTCTTGTGGGAAATTTTTAGATTTACTCAAAAGTTAAAATGGTACATAATTACTGTTTAAAGGGATTTATCATAGGTTTTTTAGGGAGAAAGCTCCTCTCTGTATTTAAAATATTACTGGTTCAGGAAAACTCAATTTTAGATTCATTTTAAGTAATACATCAATTATGTAAAATATCTTATTTGCAGAGATTACCAAATCTTGCATGGCCCTATCCTAGTTCTTTAAGTTCAGGACAAATTTTATTTAAGTTTAAGATTCATTTAATACCAGAGAAGGTGGTCATTAGATACTAAAAATACCAGAGTTTGAAAGATTTGGTTTTGGAAGATGCCTGGTATGGTAATGTGAACTATGAGAAGAATGCAGGTGAATTTGGAATTGACAGTCTTGATTTAAGTCCTGAATTTCATTGTGCCTAGCCCTGCTACCTATTGCCAATTGTATTATCCATTCTTGGTTTTAGTTTCTTAATTTATAAAATCAGAGAAATAATACCACTAAGCAAAGAAAAAAAATCATTGTGTAGCACGCCCCCCCCCCGCCCCCGCCCCTGCTCCCCGGCTTAGGATGGTTTGGTGTGTTTATATATTTATTATGTTTCCTTTCTGATTGATCAAAACTGATACAAGTTTAGTAGACTTGGAGCCCAGTGATTACTTTTAAAATTAACCACTGGAGACCATGGAGGTACTCAAAGCAATTCCTCATAATCTCAAGTACATGAATAAGATATAGCTCCATTGGTCCCATGAGAAGGAATGGCTGTGGGATAGACACAATGGTCAGCAGTCCCAGTGTCTTAGGATCTGGTTTTGGACTGAAGAAATTAATGCCATCTCAAATGCTGGAGGGGATGTTATGGGAATGTAAACTTGTTCGACCACTCTGGAAAGAAGACAAGAATATCTCTATGCTTTGTCAAAAGACAAAACAGAGCTCCCCTATGACCCAGCAATCCTACTCCTGGGCATTTACCCAATGACCACAAACAAGGCCACACTAAAGCTACCAGCACAACCATGTTTCATTGAAGTATTATTTACCATAGCTAATATATGGAATCAACCCAGATGCCCCTCAGCAGATGAATGGATCAAGAAAATGTGGTATATATACACAATGGAATTCTATGCTTCCATCAGAAAGAAATGACATTGCCCCATTCATAAGGAAATGGAAAGACTTGGAAAAAAATTATATGAAGTGAAATAAGCCAGATCCAAAGAAACACTGGCTACATGGTTTCCCTCATTTGTAATAAATAGAATCTGTCTAGAATATTCTTTGCAGAGGATCATAATGGCTCAATACCCATGTACATATGACCATATAAAATGATGCTTATCGAAATGAACTCCAAGAAATGGAAACAAGCATTTTTTAGTGCACTGTTTCGTTTATTCTTTCTTTTTTCTTATTCATTTTTCCTTTGGTTTATTCTCTGTTGACATTGTTTTTGATTTCTATTCCCTGATTTTCTAGACTACATTTTCCTTATGCATTCTCTTCTTGATGGGCACCTAGGATTCTGAATCTGGGCTACTATGAATAGTGCCTCAATGCACCTGGATTTGCAGCTGCCCCTTTTCTATGATAATTTTATTTTTACCAGATAGGTGTCCAGGAGTGTGGTAGCCAAATCATGTAGTTGTTCTAGTTTCATGTTTCTTGAGGGACCTCCAGACAGTTCCACAATGGCTGTATTCATTTACAATCTCACTAACAGAATTATTTTCTTTCCACATCCTCACCAGCATTTATTTGATTATTGCCATTCTGATTAGGATAAGGTGGTATCTCAGTTTAGTTTTGACTTTAACTTTCCTGAAAGCTAATGATACTGAGCTTTTTCTCAGATATCTGTTGGCTATTTGTATTTCCTCTTCCAAGAAGTGTCTGTTCAGGTCATTTGCATGTTTTTAACTGCATGACTTATTTACTCTTAAGTTTGGGGGCTGATTATATATTCAGAATGTGAACCTTCTGTCAGAGGAATAGCTGGCAAATACTTTCTCCCATTCTTTAGGGGTAAATGTTTCTTTCACTGAGCTGTTTCTTTGTTTTACAGAAACTTTTCAGTTTGGTGTAATATCATTTGTCTATTTTTATTTTTTTATGCTCTTGGAATCTTATATGGAAAATTCATTGCCCATATAAAATCTTGTGTTTTCCCTATGTTTTCAAGTAGTTTTTTTGAGTAGATTTTTGTGTAAGGTGAAAGAAGTTGTTTCAATCTTCCACATGTTGAAATCCAACTTCCCCTACACCATTTGTTAAACACACTGTCTTTTCTCCAATGTTATGTTGGCATCTTTGTCAAGAACAATTGGGCTGTACATGTACATATGTTCTGTCCCATGAATCATTGTGTTGGATTTTTTTAAATCTCAGTTCCATAGTCTTTCACTTATTTCTTCTATATTGTCTAATTTGTTAGTATATACTATTTCGTAATCCCTAATGATATGATATTAGCTAGAAGCAGAAAACCTAGGTCCACATTATCTGATGAGTAACATAATAATTTGAGATCACATAAATGGCAGATGTTTGTCATTTCTAGATTTCCCAGAAATTATACTTTATTCTTAAAACCAATTTGTATTTCCTATAGAGGCATTACCCTCTGCAATGATGGGACACATGTATATGCACACACATGCACACATGCACATACACGTACACACACGCACACATGCACGCACACACAAACTACAATTAACCAATAATTTGACTCCAGCTAGAAAATCTTGCCCTAAAGACATTATTGTAATGCTTTTATTCTGTGATGTGCACACACAAACTTTAGGCCTTTGCAGAAGAACCAAAATGTTTTTAAATATCATTTCTGGCTAGTGTTGTCATATTTAATCACCTTTATTGTTACTATTTTTCTTTTAAAAATGGCTTCTTAGCTTTCCTCTAGACAGAAATAATCAGGATTCTAGCTTGAAATCAGAACACATGTGTACAAAATGTGGCCCTTGCAGTCATCCTAAAAGCAGTGGGCCAAGATCAACTGGAATTCTATATTGCTACCTGCAAGTAATCACAGAGAAGCCCATCTCGATGCTGGTAAGGCCAGGACATGTTATGTTATTATTAACACATTATGTTATCATTCTAGTAGTAGCAGAACAGATGCTATACTGCTGGGTATCCTTGTCCAATCACAGAAGTTAGATGGTCTTAGCACACATGTCACCATGCACATGTTGGACAATGCAAGCAGAACCTAGGAGCTGTATTCTATACTATATCATGGGATTCTTGGATAGGGAGATTTTTTTTCCTGGTGTGTGTGTGGTGGGGGGGTGCGCTTGCGTGCTGATCCTGAAGCTTGAATTCATGGGCTGGGTGCTGTTCCTGAGCTTTGTGTTCAAGATTAGTGCTCTACCATTTACACCACAGCTCCACTTCTGGCTTTTGGTGGTTAATTAGAAATTAGACTTTCCTGCCCAGGCTTTGAATCTTGATCCTCAGACCTCAGCACCCTGAGTAGCTAGGAATTCAGGTGGGCTCCCGGCACCCAGCTCCATTGGATGGTATTTTAATCTGACTTCTGTCCACAAGAGCATGAGGCAGGACCCTCCATTCAAGATTCTTGGCAGGTATACAACCTGCTTCCCTGTTACCATCAATCACTCCTGGCTACCTCTAGAGCTCCAAGGCAAACTTAAAACCTGCATGCACACTCAGCATCTTGTAGCATCTTTTGGCACATTTCACTTCCTGTCTAGCATGCAGCTGCAAATCAGCAGTACTATCTGCAGGACGCCAGCATGGCACATGGAATTGCAAGGGAGCATAGAGGTCAGCACTCTCTAGTTGTGTCTCCTTGTGGGGCTAAGATCTCCCCCAAAGACTGTAGCATGCAGAAGCAGCATTGTTCAATAGTGCACAAAGGGAGCAGGCAGAGTGATAAGTAATACACATCATTGTCTTCAGCTTCCAGGGTGTAGTTATGTCTATTTATTCTCAGAACAACATCCGTCATACAATCTTGAATCACTCATGGAGTAGACTGCTGATGTCTGAGAACAGAAACTGTAGCCACCACTGTTTTACTGGATTATAACGGACCAAGTTAATATATGATAGATGTTATTTGGAAGGAGGGAGGGGGGAGAAGAAATAAAATCCATAGTCTGACAGATTAAAATAGTTACGGTGTAGCAGAGTGCTCTACTGTGGAATCAAAGTTTGTTTCTTTTCTGTCCAGAAATAGTCTCAAAGTTTTAAAAAGAAAAAGTGCTAGGAAGGTCATGCTATATGTAGTAAGCAATTTTCTAAGATCTGAGGCTTCTAGCAAAATAGTTAACTGAATTTTAAAAGGAGAAAGTGTTCAGCTTTTGGGAAAAAGTATATCAAACCAAGGCTCTGAGAAAAACCCCTGCCCCAAATCCATAAGATATGAAGGCCCAAATGATAATCTGAGGAAATTTGGCTCCACAGTCTAAGACAGTTGTCCTGAAACAGAAAAGGCAACTCTCTGTAGACTGGTAAGACTATGGGAAAGGTACCCAGGCAGGCCCTGATCATGGTGCTACAGACTTCCCAAAGAAGTCATCCCCAGGAGGAATTCTGGAGGAAGGAAGGATTGAGGGCCCACTTCTGCCAGACAACAAGGAGTAGGTGGCATCTGAGTTTGATTATTCTGTACACAATTAAAGACAGTGTCTCAGCCACTACATTCCAAAAAGCAATAGTGTGAGGTAGGCATTCTTTCTCCCATTCAAATGGATGCTTGCAGGACTTTCCCCAATTCATTTTCTGATCTTACTATTTAGTTAGCAGCTTCTATGTGGCAACTCTACGAATGTCACTGGTGATACAAAGACGAATGAGACAACATCCCTGACTTTGAGGAGCTCATGATCCAATCAGCCCACTTCTCAGGACAGATGTGAAAAATTACAGTAATTTAATAGTTTACTTCAACTGCACCATTCAACTCAGTAGGCAAGATGATGTTAGAACAGAAGGCATAGTAGAGAAAAGAAAGCAAGTTTGATCCAAGATAGTTGTAGAAGACTCCTCTTTAGGGAGTGTCTTTGAACAAGGCTCTTAAGGACAAAGAATTGGCCAGAAGAGAAAGAGCTTTAGAGAGAGGAGAGAGGGAAAGGGAGAGGGAAAGAGAGAGGGAGAGAAAGAGGGAGAGGCTGACTTGTATTATTGCAGGATGAATTTTGAGTCCAGCTCTGTTTGACTGTGACATCTCTTTCTCCATCAGGTCTTCTGGTCCCAGCCTTGGAGAGCTCTGAGCTCCCAGGACCTGGCTAGTTCTGAGCAGTCACCTTAATCAGGCACTAGAAAGACAGCTGAGCTCTGATAGTCTTATACTCACTATGCTCCCAAATGAGTAGACCAGAATTTCATGCTAGCTTCTGAGACTGGCAAAGCAGGTTCTAAGCCATCTCCAACTCTAAAACAAAGGATCCTAACCACTTTTACCTTTCATCAATATTCAGAGCAGTCGACACCTCACAAAACCAAATGAGCATCTTGTGGTTTTCTTAGTGGTGATTGGGAGCTAATTTACTGAGTGCTAAGTACCAAGTTCTGTTCTCAAACATCTAAACTCATTCAACAGCCAACATATGTAGGTAAGTCAATAGAGTGCTGATTTACTAGATAAAGAAGACAAAGCATCATGAAGTTGTGTGGTATGAACATAGGTTGAGAGGCCACAGGGGTTGCATTTTTATGCTATGCATCAGCTGTGTAAAGTAAGGGGAAGTTCTAGAAATACACCCAGTGGGGTGTATTAGCCCATCATTTGAAGCCGAGGTAGGTACCAAATTGGGACAAAGACCTTCAATTTTCAGTTGGTGGGGAGGAACACTCCTATTATTGCAGGTACAGGTAGCTAAAGGAGCTAGCTCATGGGGAGAGCATGAGCAGAGGCAATGACCACCATTTCCTCAGGTGAAAGCATCTTTATGTTTGATTGTCACTTAAAACACTCTTACCTGCCCTGACCCTCAAGAGAACCCAGAATATAGGCTCCCAGATACACCCACCAGCTGCATGTTGGTGGGTTGGGGATCTTTCTCCCTCACTTTTCACACTTCTAAGGTTCCCCTTGATAGGGAAAGTAGAATCCACAAAACACGATTGTCTCCAGATACCACAGCTGCCTCAAGGAATGCTTTGGTGTAGTTAATATTTGGTACTCACTGGAATCCTGCCTTGTGCTCACTTTTTCACCTGATTCAAATACATCTACTGCTGGCTGCTTGACCCATGGAGTTGTAGCACTGACTTACTGACTTCTGCCTGGAAGGAAGCAACTAAAGCTTTTGCAAGAGAAGGCAGTATTCTACTAAACAAACATCCCCGGGGCAAATTACAAATACAGAATCCTTTTCAGGGTTAAAGATTCATGTCTCTCCAAGATAATTTTTGAGGTCTCTAACCCCTTAGAGACAAGTTGCCTTTTGTTTGATTCCTGGTTTTCTTTTTTTTCTCCAGACTCAGGAAAGATTTTTTTTTAATTATGATTCAGGTATCATAAAGACTTCAGATTAAAAGACAAAAACCACTGAAGGGAGAACCTGTTACAGTAGCCTATCCAAAGAGGAAAGAGAAAGCTGGGACATAACAGCCTAACAGGGAAACAAGAGAGAGCTAGGGGGAAGTGGGAAAGAGCCCGAGGCTAGCTCTTGTGGGAAGGGATGCTCCAGGCAGGAAAAGCAGGTTTAAGATTTCAATAGACCCCCTCCAGGGATGTTCCTACTGGCTGGTATGTATTTCTGAATTAAGACGGGATATAATAGCCATATATGAGAAGAATCTATTAAATGAGTATGAGTTTTAGGTAAGTTGGTTTGCATATGAAAAACGTACGTGCAAGCCAGTCCTTTGCCATCTCTTAAGAATTGGCTAACTCTGGGAGCAGCAGTCCCTCTAGTGTCCCTGAAGCCCAAGATATCAAAGCATTAAATACAAAACCTCGAAAATATGGCTTCTGCAGAAGAGAAGCCCTCTGTGCTTTCCTGCTAAGGACGTCTCTCTCTCCAAGGTCCTGGCTTAAGCATCTTTTAACAGACTCTGACTCATCCTGGGAACACTTCATTTTCTCTGCTTTGCATCTAAAAACTGAAATATCCAAATTCAGCAGTGAATTTGGAATTCACACATCTTTATATGTGAAGTTGGTTTCCCTGGATCTAACAAAACTTCCTCTTTCGAAGGATTTTTCTATCTAAATTGTTTAAAATGGGCTTACAGATCCCTAGGTCATGCATTAGGAGCCAATAGGTTCCACCACTTGTACACCAACTACTGCAAGATCAATCAATCCCATCATCAGCTATATGAGGTAAAGGCCAAGAAGTCTCTAAAATAATAGTTCCAATCCCAGGGACAAAGTAGAATTACCCCCCAGGAGCTTTGAAAAATACACGAACACCTGGACTCTGTGGTAGATCCATGAAATCGAAATCCTTGGAAAGCCTTGTAGCAGTATTTTTCATTTTTCCCTGTGTGATGCTAATCTTCAGCCAAGGTTGAGAACCATTCACTCTTCTGTACTCACTGAATTATTTAACATCTTGACAATGGGCCATTTGAAGGATTGGTTAAAACCCAAATGCATGACAATGCATGTAAAATTAAAACTTCAGATTAATTTGGAATCATCCTGATTTTAGGACATAGTGTTCTTGTCCTAGAAGAGCTTGATCTAAGGCACGCAGTGTCTGGTCCTTCTAACACATGTCAAAATCACTTGCCTTCCCTTTCATGCTGCTTGATGAGCTGACATAGTGACTTAAGGAATGCTCACTTTACAAAAATAAGACAGTTTGCACTAGACACTCTGTTGAAAATGAACTATACGCGTGTGGGTGAGAATGGGAGGGACTAACTGGGAGGGAGCGAGGGAAGGGGTGACTCTGTCCAAAAAGAAACATACTCTTTACTTGACATATATAACTGTTAACTCCTCTGTACATCCGCTTATAATAATAAGACATTTCAAAAGAAGAGTTTGGACAGCTCAAATAGATTGCAAAAGGCATGCCATTCTGGTGGGAAACTGGAGATAGATTGCCCCAGCCATGACCCCCAGCTTTAATACCTGAGGGAGCTTGAGCCCTGAGCCAAGAGGGATTATGGCATCTGACTTGGGGCCCTGATGTTTGTACTTGGTGAGACTTTGTAAACAGATCTTTGGTCCAGCTCTGGAATGCCCATGACTGAGATAAGCAACAGTAGACCACTCACTCAAGTTGACTGAAGTCACTTTTTTCCCATAGTTACCAGAAGCGAAGCCAATCCTGAAGGTTTCTATGAAATCCTAGGTGCGGGGACCGTCGTCTCCAGGAAACTCATACCTGGTAGCTAGATTCTAGAATTTCCTGTCTCCAAAATATCATGACTTAAATGCACTATGAATTCTGAGCCTTTGGAAACTAAGTTTGGCAAAGTCACCCCTCATAGCTTTCTCCTGCCTTCCTTATGCATCTAAAATGATGATTTTATTGGAGAAGCCTGGTGTCTGAGAATGAATTAAATAGACTTTGTAAAGGTTACCCAGAGGTCATCTTCAGCTTTTTTTATATAAGGTATCTTATGAATCAGTAAGTCATCTTGATTTATCATGGAACCAAAAACTCACCCATGCTGAGACTATGTAAAATAATCGTGGTAATAATTGTTGAAACTTCTTAGCATATTATGATGTATAGGCCACTTTTCATAACACTGTTAATGATAAATACAATGTAATACACTCCTGTGTGACAAATGTTGATATAGCTGTATTTTTGGTTTTAATTTCTATAAAATTTCATGGAAATATTGTCCTTACTTT